>NC_089837.1:442171278-442495921 GCF_035609145.1 Eleutherodactylus coqui | reverse complement strand
TGATTGTTTCATGACTTCCACTAAGAAATCAGCACACTTACCTTTCTATACACTCTTTCACTATGGCAAAATTTCCATCCCCTATGGTTCTTCCAACTTTGTATCTCTCTGCTATAGACACTGGTACCTGGAAGCCTTCATCCATAATATCTACAACATAAAAATGAACACAGACGGTCAATACACCATAGTATTGATAATGTTCCACTTCTACACCTTTATCCACATCTATCTATCCATCATCTATTTTAGCGGACTGCATGAAAGAGAATAATTGCGCAGTGCGGCCACTAGATGGCAGGAGTGCTTCATTTAAGCATAGTTATAAAATATATTTAGGAAACTGTAACAAAGGGCATTCAAGAAAAAAGCAGCTTCTTTAAGGCTATTCCAAAAATATCAAGTTATCCCATATCCACAAGATAAGACATAACCACCTGATCGGTGATGGAGGTTTAGCCACTGGGGTCCCCACCGATCACTAGAATGAGGGTCCCATATCTCCCTGCGTGACTGCAATGAATGAAGCGGCAATGTGCATGCCCGTCCACTGCTCCATCATGTCAGTGGGATTATCGGAATTGCCTCATTTAAGCACTTGGCTATTGCTGACAGCCCCAATGAATGAATGGAGCGGGGGCTGAGCATGCACACTACTGCTCCATTCATTGCAATCACACAGGAAGGCATGGGATCCCCCCATTCAGGTGATCAGTGGAGCTGCCAGCGGTCGAACTCCCACCGATCAGGTAGTTATCCCTTATCCAATGAATAGGGGCATAACTCCTAACATACAACCATTGTAACCCACGTAATATAGGTTCTATCTGAGGACTATTGTTCGGATGTCACATCATAATCCCGGGCATGTGCAGCGCCTATAACAGCCGGTATGCGATCTCTGCCGGCACAGCGTAGGGGCTGCGCTGAACACAACACTGAGAGACTTGTAGCGTTGTACTCATACGGCCGTGTGAATAAGCCCTTGGTTTGAGCAAATTTTGAGCAACAATCATTTTGTGTAAATGGGCCTTTAGAGTGGCCTGAGATCACAAAAAGGGATCCTTACCGACCGCACTAGTTACAGAGCAAGAAAGTTTTCTTTTCTTAGACCTTGTATTTTAATGCATACAGCCTAGGGGCTGCGGCCCTCTGCTTGCTCTGACCCCACAGACATTGCCCACATGTTCAGTTTGCCCCCTTCCCCTGCCACACACAGGATGGCGTTTCCAACCACTGTTTTCCATTCTTTCAGTTTCTCTCTTCTATAAATGGAGCAGAGGAGAGACGTAAACCCTGAACTGACGCAGGTGTGACCGAGCCTATCATGTCTTCTGAAAGTTGTTTGCATGGTTGAGGCATGGTTCACACTAACCAATCTGTATTGCAATTGTAAATACAAAAATGTCGCGGTGTCTATGCATAAGGGATTAAATACACTGCCGTTGGCGCAACTACTGAGCGTTGCTGCGCCTCAACTAGAGAAATTTCTTCTCCCTCGCCGGCAGTTCAAACTCTGTGCCAGAGCGCAGGAGTTTAAAAATAACAGTGGGAAGACAGCATCTGCCAGGTCTTGCTCGCACGATGTATTCGCTATGTATGGGGAAGATTGGGAAGGTCCTATATTTTCACGTATTCACAAGAAATCCCGATAGTGAAAACAAAACCACTGATCAGTGGTTTCGTTTTGTCCCCTTGTACAGCCGTGACTATAATGTGGTATAGCCTACTAGGTTACACCAGTTCTCATCTTACCTTCCACTGAGACATCACCCTCATCCATAGAACTGCACACTTTGGTGGATGCTAATGAGGTAGAGGAGCCACTGTGCTGAGAGCCCTGTGAAGAGCAAATATACAAGTTATTATATTACCAGTTACATCCAAACTGGAGGAAATAGATAACACATTATTTTCTCTGCTTTTTTTCGTTTAGCAAAAAAAGTAATTTCTTGCATGATTGAAAGTTTGTCCCTATAAATAATGTAATAGTTCTTGCAAGGATTCAATTACACAAGTATAAAATGTTCTTTGCTGCAGAAATTGTCCACATCGTACACATCGGGGGTTCTTCATCAATGAATATTTCTCTGTGACAAGCTTGAATCGGGATGTAGGTAGTGATCCAGTGGAGACAAACTTCTAAACCTCTGTTCACACCTGCATTTGTTGTTTCCATCGTTACCTTCCGTCACAGGTGCAGAAGAATTAGTGGCCATTCAGAGGGGCATATATCCCATCCGTGTGCTGTCCGTGTATTTCGCAGACCACATACAGACCCACTGTAGCCAAATTAGGCTATTTAAAAGAAGCGTTTTTCCATACTGACTTGCATGGACGAGAGTAGGATATGCAGTGCCCACCGCCCTGTCGTTTGGACAGCACATGGACGCAACTCAAATACGCCCGTTGGAATGGGCCCTTAAAATGACGGAAATGCTAGCTCTGGCACAACATAGACTCTGACAGTGCCCATTGGTCCTGGTTGACTATGAAGGCCCAACATGGCTTCCATCATGCCACCCATCATTTTACCGAACAACATAGTGCAGTATGCCACACTGTTTTGTCTGGGATTTTGGACTGGATCTCTGCGGAGGCTTCTGAAGAAAACAGCCCGTTCGAAGGGAAGCTGTCATGATGAACATGGTTTCTGATCTGTTTGCATCATGTTATAGAGCAGGAGGAGATGAGCTGATTGTTACTTAGATTTGTAGGAAAAGATTCAGTATAACTTGTATCTTATTCACTTAAGTCCTTGCTCTTTGTATGGTTAGCGGTCCAGTAGGCAGCTTCACTCAATGATTAAGAACCTTGCTTACATGACTGTGTATACAGAGATAGCTGTCAGTCACTGATAGGACCGCCCACTTGACTCCTAAGCCCAAAGTAAGCAGGAGTTAAAATGAAGGTAATTACAATTTAAACTGAACCTTTTCCCACAAAATTATATATTGACCTGCTCTGCTCCACCTGCTCTTTAATATGCTGCCTATAGATCTGTTATGTCGGCTACCCGGCTCTGCCGCTCTCTTGCTATTGCAGGCAGACAGAGGCGTAGCACTACTCCTTCTACATAAAAATGCTGTGTACTTTCTATCAGCACTGCTGGACTTAATCCTCCCCAGTGCTCTTAGCCAGCTGCAGGGTAATAGGCTATTACCCTACTATTTAGCTGGGCTGAGTATCCTCCTCGTTGCCCAAGTGTTGGTGAATATTTTCCTGTCTTCGGTGTCTGCCCAGATTCATGAATTTACTTAGTATTATTTCACTCTGCCTATCCTAACATTGTTCTGGATTCTGTCCGTAGCATGCACTGTTTCATGGTGCTCTGCACCAGTGTCTGACCTCAAAGGGTTAGCTGCCAACCACACCAGGACTACTCATGAGGTAGTGGCTTACTTAGTGTCTCACTGCCAAGTCCAGATTCCTGTAGAGGGGTTAAAGGGTGAATACCGGGGACCCATCAGGATAACGCCCTCAGGATTAGCCCAAAGTCAAACCGGTCGGTTGGTGCAGTGGGTCCACACTCACTGTCCATAAGATCATACACCATGTTCAACGTGACAGGTTCCCTTTAAATAAATTTTAATATGTTTCTCCACTGTGGATGACTGTTGAATTTCACTCATTAAATACATTAAAGGGCTATCACTGCTTCAGCAAACCGATTATTTTTTATAGTGAAAAGTTATACCATTTTCCAATACAATTTCTGTATCGATTCTTCACAATTCCTTTTGGTTGATGTCATTATCTAGAGGCATTTCTGTATAGAATTGTCATTTTCTGAGTTTTTACCTCCTGAAAAACCTTAAAGACAATGTGTAATGCCACAGAGGTGTCACTAAATAATTGTACTGATAGTTCTGGGAAATTGCATAAATATGACATTAAATGTGCCTTGAATATCTTGTGAAATGTCTTATCTTGAAAGTGGTGGCTAGCATAGAGTTCAGTTTAGATAAGGATAGAACAGTTTAATAATACAGCCTCCTACCTCTAAGCCAATCAGCATTGGCCTCCAGGTGGGAGAAGAAAAGGTTATAAAAGCTGTTGTAATGTTCTTGAATCATCAGATAGATGAAGACAGCAGATAGTGGTGTAGTACAAAGTAAGCAAGACAGCTGGTTTAGCGGACAGATCTTCACAGTTGCTAACAGCCATTTCTGGATCTGTCTTCTAGAGGATAAAAAGTGAATAGTGCAAGCTAACGATTTCCAAGGCTGTGGTGAAAAACCCACTTCAGCAGTACGAAGCAAATAGGCGGCAGCACTTACAGAAACCACCTTCAGGACGGGTTGGAAAACTGGATTGTAAAGGACTTCAGCATTCATCATCTGGATGCTGAATAAAAGTGAGTTATCTGTTAACCTTCCTGTCGCCCTGGACTCTCTTCAGCCAGGGGTATCACGCTACACTAAGACATCACACCAGAGAGCAGAGACCAGTCCTTATTGTCAATCGCCAATGTTTCACTGTAGTGTAGCTAGGTAGAAGAGGGACAATGGTCACTGTGAACATCACCTCCCATTCTAGCAAACTACAAATGTGTCATCAGAAAATTACATATTATATCAATCAATTAGGTAATTAAAAAAAATTGTTTTAAATCTATACTTTAAAAAATCCTGAAATCTTGCAGTTTTTACACTAACCCCTAAGCCTAGTAATAGTCTGTCACTTACTGTTCTGTAGAGATTACTTTTTCAGCACAGGCATAATTGCAACCAAAGGTAACACCTATATATAGATAATCTAGATATCCCCATTCACAATAGGTGATGGTCACAGCTCATCCGCTCCCCCTCCTTCCTCGCTGCACAGTGACTTCAGAGTATCACAAAAACAGTCTTGGGAACTAAAGAGAAATGTTAAAATAAGTAAAATGAAGTTTTTTTCAATTAGAAAAAAATAAAAAGTGTTGAAAATGTAAAAAAAGCCTTTTAAAAAGTGATATTGCTGAATCCGTAAAAGTCCAAATACCACATAATTAATCCTGCGTGGTGAAGTCCGTCAAGAAAAATATACACAAGACAAGAACTGCACTTTTTTGGTCCCTCTGTCACCAAGAAAAAATTGAATAAAAAGCAATCAGCAAGTTATATGTACCCCAAAATGGATTGATTTAGAGGATTTCCCTCTATTACACCCTCTATACCTCTACTGGTCCCTAAAGGCTATACGAGACATGCGTAGACAACCCCTGTAACTATATAGTCTGTATAACATTCTACGTTAGTCATTTCAATTTCCCCTCCGTGTAAATGTTTCTTCTACTCCATCCTGCACATGTAACCTTTACCGGCGGTCAGTTAAAACCTGATGACATTAATAGTAGGAATAGGGATAAATCATAGAAGTATTATTATTACCCATAACAGCAGAAAATGAAGTACTCTACACAAACCACTCCAGTAAATAACACTTTCAACAAAATGTCAAGGCCTTTCTCTTTACATCATTACTACCATTTTCGTATATATGAGGCAGAAATACTTAGCATTAAACATGATAAGTGCAACTACAACAAATAGTCATCTTCCGGAGTAAAAGACATTAAAGCAAGCAAAGCACTGTGGAGCTGTAATAACATACAATTAAAACATAATGGGGCCGCAGCATTCCCTAATCTTTCCTTTCTGTGTCTCTATCCATAAGCCTTTTAACTTTTAGTAAAGCTTTGAATAAGAAAAACTAATGAAGGAGATTAATGTCTTTGTGATTAGTCTTTGGCTCACAATGTTGCATCCTGTTTCAGACACATTTATGTAGATCTGCCCCAATGTTTAACCCTTTCCAATCCAATTTGTATCCTGGTTTTCCTAGGGGGCTTACTCTTTTTCTGCCATTATACAACGGCGCTATCTGCTGGCTAAAGCCAATACTGCATGAGGTGACACGTTGGATAGCCTCCGACAGCAGAGAGGCTGGCAATCTACAGTAAGAGAACCCCGACGGGCGTCTTCCAACATCAGAGCTGTACAGTCCCTAAATCATAATGTCTTTAGACATCAGACAGTGGATTGAAAAGGGTTAATGGAATGTATACAAAAATTCCAATTTACTGTTAAAAGACCTGCAGAAGACTAGCATTAAGGGCATTAATAGTGCGCCATTCCTATCCATGGCCTATATCTAGTATTATAGACCAGGCCCATTCACTTGAATGAATATGTTGTATTCTGACTTCCATCCTGTGTTACAATTCAGCCCCTGAATAATGATTTTGGGACCTGTAGAATGTTAGAGTTGGAAGGGACCTCCAGGGTCATCAGGTCCAGCCCCCTGCCTAATGCAGGATCATTAAATCATTCCAGATAGATGTCTGTCTAGCCTCTGTTTGAAGACTTCCATTGAAGGAAAACTCACCACCTCCTGTGGCAAGCTGCAGCGTGGAGGTAGTGCTCATATAGTTTGCTCTATATATGGAATGCATACATACATGATGTAATTGGGCACCTAAACAAGAAGCAAAAGTAGGTTTTATTTGCATATATTAATACTTAGTGTGGCTCCTTTGTCCTCAATGACATCAGATACTCTCTGTAGTATGTATTCTACTATCGTCTGATACACTTTAGCTGGTATTTCCCTCCAATCATCCTGCAAATGTCTGCCAAGTTCACTCAGGGAAGATGCATGGGCCCGTCTACAACGGTGTAAGGAGCGCCGTCATTGGACAGTTGAACAATGAAATAATGTTCTATAGAGTGATGAGTCACACTACTTCATCTTCAAATCAGTTGGACATGTAAATGGATAATTCATCTAGTGAGGTTCAGATGTGTTCTTTTTTCAGTTGAATTGCTCAGTGCTTCACACATCTCCTTGCGTATTGCGTGTGCATTTGCACTCCTGCCCCCCATTGACTTCTATGGGGACCCTTGGTGCACAAATGAGCACAAAAATAGTGCATGCTGTGTTTACCAGCTGATTAGTCGGACCCCAACCAATCAGCTATTGATGATCTAGCCTGAGCACCAAAAATTGCCTGGAAAACCCCTTTAAAAATGCTAAACAAAGGTCTGTATGAGGGATTCTTCAGGGTAAATCAACATAGGCCAGAAATGCTGTGGATTTTTCATACGGTTTTGCATAGATTACAGTACAAATCTCATCCACGTACTACAGAATTCTTCAACCTGTAGAATGTCGATTTCTGTTGCAAATGTTCCCCCACAGATGTCACTCCTTTCAATGTATAGGGGTAAAATCCACTGCGAAGTCTGCCAGTGAATTTGTAGATTTTGTTACCGTGAGCGCACCTAGCCTTATATTAAAGATCTAGCAAGTTCCCGATTTATGCATTTTCCTGCTTTACAAGTTTAAGTGATCTGATAATTGAAAATTTTCTTCTGTTTCCCTGTGATTCTGCCAGCAAAATGCAAGCTCTTTTTGCAATCTAAAGACTTCCTCAGACGGCGCAAAATATACGCACACAATGTGCAGAGAATACAGCCCATTGGTGTTAATGGATTCGTTCTCAATAACCCTTTTTGCGTGGGCACAAAATGCATGTGAAAAAAAAATAGGACGCACTCTATCTTTTTGTGTCTTGCGCAGCAAAGACCCCATAGAAGTCTATGAGATATATACAAATGCGCGCTCAATGTGTGCGCAAAAGCTCTGTGCGCTAATCCGTGAAAAACAGAACACATCTGGACTTCATGCTGATGGCCTTAATATTGGAATTTGCTAACATATCAATCTAGGAGCTGTTATGCCACAGAATAGAGGAATTTTGCAATAACACGTTACCTTTATGTAGAGGTGATGCAGGTTTATAGGGGACCAGCTTTTGGAAATCATGTCACGCTTCATCCACGTCAGGTAATCAAAATGTGTTTTCTTAGCAGTGGGATTCAGTATTCAGTTATGTTACCGACAGAAGTTGTTGAAAGGTATATATATATATATATATATATATATATATATTATGCCTGTAGTTTTTTTTAGTTCAGTCCCCTGATATGCTAATATACATATGGGATGTTGAGCACCTTATAGCAGAACTGTATTGGGGCCCTACAGGTGGTGCACAAGGTCCTATCATCACAGGACATTAACCCTTTCCAATCTAATTTGTATCCTGGTTTTCCTAGGGGGCTTACTCTTTTTCTGCTGTTATACAATGGCGCTATATGCTGGCTAAAGCCAGTACTGCATGAGGCGACACGTTGGATAGGCTCCGACAGCAGAGAGGCTGGCAATATTCAGTAAGAGAACCCCGACAGATGTCTTCCAACATCGGAGCTGTACAGCCTTAAATCATAATGTCTTCAGAGGTCAGATAGTGGACTGGAAAGTTAAGCTCAGCACTTATCCTCCCACACACATCCCATTCATTGCAGGACATATTAAGGACATGATCCTATTCCTATACTCTTTTTCCCCACATAGGAGATAGGATTAGCCTGTACTGGTCCTTCTTCTTGTCAAGAGCCCCATTACAACTGCATAGTCTAGTTCCAGAGGGGGATGACTAAAGCAAGCTGAATAAGGGTGGCTTTCCAGGGGACAACTATCGTCTGAACAGTTGATCAAAATAGCGAGCGATGGTTGTTAACTTGCTATTCAATTTCGTGATCGCTGAATGAATTGTTGGGAGCATATACATGGGCTGAAATACCATTTGTGACTAGTTAGGGCATGTATTTGAAATGTTGGCCCTCTCGAACCCACTCATCGGTTGCCGAGTCCATTGTACGCACGTATATACATGAGAGTGGTCTTTGAACGAGCACTTGCTGCTGTGAAGCTGGCGCACCGAGAGCTCCATTGTAGGGCAAACCAGTCTAAGGTGTACCAGCGAGTGTTCTTTAGAGGACCAGCTGGGTCTGTTTAGTCATAGATCACTTGCATGTATTTATGTGTTTTCAGGAACCAATCAGCATTCAGTGGCAGGCGCACACCAAACATGCACACATCTCCTTGCAAAGTTGTTGACTAGTAGAGATGAGTGAACGTGCTCATTTAGGACAATTACTCGATAGAGCATCGCTTTTTTCGAGTAACTGCCTACTCGGGCGAAAAGATTTGGGGGGCGCCAGGGGGCAGCGGGGTGGAGTGGAGGTTAGCAGGGGGAAGCTCTCTCTCTCTTCCCCCCCCCCCACTCCCCACCGCAACCTCCCGCTCACCCCTGGCATCCCCCGAATCTTTTCGCCCGATTAGGCAGTTACTCGAAAAAAGCGATGCTCAATCTAGTAATTGGTCTAAACGAGCACGTTCGCTCATCTCTATTGACTAGCTCTTGAAAGACAATAATTACCTGTTAACATCAGACGGTCATTAATCAACTGGCCGGACAGCTGAGCAGAAACCGAATGGATCCTATAATAGTAAAGGGGGTCTGTTTGGTGCTGTACGATTCTGTCCTGAGACTGACCCATTTGGCTGCAGGGATTCCCCTTTCCTGGTCTCCGAACAGAGCAGGAAACCGGAATCCTGGGCACAAGTGTGAAAGCAGCCTTAGATCTGCTTTATCAAATGACTATTTGGGCGATAGTTGTTCAGTATAAAGAAATGTTCTTTCCTGTAAGTAGAGTATATTTTTATACCGCTTACAGGGTGTAAAACACATAATGCGATATAATAGGATTGAAGTCTAAAATTTGTTAGAAAAGTTGTTTACAACAAGCAGTTATCATTTTCCATAGGGCCACTATAAAATAGGTTAGTATTTGATTGCTCACTATGGACAGCTCTTCCACTTTTCCCTTCACAGAATCTCCTTCACATGATTGAGCTTATTATCAATCAAACATCATAGGAATAGGATGCATCAATGGGATTCTTGGTAAGAAGTCCAGAAGTCTTGATGACCTTAAGATGGTGCGTGACTGATATTAGCAGTAGAATATTATTCAGTCATTTCCAATGTCTCCAGAGATATGGCCTACAGAAAGTTGACCTACATTGGTAATTGAGATCCATCATACCATATTATTTATTGCTTATACATACAATTTAAAGATAATCTGGTAACTTCAAGTCATTACTTGCCTACTTGATGTGAGCAGTAAGCTATTGAAGTCCATGCTACATAATTAATTTGTGGATTCCCAACAGAACATACTTGTCCTTCAAAAAGATAACATAGTCCCCGTATGACGTGGTCAACAGAAACCGATGTGATGTGAAACCGGTAGAATAAAAAGTACTGTAGCAAAAATGTTGAGATATTCCACAAGAACACAAAGCGTATAACAAAAGACACAGACGTTCTATAGGCAGAGACATCAGCAGGGACCTCACAGTCACCGGCTCTTTATTCTGTCACCGGATTCAGCTTCAAAGCAATGTGGTTAGATGTGAAAATTGAAGGCTGCAGAAACAGACGAGGTGTCACATTCAGGACAGTAAAAAAGTGTCATTTCTGCTTTCACGCTTCATTACGCTTGTTATTGTAACAACACGGATGACGGTAGAGTCAATTCATCTTCCCTGGATACTATAAATTAATTATCGTTGCTTTCAAAGAATACCTTTTCTCTGACAGGCGTATCTTTAATATTCCATATTCTCACACTCCTATACACAATATGCAAAATAAAAAATACATACACCACAGCAGTAAAAAAAATCCTTAAAGTGATCCTCTGGTTTTGCAACAAAATGGGACAGGAGGGGTTTTCTCTGCTATCCCTCTGTATCTGCCAGTTTCGGGCCCTTTTTCAACCACCAAAGATCGCTGCAGCAATTTTCTGACTACTTAATGTACACTGTGCACTGCTCTCTGATTGGCGAGTGCTGATCACATGAGCAGCTCTGGCCTATCAAAGAACAGGGATAGTGCATTAGTTGTAACATTACCAATGCACTGTGGAAATAAGGTAGTCTGAAGATTGCATCGGCTATCTTGGAGGTCGGAAAACAGGTCTTGGAGTCAGTGGATTTGAGGGACAGCAGAGGAGAACAACTACAGGTAATTTCTCCCCTCCACCTCCATTCTTGGGGCACAATTTTATCCTGAAACTGGAGAATTTCTATTTGTGAGTGTATCTTCAGCTGCTAATCCAGTAGCACGGCAGGAATGCTGACATGGGGGACAGGCTAAACAAACCTCCCTCGCTGTTCATACTGCATCAGTAACCCCAAAATTGGCATTTCATATCACCATGCACTGTATGCAAGCTTAGAACTGTCCAATGGGTGGTCCATAACTAGCGAGTGGTCCTGGACTCTTCTCATTAAGCAATCCGCAACCCCTCCCCAAGGCTCTTGATGGATAGCTCAAGTATGACGGACAACCCCTCTATTGAGGAAAGCCTAGGACCACTCGCTAGTAATGGCCTGCCCATTGAACGGTTCTAGCCTCATTTACATACAACACATGGCAATATAAAATGCCGATTTCATGGTTACTAATGAAGTATGAGCTGTGAGGAAGATTTGCTTAGTTGCTCCCCCACATCAGTATTCCTGCTGTGCTACTGTTTTATTAGCAAAAGATACACTGAGTGATGTCCTTTAAAAAAGTGTTTTCAACTTTGCTACTTAAATTTATTGATTATTCCAATACATCAAACAAAAAAAAACATTGACCAACTTTACAATTTGCGATGATTAAAAATATCGTACTGTTTTATGTCTACAGTTTCTATACAAACCTAGGTGTCTCCATGGTGACAGACTACAAAACATCCACTGTGTAGTCTGACTTTGATTTCAGACTCCCTTTAGCAAGGAGAATGGGACAGCTAGAAACAAATGTGATTGCAGACTGCAGTTTGTAGCCTGTAACCATAGTGTTGCATTGGTCTGCATAGGAACTGAAAGCACAAAACAGAAGCATATGTTTAATAAAGACTTTGCCAAGTTTACCGTTTTTGGGCTGCTTCCTTCAATCTATAGAAACTAAGTATAATATATCAGTTGCACCTTTGCTGGTGACAAATGCACTAATCTGAAGTTCAAATGGCATAATGCAGCACCAGATCCAACCCCCCCATAGTTCTCCTGAAACCTACGATCATCTAAATTCAGTGATCCATGGCTTGTCTAGGTTTGTGGTAATGAAAATGCAGTGATGATCACTCCACAAGCAACAGCTTTTGCAATGAAATATGAAATGTTCCATTTTGGCGGACTCCTCAATGAAAACTCCCAAAAAGGTCCACATAACCCAGGGCAATTGTATGTCGAAAGTTTCATTATTTTACAATTCATTAAAACAGAACAAATCCTGAAATCTGACACAATGGTTGTTTTTTTGTGATTATTGCCTAGAAACAATGTTGCTAAGGCTGGAAATAACTGACACTTCAGAAAATACCTATCTACAGGAGCAGTTATTTGGGTCAAACATATTTAAGGAAAAAAATCAGTTTATGGACTTGGGTTGGATGACAGTAAAGCATGTTGTCATTTTAATCTAAACTTTGCTACAAGAGAAGCTGGAAGTCTAAACTTTGTTGCAAATTTATAATACATTTTATCACTTCAACTCAGTTTACATTTAGTTTCTGACTTCATCACCAGTTTCCATTGCGGAATCCTAGACCAAACCATAGGCTTTAATGTGTGAAATGGAGACCCTTTTTGTCTCTGCTTTATAATGTTTCCATCCCTTTTCATCTTGTTAGGAGGATAGAAAATTGTGCTGGACCTAGGGCACTGAGTGTCATGCATTACAGCCTATGGTACCATCCAGGGTTCTGTCACAATGCCATTTTTGGCATTTGAGACAGTACCCCAAAATGGAAACGGACAAAGAACCCATAAATGAAAGGTAACTTAAGTCTTAAAGGTGTTGACCAGTTGTAAAGTATTGAAGGCCTATCCACAGGAAAGGTGATCAATGGTAGATCACCAGGCGTCTGCTGCCCCGGATCCCCACCGATCAGCTGCTATCAGTGTCAGTTTTCTTATGCATTGAGCTGATTTCTGAAGAAAGCAGATAGCTCAGTTCTTTACTACATTGGCCCAGCTTGGTGTTGCAGGCAAAGTTCCATTGAAATGAATGGGAAACTTGCATGTAATACCAAGCTTGACAACAGCAGTCGGAACGGAGCTTTCTGCAGAAATCAGCTCAATGCATCAGCCCTGAGAACAGCAGATCGATGAGGATCCCGGACAGCAGACCCTGCTGATTGACTATTGCTGGACAATACTAAGGGTAGGCCATTATTAGTTTACAACTGGACAATCCCTTTAAGGAGCTATTACTATATTCACATTTATGGTAATTAAGCAAAGATTTTTTCTGTTTAATTTTAGAATTGTTAGGTCAGAAGATTATACTAGGGGAGGTTTTCCGTTATTTGATTTAGCATTTTGATGTAAAAAGCTGTTTAAATGCGGTCAAGACTCACAGAGAACACCTGCCGATCCAGCTTCCCCAGTACACACAAAGTGATTGACAACTTTCATTGTATCCAATCATCATATTGGGCTGTTAAAAATCATGCAAAATGTAAAATGTATAACCAAACTAATCAGCAACGAACTACAAGTTGAGAATGTTACATTCAACAGGATAGCACGATATTCCATGTATCAGCTAATCATGGCTTTCCAACCATGATTCTCTGTGCTCAATCCCAATCTACTATGCAAATAGTGAATAGTTTGTCAGAAAGTGGACCCCCTCAATAAAAGGAACCTGTCACGTTTACCACGCAGTCTGATCTGTGGATATCATGTTATAGAGCAGGAGGAGCTAAGCAGATTACTATACAGTATACATTCAGTATCACAGGTATATTATGTACTCATTTTGAGCCTAAGAGTCCAGTGGGAGGTCTTATCAGTGAATACACACTAATACAGGGAAAGCTGTCAATCACCGAGTGGGACCGCCCACTGGACTCCTAAGCCCAGAGTAAACATATACAAGTTATACTGAATCTTTCCCCATAAAACTATATATCAATCTGCTCCGCTCCTCCTGCTCTATAACATGCCACCTGTATATTTGCACAGATACGTTGCACTAATGAAATGATTAAGCAGAACGTGATGGGCTTGCAATACGCAAGGACCTTAAGGGATTCTAAAGTCAATCAAGTAAAAAACAGTACTAAACAAGATCTTCATCCTTTTATCCTGCTCTGTCCATCTCTCATTTGCTTATTTGACACCCGTTTAAATAGGTTTTCCAAGTTATTTTTTTTATATATTTTTTATATAGTTTTGGGTCCCCTTTGCCCAAAACTAGATGAAATGAATATGCTCACCGTGGCACCGGACTGTTGTTTCAGCGGTCCGGTGGCATTGCATTTGAGTGGTGATGTCACCAGGCCAGAACACCCATTGATGTCCCATAAGCCGGTCATGTGGGCTTCTACTGTAGGAGGTTTATGGGACATCACTGATGACGTCCCTGTCTGGCCTCCTATTGACTACAGCTGTCACACGGGTGAAAAAAAAACAGGTCACAGCTGCAGAACAAGTAAACAGAAGACCAGAGGATGACAGCAGCATTGGGGGAAAAGCGCGGTAGCGGGGAGATTGAGTTGTAAAAAAAAAACAAAAAACAGCACTCCACCCCCACTGCTACCAATATTTAATATATCAGAAAACCCCTTTAAGTTGTAGTAACTTGCTGTGTACATTTATAACTACCGTACTGTACTTTACAAAAGCGATTTACAGTCATGTGTTGCTTAGAGACAAGTCCAGGGAATAAAGTTGAATATATTAGCTAATGAAGAAAAGCACTGGATTGTTAACTGCAGTACGGAGTATTGCAGTTCAACCTGCTCCTCCATGTCTACAAAAGGAGGAAGTCTTATAGCGGATGTAGCATCTGTCTTGTAAAACACACACATGTTCTATTGAAGCGCACCTTTAAAATACATTGCATCTTTTTTTGCCAGCATTCAATAAATACATAAAGACATTAAATGACGTGAAGACATTGATTATTTTCCATAGAATTTTATTATGTTATATCATCAAATCATCTCAATTGTAACAGAACAATATCTGTGACACAAGCGAAAGAGTATATAAGACAGATCAGTAAACAACGCTGCATCAATGTACGGTCTATGTATAAAAAGTCTACCATGTGTGAGATTACTTTAGAAATCCTACCTGGCACTTTTGGATACACCTGAAATGTAATACTGGTGATTAAATCTAATAAATATGCATTATTAGGTCTAACTATGGCTGTAAAGCTGTCCAGGGACACTAGGAATAGAATAGTACATTATGTAACAGGGTTAGTAATAGAGAAATGACTTGGGTTTAAAGTATACCACATTATAGGATGCTTTATAATTAGTGATGAGCGAGCATACTCGCTAAGGGCAATTGCTCGAGTGAGCATTGCCCTTAGCGAGTACCTGCCCGCTCGGAAGAAAAGGTTCAGCTGCCGGTGGCGGGCAGGGAGCTGCGGAGGAGAGCGAGGAGGAACGGAGGGGAGATCTCTCTCTTCCTCTCCCCCCCCCCCCCCCGCTCCCCCCTGCTGACTGCCACAACTCACCGCTCCCCCACGCCGGCAGCCGAACCTTTTCTCTTGAGCGGGCAGGTACTCGCTAAGGACAATGCTCGCTCAAGCAATTGCCCTTAGCGAGTATGCTTGCTCATCTCTATTTATAATCCAACTATTAACAAATGTCCAAGTGGAATAACTGAGGAACTGCAAAACACAGTCCTGAGTTGAAAGAAAAGAAGGTCCCCTATCCAGGGGGAGTAAAGTACAGTATTTATGCTATATGCATTGAATGACCACTTTATTAGAGTCACTAACACTTTCATGAGGGAAGTTTCCCTTTATGGAAATTAGACCCGTGACCTGGAATGCAGCATAAGATCATGTAAGCAAGTTTTCTGTGTATGAAGCAAACTCTAATGAGGCCTGATCCTTGCTGCTATGCTAGCCAAGGATAGAATTACAAAAAATACCAACTTTTCTGCTGCAAAGTTATGGAGAATATACCATGAATAGTATGATGCAGGGAGATCATCCAAAGAAAAGGGATCTTGTCAATGTAAACAACTTGTCACTGAAAGGGGTCAAAGGAGGATGTCAAGAATTATTCTGATGAACAGGAGGTGCACAGTCAAGGAAACTGCAGCTTAATACAATGCTCGTGATCCAACTAACGTATCCTAATGCTCAACGTGTTGTTCCTTACTGCAGATGGGCTATAACAGCAAACAACCAGTTCCAGCATCAATGCTGTCTAAAAGGCGAGATTTCAGTGGGCAAAGAGTGCAATAATTCTATCACTGAGCAGTGGAAAACATCTGCTGATTAGGTAAATCCAGATTTCTATTTCCCCTATGCTGATGGGAGGTCAGAATTTGGTGCAAGCAGCATGAATTGATGAACCCTTCCTGTCAGCTAGTCAGAGCATGTCAGCACCTCCATGTAATGTGCAACAACTACAAGAAGCTTCCTGTCCATGCGGGCCAATATTACTGCAGAACGATTTCAACACCTAGTAGAATCTATGCCATGTTGCATTGCTGCGGTTCTGAAGACCAAAGAAGGTCCAATGAGCTACTAGATGGGGGTCTCTAATAAAGTAGCTGGCAATGAAAATTGCCAAAGCAAGAGATTTAGCCAGTAAGGATTTCAGTTATGAAGCCTGCAGAATTGCAAAAGTAGCTCTGAGTGAGAAATTGTAATGTAGAGTACCTTTAGTGTTTCTTTACAGTATCTGTAAAGAAAAAAGTTGTAATACTGAATGTATCTCCATGATACAAAATGTGTTTTTTTTAATGCTACATACTTTAAAAACATAGTAGTAAACTTCTTTATGCATAGACTGTATTACACAATTGGACTAAATATCAAAGATTTTTGTTCTTTAAGACAATTTACAATGTATATCTGTTAAACAAAACATCATCGTTATACAAAATAATGACAGAATACAATTAAAAAGCCAAACAACATTTCTACATGTACATACTGTAATATAACCTTCAGAAGAGGACACTATGAAAAATATAAAATGATAAAAAACTGATGTAGGACCTGAATCCATCATACATTGTAGCCAAACTCTTGCAGTATTACAGTGTGGTAGGTCTTAAATATATCCAAAATGTTGGAACACATTGATATCGTCCTAAAGACATAATGGAATATACTGTAAAAGGTAGAAAAAGACACTAGAAGCTAATAATTACCATCACCTGACCATAGTGATGGACAATGCAGAATAGGAACTGTATCATTATACGTTTTATTAGCACATTATATGATAAAGCGGTGGCAGGATGTGCAGTATTTGAAATGGCAGAAGATGAATTCTATAAACCATTCAAGGGGTTGTCCAATGAAAATGTTGTCCCCTGAATAGGAGATCACTTGGGAGGTCCAACCAACGGGATCTCCATCCAGAGAATGAGGATCCGGTGCATCTCGCAATGAAGGCAGTGACAGTCATACATGTGTATGACCGCTCCATTTGTAGTGGCCCAGAGTTAACGGGGCCCCTCCATAAGTATGAATGTGTTTGTCTTGTGCCTATATATTGTCAGTGTCTTCTATGGACATGAATTTGATGTGTATTGCATCTTTGAAGCACTGAATGGGTTACTGTCCAGGTTATGTCTGGAAAATATATCTTGTGTGTCATGTGACCTTGTTCCATGTATGTGTTTGCAAGGTGAGTGGAAGTTAGTTAGTCTTCTTTCAGGAGTCCAAGAGAGACTGAGTCTAAGCCCGAACCTGAGTCTATGCCAGTTAGTCTGAGAGAGCCTAGGAGTGGAAGCAAGGAACTTCTATTGAGTAGGAGAGATTGTGCCTTATGTTGTGTGCAGCCCCAGGATGGAAGAGGCTGAGCGATTGTCTTGTGTCTGCCCTGGGCCCAATTCACCCAGGCCTTTCTGCTATTGACCTGGAGGACTGAGAGAGGGAGAGGAGCTGCCATGCAGCGCTGAGTGCCCTTCCCTAAACGTGAGCTGGAGAGAAAGAAGGAGAGTGGCCGGGAACAGAACCCTACAGATAACTTGGACATGGACTCAACTGTCATCCTATGATTCCTCCCTGTCACACCACTAATTTGTTTCCACCGGTGTCCTGATGGCTTGTGTAAATTGTTTGGACTGTTGATCGTTGGCATAAGTAAACGAGCTTAACCGACCGTTCCCGATTCTGCTCTGAAACATTATTCCTGTGTGTGGACTCTTTATTAACAACGTCTGGAGTCACCGCAGACGATGGAACGGTGGCGTCATGAGTGACAAAAGAATCTTGAAGGTAAACCGCTACTTGGGTTACCCTGTGACCTCCCCCAGCAGTAACTTGGACGGGTCCCGTGCTACTGCCAGGGGAGGAGATGATAGAGCCCCATGACAAGGCCTCATTCTACCCCGCTATCTCCTCAGCTATGGGCGCGCTCCTCGGACTCTGCACATTAATTTCACTGCTTAAACTTGGCTATTTCTGATGGTCCAGTTGAAATGAATGGAGCAGCACGCATATGTGTCTATTGCTTCCTTCAATCTAAGATGCTCTAGACCCATGTGTTCGGGATCGGTTGGGTTCCCAGTGGGTCAGACCCCTACTGATTAGCAAGTTTTCTCCTATCCTGTGGACACGGATAACTTGTATCCATGCGATAAACCAATTACTAAATTAAAGCGACCCTCTGATTTTGGAACAAAATTCTGCCCTGGGACTAGATGGGTATCATACCTGTATTTTATCATCTTTTCCTGGTCCTTCATTCTGCTGGTTCCAGTTTTGTTTTCAGAAAGCCAAGACACCTGCTTCCATCTTTAGACTACTAGAGCATCCACTCCAAATTGGTAGTATTAGGAATACCAATGCACTGTAGCTGCTCTGTGGTTGGCCACTGCTGCTCACATGATGAGCTCTAGCCAATAACATAGCAGTTCACATAGCTGCAGCAGTGTCTATTAGATAGTTTAAAGATGACAGTGGCCACTCTGGCCAACCAAAGATGAAGTACTAAACCAGCGGGACCAGGAAGAGTAGATCAAGTACAAGTAAGATACCCCTCTACTCTCCAGTCCCAGGACAGAATTTTGTCCCAAAACTAGGGGTCGCTTTAAGTTTAAACATCTGCACTGAATGATAAGGCAATAGTGCAAGGTACAATTTTGATATTGTCTTTGGGGTCATAGGTAGGTAACAATCAGGGCACTTAAATGGGTTTTCCAGGATATTACATTACGAGTCTATCTTTGGGATAGGCAATCAATGTATATTTGGCAGGGTTCCAACCCCGAATCCCCAAAGATCAGCATTACAAGGAGGCAGGGGCTCTGTCAGGAGCGCTGTGGCCCCTTCACTGCAGTACTCTCATACAACGTGACTGTACCCAGTACTGCTGTTCAACCATTGTCAGTTCTATTGATTTTAATGCGTTGAACTGAAGTACATGTACCTGTGCCTCTTTCATTCAGCTTATTACTCGGGGTGCTGGGGTTGGAAGCTCCTCCAATTAGATATTACTTGCCTTTTCTAAAGACAGGCCATTAATGTTATTTTTGGAAAAACTGCTCAAAAATCTTTCAGCCAATACTATTCTGAACAATAAGAGAGATATCCATAATACTAAATGTTTTCATGTTTCCCATGCAATATAAAAATATGGATCCAGGGCTAAAATGCTTCCAGTATCCACTCTATTGTAGGGCACCGCCTCACGTGCTTACAAGATGCCCAGAATGAGTATGCCCTGTAAGAATAAAACTTGTTTAAGTGACAATAGTGAAATATTCTAAATTTCAGGACATTTTAAATCAAAAAGAGAATTCAAGCAGAGAATGGGAGGAATTAGTCATTGAAAGAATTGGAAAGTCATTTAGGACGGGCTGATATGATGGCACCCATTTTTGCATATGTGTACTGTGCAGAGATATTTCAAAGGGCAACTCTAGTCCTACTTGCTATTAACATCCATGGTGGCTGAAAGCTCTATTCACCTTGCAGTATGCTTGGACTTAATTGGACCCTAGATGTATGTGAATTAATGTGTATAGTGTTGCATATATCTTCCATGTATGTTGCATTGAGTGAAAAGGAAAACAAGTGTCCGTTCTGCCCACGTCATCTTCTATTGGAAAAACTAAAGTCACCATATTTTCGGCTCTGAACAGTGGTTGACACTTTTCATAGCGCTTCAGCTACTACAATGGAAGAGGAGATGGTTTTTGACCAGTGAAAGGTGAAAGATCCTTACAGCTCTTCATACAAAACGAGATTCTCATCCCAAATTGTATGAGAATAGAAATAACTGTGTGCATTTGGCCCAGAAATAGCGCCACTCTTGTCCAAGGTCTGGGCTTGATATTGCAGCTCATCCCCAATTCAGCTAAATGATCAAACTGCAATACTAGAAACAACCAACGAGAAGAGTTATGTGGTTTCTAAAACGTAAGTAGACCCTATTTTTTAATCTTGGATAACCCTTTTAACCCATAATTTGGATCAGATAAGCAAGGATGAGGATGCTTTTTGAAAACCTGCAATCTGTTTGTATGTAGCACTATTGTGATGCCCATCATAAATGACTTCCTCTGTGCTGATTAATTGGATTAGCATTGGCAGGCCTCTTTCACACGAGTGTTGCGATTTTCGTCCGCCCACATTACGAACGAAAATTGCATTAACAAGAGAAAGCCACGACCAAGGCACGGCTAAATCGTGCGTTTTCTCACCCATTCACACGGCCGGGTGCGGCGCATATACGCCGCAGCCTGAAAATTCTTTGACCAGGAGAAATTTTTCAACTGGCTCAATAGAGCCATCTGACATAGTTTAGCAGCGCTAGCCTCTGCTATACTTCCTCCCCCTTCCTTTGCCGGCAGCTCTCATAGAAGCCTATGGGAGCTGCTGGCTGATCGGCTGGCTGACATAGGTCAAGACCTATCTTTTCCGTCCGCGTCAAAAGATCGGCTTGTCTATTTGGCGCCCAGGTGTTTTTACGCAGCTAATAATTGCCGTGTGAATGAATGCAATTTTCATCGCACCTAAATTAGCCGTGTAAAACCGCTGATGGGAATAAGGCCTCGGTGTACAGGCTTTAGGGTGCCCCTACTGGCTGAAGCCAATCTGCTGTAATTGCGGGGGCATTATCACTAATTGCTGGACAGCAATTGCAGTTTCTTGTCTGATGACATATAAGTGACCTTATTACCGGTAGTAGCTATCTTATTTGAGAAGTTGCATGATTGCTTCATCTCTTATGTACTGTATATCTAACTATACATAAGAATCTCACATCACCGGATCCTGTTGTGTACATTCAGCCTATGCTATTCCATATGTAAGATGAAGATATAAAGTTGCTGTCAGGATATAACTGTGCCCTCAGTCTGGCAGTACATATATATTTATTCCAGTGACAGCAGGATTGTGCGACTGCTGAGAATAAGATGAGCGGTTGTCACCGGTGACAGGTTAGTCAAGATATAATTGCACTGCTTGGCATAACTTCTGTACATAACAACTATCAGCATGGTGTAAGCCAGGGCTTCACATTTTTTTTCTGGTCTGAAGGCCACATTGCCAAACTGAACCTATTCAAAAGGCCACAAGGGTACATTTATGATATACCCATGAATCTAAGTATATGCCATAATAAATCAAAGTAACAGAACTCCCACCTATTGGGAGAATGGGGGTCACCTTCTCCCCAATTAGCACTCCATAGAGGAAGGGCAGTGTATGGCCTGGAATTTGTTAAGTCCTATAAACTACGATGAAGAGAGCTGTGTAGTGGCCCAGAGTTAATGCGGCCCCTCCATAATGTTCTATGTCTGTCTCATGTCTCATTGCCTTGTTTATGGAGTGCATTTGATTTATGTGGATTGGATGGCTGCAGGACTGAAAGGGTTAACATATGGTTTGTTCTGTCCTGTCTGGAAAATGTATCGTTGTCTGTGTATCGCTTGTGGTCACGTGATTGTAATCTGTGGTGATCGGTCTGTGTGGGGAGCATGGAGGAGGCCGAGGGACTTCCTTGTGCTCAGCCTGGGCCTGTTCAACCCAGGGATCCTCAGTACTTCTGTTGAATGCTGAGAGAAAGAGACCACTTTATAGCGAAGAAAAGAGAATGTGAGTGTATTGCTGATGGAGAGAGAAAGTGAGTACCGGGCGTAATGGAGCCTACAGATAACTTGGACTGTGGATGGTACAATTATGCTGTGAGCCCCACCGAGAGATTATAAGTGTGAACTGTGATTTCTACAACTGTTCAGCAATTGTTAGTGACTTTATGCAAATGTTTAAGTAAATGGACAAGATCGACTGTTCCAGGTTTTGTTCCAAAATATACTCCTCTGGTGTTAGACTACTTTAATCATTTGCAAGATCCAGCCCTGGAGAAGGAACGGTGGTGCCACAAGTGACAACTGGACTTAAGGTAACCCCCAATTACTACCCCTGTTATCTCCACCAGCAGTAACGTGGTCGGGCCCCAAGCTACCCTTAGAGGGAGGAGATAGTAGAGCTCCCTAACAAGGCCTTTCTCTACCCCGCTGTCTTCTCAGCTGTGGGCCTTCTCCTCGAACACTGCAGCTGCATGCATATACAATGCCTCTGACTCATATACTAATTTATGGAGAGCCAAACGGGTCAAGAAACTTTATATAGGGGGCCCATACATGGCTACAGAGTGCACCCATAGTACTTGTACTAATATGTAGGGGGCCCATACATGGCTACACAGTGCAACCTTACTATGTGTCCTAATATATAGGGGTACACAGTGCGTCCTTAGTACTTGTCCTAATATATAGGAGTTCTAGAGATGACTACAGAGTGCACCCATAGTACTTGTGCTAATATATAAGGGGCCCATACATGGTTAGACAGTGCAACCTTACTATGTGTCCTAATATATAGGGGTACACAATGCGTCCTTAGTACTTGTCCTAATACATAGAAGTTCTAGGGATGACTACACAGTGCACCCTTAGTACTTCTACTAATATATAGGAGTTCTAAGCATGACCTCACAGAGCACCCTTAGTACTTCTACTAATATATAGGAGTTCTAAGCATGACCTCACAGAGCACACTCAGAACTTGTGCTAATATATAGGGGGCCCATATATGTCTACACAGTGCACCCTTAATATAAGGGACCCAAACATGACTACACTGTGCACCATTAGTACTTATGGTACCATTACTGGCTATAGCCTACCTGAGCTCCCCTGATGAAGCCTGTGTGGCGAAATATGTTGGAAGGGCATGTGTTACATGTTTCTTTAGACTAGGTTTAAGGATGGCTCAACTATGCCAAAAATGATTATAGGTAGCTAGGCGTTGAGGCAATCTTTTTGTGGTGAGACCTTTCTGACATCTTCAGCCTCTGTCACAAATGTGGTTTATGTAAAATCAGCATAGCAGTTCACTGGAAGGTTATAATTCGGCTGCATATATAGCTCCTCTATTAACTGACACACCGTGCATCCCATTTTTGGCTGCCAATAGTTACGTCATTTCTGCAAACACTGCATGCTCTGTGACTATACTAGTGGCTAAAGACTATTTCTCTCACAGCCTACCTAGCAATATATATTTAGTTCTTTTAAGGACTCAGTAAGGATTTAGTTCAGAAACCTATTCCTTAATTTCAAAGTGTATTTGTCTGTTTTGAGCGCATATATATCAGTAAAGTATATAATTTTAGAATATTGTCTTTTGGGAGGGTATAACCATTAGGCTATCTTTTTGCCTTTGCCAATTTTTGGAAATTATCACCATTAGTACTTGTCCTAATATATAGGTGGCCCAGACATGGCTATACATGTACCTTTAGTACTTGTCCATTCCTGTTGCCCTGCTATATCCCACTCATCTACACCTTAACATGAAAACTACATGTAAGCAGCCATGCGTAGATATTTCTGTTCCCAGATGATTGGGGCCGCATAAAATGGCAGCATGTGTCCCCTGAGCTGCATGTTGCGCACTCCTGGATTAAGCCATACTATATTTTAGGAATGGCTATGGCTTCACTGACAGTAGTCAAGTTTATTAAGCTGATTTTGCAGAAACAATATACAGAAACTGGCTGATATACCTGGCTTCACCCGAGTTAAATTGGTACAGCTGTTTACCTGTTGTTTGCACAAAAAATGTTCATGAAGTCATGGTTACTTCAGAGGAACGAGGAATAAAATATGTATACACATAGAGCAGCATTAGATTCTCCTCAGTCTGCATGTACTGATGTCCCTCTGCAGAATGTGTCACCCCTCCACTTCTCACTTTTTACCCTTAAAGGTAACACCCCTTTTATTCAAATTTAACCCCCAAACTGGAGGTTGCAGCCCTTTCTTAGCCTTAAAGGCATGCTCCATCCCTGTAGTCCATGGCCACTTCCTTATGTACTTTACAGCACACAGAGGTCAGTTAGATTGTTGTGCCAAATTTCACTCTTGTACAACACCAGGAAGTTACATTACATAGGGATGCACTTACTTTAGCAATTAGCATTGAATAATCGAGTTGTGACCCCTTTACTTTTCCTATTTAGGACCTAAAGAATTCTCATGCCAAATTTAATGCTTGTACGACACCAGGAAGTTACATTACATAGGGGTGCAGTTACTTTTATAATTAGCATTGAAAAATCGAGTTGTGACTCCATTACTTTTGACCCTATTTCTAAAGAATGCTTGTGCAAATTTCACACGTCTACGACATCGGGAAGTTACATTACATAGGGGTGCACTTACTTTTGCGATTAACATTGAATAAACGAGTTGTGAGCCTATTACTTTTCCTATATAGGACTTAAGGAATTTTCATGCCAAATTTTATGTTGGTACGACACCGGGAAGTTAGAGAATTAGATTAGGTACATTACATAGGGGTGCCAATACTTTTGCGCTTATCATTAAATAATCAAATTGTGACCCCTTTACTTTTTCTATTTAGGACCTAAAGAATGGTCATGACAAATTTCATGTTTGTACGACACTGGGAAGTCAGAGAATTATATTAGGTACATTACACAGGGGTGCCAATACTTTTGCACTTAGCATTGAATAATCGAGTTGCAACCCCTTTACTTTTCCTATTTAGAACGTAAATAATGCTTGTGCCAAATTTCACGCTTGTACGACACTGAGAAGTTACATTACATAGGAGGACAATACTCTTGCAATTAGCATTGAATAATCGAGTTGTGACCTCCTTACTTTTCCTATCTAGGATGTAAAAAATGGTTTTGCCAAAATTTATGTTTGTACGACACCGGGAAGTTAGAGTATTAGCTTGGGTACATTACACAGGGGTGCCAATACTTTTACACTTAGCATGCAATAATCGAGTTGTGACCCTTTAACTTTTCCTATGTAGGACCTAAAGAATGCTCCTGCCAAATTTCATGCTTGTATGACACCGGGAAGTTAGAGAATTAGTGGTGAGTCAGTCAGTTACTCAGTCTTCATGGCCTTTGTAAACTTTGTCGTCTAACTTTATACCACCTGTTAGTTGGCTAAGTTTACACCAGCTTTTGCATCAAAATGATGGTGCATTTTTCGTTGCACAATGTCTTTCCTCCTTCCCACTTAGGCACACCCCTTTAGGGCATGTTCAGATGGGGCAGATTTGCTGCAGTATGTCTGCAGTAGACATTCTGCAGCAGCTGAAAGTTGCATCAAAACCTGCACCACTTGATGTGGAGTTTGCCGCATTTTTTAACATGGATGTTGGTGCTGAATTAATCTCCTTATTGAGACAAGGTGGAGTCCGCAGTGCTAACGGTGCTAAAATTAAAATACTGGAGATCTAATTTCCGCAGCACATGTCAATTTCTCCACGGGTTTTGTGTGGATCTTTTTCACAGCATGTGGACAAGATCTTGAAAATCTCATCCACTTTGCTGCTACTGTAAATGCTGTGGATTTCTCTGTGTGTAGGGTCTGCATGGAAAATCTGCGGCACATCCGCCCTTTGTGAACATAGCCTTTCACTGAAACCAAGTTTTCTTGTCCGGTAAGGCATAAAAAGTGTCTAAAATTGTTAAAAATATAATAAATGCAGTGCGAAGCATACAATACTGTTTTTGGCGCAATATGTGCCAGAAAAACGTCCCATTATTAATAATAAATCTGTCCCATTATTATAAATGCTGAAATTCTGTAATATTTGGGCTGTTCCTCTGAATTTGCTATGTAGGATCCCATTGAAATGTCTCTATTAGGGCCCATTCACACAGCTAAATATTTGGGCCATGTGCAGCCTTCTGAATACATGGACAGCATGTGGCTCAAATATACAACCATGTGAATGGGCCTTAATAGGTGACATTTTCATGGGATCCTAAATAGCAAATTTAAGGGACCAGCCAAAACAGCCAATGAGAATATTTGCATGGCTGATTTTTCACATGGACTATAAAAATCTCTGCATATTTGATTTTTATGTGTTTTCACAGATGAGAAAAGCACATGCAATATGCTGGGTACATAAATATCAGATGGATGGCTATCCATGTGCTATCTGATGTGAGTTCTGCCCATCTGAATATGGCCTTAGCTGTAGTCTATCCCACTGTGAAAATTTCTAGCAAATAGTTTCAGGTCAATTGCCAATAGGTTTCAAAACTGATTACCCCATATAGTCTTAAAATAACTGACTGGATATCATCGTGTATGTCATCACAAACGTACATGAGATCATATAATGTGCATGTTGACTTATTACATGTGTGAACATTATGCTATTGTTCAATACATCCTCAAGCAAAAAAGTGTTACAGCGTGCCGGCCACAATTAGGTAGTGGAACTGAAGTCATGTCATGCCGTCAGCCTCGGTCTACTTGGTCGCACCGTCAGCGCCTATAACCTTTTATTAGGTGCTGTGCAGTGCCTCTTTCTTGTTACTGTAGGAAGCCCTTAGGTGCCTTCTGTTGGAAATCCCTCAGTGTTTAATTTCCCTTTTTCTCTACCCTGTTTCACCATCTCCTATTGTGTACGGACTAATTGGCCGACATGGAGGGGTTTCGGCTAGCTGGCCAATCAGCCATTAGGGATGTATATTTGTTCTGGTCCTGCTCCTACGTGGAGGCTGATTATTCATTTGGCTTAATGCTGTTTGGATCTCTGGTCTGACTTGGTCTGCTGTCTGAATCCAGTTTTATGCATATTTCAGTCTTGTCTGCACCCCCTGTCCAATGAGTTGTGGGACATTGGAGTCCTGTCTTTTCTGTGCCATCCGTCTGTTGGATTGTCAGACGACTGATCCCTGTCCTGTCTGTTCCCTCTGTCCAAAGGGTTGCTAGATGCCGGAATCTTTACCCGTCTGAATTATATCCTGTCTATGGTGTCTGGTTGAACAGTGAACTCCTGCCAGCTAATTTCCTGTGGCTATTGATTTCGCGTGGAGCTCCTACCCTATCCTCCATCTAGGGACAGATTAAGGCTCCCTATGTTTCAGGTGTGCGCCCATCCCTATTGGGGTGATCTCCTGGCTTTTAGGCAGAGTCCGCAATGCCACTGTTGGTTAGGGATAGCATTCCTACTACTATATTTTTGTTATTGTCTTTCCCACGTTTTTGTGATATAATACATGAATATTTTGGACCATTTGGACCATAAATGATGTTTGACCTGACGTGTTGGGGATATCAGTGAGGGGCGCTGTACTTGTTCTGTGCACAAACGTATCAAAAAGGCTGAGTCCATTAATAATGTGTCCACACTTCATGCAAATACATCAGAACTACATAAGGAGGCCTCACTGTAGTTTGATAAGGATTCTAGCAAAAGAAGAGGTGACTAAAGACAAAGCCATGTGTTCATCTTAAGATTTTATTGTAGATAAGCTTTGTAGTTTAATGGAACGTTTGCAATAATAATTTAACATTGATATTTCGTCCAGTTTTTAAACAATCAGTATTACAACAGAAGAACCCATCAAGGTGCAATCAATACGAAAGTGCCAAATGGGCCTCATGTATGAAAACTGAGAAAAAGCCTCCTTGACGCTCATGGCTACCAATCCTCTGATTTTATCAGTGTAGTTTGGAAGCTAAAAACCCTGACTGGTTACTATGAACAAGAGGGGTGCCTTTTATCGTAGACATTTGATACGTAAGGCCCAGTGTTGCTAATATTTAAAAGGCATTGACACGTGAATATTAATTCTGCTTTCAAAATGGCTGCCTGTAGTATATGTGGGATCTTTGGACAAATACTTGGCACCTATCTAGAACTTCAAAGAATATGCATTCAGTGTTTGCTACTATACAGTATATTTCAATGGTGTAAGAATATCCCTAATCACGGACTAAACCATAAACGTCTTGGCTTTATTTAAAAACTATAGTAAGGGCAAAAACACATGGAAGTGTTTTTTCCCCCTTAAATGGCCGTGATAATCATGGCCGTATAACGGGACAAAACGAAACCACTGATTTCAATGGTTTCGTTTTCATTGCTGGGATTTCTCGGCCGTGAATACTACGGCCAAGAAAATATAGGACCTGCCCTGTCTTCCCCGTATGTAGTGAATGCATTGCGTTGGAAAGATCGGGCCGCACCTGTCTTCCGCTGTCCTTTTCAAACTCATGCGCTCTGGTGCGGAGTTTGAACAGCCGAAGAAGGCAAATCAATTTTCCTCGTTCAGGCACAACTAAGCTTCGTAGCTCCGCCTACTACAGTGTGTTTTTACCCTAAGACATAAGAACCCTATAGTAGAATTAATTTGAGGACTGGACGCAAAAGTTGTGCAATGCACAAACATTAGATCTGTGAGGCCTCATGTCCACGGGGAAAATCAGGCCCGCTACGGATTCTCCATGTAGAATCCGTAGTGGGTCCCTCCTGCCCCGCGGACATGAGGCATAAAAATAAGAATAAACTCACCTCTCGCCCGCTCCGGATCTTCCCTTCACCGCGGCTTCATCTTCTCTCCGTCGCAGCCGGATCTTCTTTCTTCGGCCTGGCGGATGCGCAGGGCACGTCGGTTGCGTGCCGCCCGCATGCGCCGGCCCGAAGAAAAAGGATCCGGCTGCAACGGAGAGAAGATGAAGCCGCGGTGAAGGGAAGATCCGGAGCAGGTGAGTAAATTCCGAGTTTGGTCTCCCGCAGATCCGGACGGCTTCCATAGGCTTCAATAGAAGCCTGCGGGAGCCGTCCCCGTGGGAGACCCACACGAAAATGGAGCATGGTCCAGATTTTTGCATGCTCCATTTTTTTTTAAATCACTTTTATTGACCATCCGCGGGTGGTCAATGCATCCCTATGGGATGCGGATCCGCGGGCAGGAGAAGAGTTAAAATCCGCTGCGGATTTTAATTCTTCTTTTGCCCGTGGACATGAGGCCTGAATCCAATGAAAGGACAGTCCTGGCTGCAACCAATCACAGTCCATGTTTCATTTCCAAAAGCAGCTTAGAAAATGAAAGCTGAACTCTGATTGGTCACAATGGGTAACAACGACACTGAAGCTCAGTGAGGCACAGACCAAAAACGTCCACGTTGCTAATGACAACCAAGCAGATTCTTGCCTTTATATTCCACCTCTGACATATCTGACTGATTGTTCAGGGCGGATGATTTATCTACATATTATTTTTGTATGTGTTCCCCACTTTTCATTTCATATTTATAACGAATCTTGTTATTTGTATAGCGACAACTTATTCCGCAGTGCTTTCAGGTAATTTATTTATTACCCCCCACCAAGCTGGGTACTCATTTTACCGACCTCGGAAGGATGGAAGGTAAAATGAGTCATGAACCAAGTGGGGATTGAACTCGCAACCTTCAGGTTGTGAGTGAGAGCTTAAGACTGCATTTCTGCTGCCTTAACACTACTGAAGCTGATCCAAATGTGCCAATCCCAAATGTTACTTGTCAGCCATTTTGGTAACAGAACTAATGATCATGAGGGTTCACCTTAAAATCTCAATAAATTTGATTCTGTCTCACAGATATTAGCTGTTGTGACCATCAATGTCATACAAACATAGAAAATACTGAAAAATCCTGGGCCTCATGTATGAAAACTATGCGATTGGAGAAAAAGAGCCAATAAAGTTTCCTTGTTCCCCATAGCAACCAGTCCATATGGAACTTTGGTTGCTATGGTCAACAAACCCCCTTTTTCTTTTTTTTACTATGACATAGTTTTTATATAGGAGATCTTTTAAAAGAGTTTTCCCACCAAAAACATGAATCATCTATTCACAGCATGGATGACGAATGTATGATCATCATGTCATCCAAACACTGGGATCCCCGGGGATCATGACCGCATTGTACCTTGAACTCCCATAGTAAATGGAGCAGCGGTGAACATGTGTGACCACCACTCATTCACTATTAATGGAGATAATCAAAAGCAGCACTTAACCATTTCCTTTGGTCCTATGGAAATGGATGGAGTTGTGGACATGCATGTGCACCATTCACTAGGGGGATTCAGGGCGCGTCGTTCTTGTGATCTCTGGGGGTCTCAGCAGTTGGACCCAGTGATCATACGTTTATCAGTATCACCTATCCTGTGATAGATGATAAATGATTTTGGTAGGATGATCCCTTTAAAGGGAACCTATCACCTGCCTAAAGCATCATAAACTAACTCATGGCGCTGTTAGGGGAGGTGACGGGGAGTCAGATGATGTATTTTCTCTACTCACCCGCTCCCTGAAGTCCGAGTCCGAGTGCACACATGGGACTCCAAAGATTAGAGTCCGATTTACATGCACCACGTGGACTTTAGCAGCAGGCAGTACAGAAGCCAAGGCGTGGGTGAGTATAAAAAATCCATCCTCCGACTCCCCATCACCTCCCCTAACAGCACCATGAGTTAGTTATTGATGCTTTAGGCAGGTGACGGGGTCCCTTTACGTATATTTCATTAATAGAAAATGTCTTAACTATGTAATAACCAAATAACAGCGCTCTCCTCAGACACACTTAATATTCAGTTCCTATAAAACATGAATTAATAAGGAATTAAAAAATTGCTAACATGAAAAGATCAATAAGCGTTTCAATGGATACAATTGGAATATTAAGTGGTTGTGCATTAATAAATTAGGCGATATCACAGAGCTCTGTTAACATTCATCAATCAAGAGAAGCAGTTAAAAGTAAAGCACAAAATGATGATTAGTTGACAATTTCCTGGCAATTCAGACGTGATAGCATAGACGTTAGCAAAATACAACGAGACAAAAGCTGCCCATCTGATTCATAAAATACACACTGGGGAGCGAATGGGGGCGGAGAGAGAATAGGAATAAACAGCACATTGGGAATTTAATGGTCTATCTGCTAGATTTATATTCTATATGGGAAAATTTACGGTCAACCTTAATAGGAAGCAACCTGCTGCAGCTCAGTTTAGGTGGGTGAAAATTAAAGGGGCGGTCCAGGATTAGAAAGTGTGGGGAAGGGAGGGTTGATTTGCCTTTTTAAGTCAGTTTTTCTGGAGGCCGTATTCCGCATATTTGTGATGAATTTATCAAATGTTGCATGCTAATGGTAAATTGGATGGTAAACTCTTTAAATAGGTCTAAAGAGTTACTTTTTACGCCACCCAGCTACTGGAGAGCTATTGCCCCACATTTCTTAAATCTAACTAAAAAACTCCCTCCACTCAAGCCATGCCCCCTTTTCTAGGCACTTTGGAAAAGTGAAGTGAGAGGTGTACAACTGCAAAAAGTTACAAAAGTTTTTGAGCATTCGTTGAGCATAAATTTGCAACTTTTTGATTATAGAAAACTACTTCATAGCCTTGATACATTCTCCCCAGGGCCTGTGTTTTTTCAGAAACAATGCCGCTCCACAGGATGTGCCTGGCATTGCATCTCCATTCACTTGAATAATGCCTTATTCACACGAGTATTTTTACGCGGCTATTTCAGCCGCAATAAAAAAATCGCGACCATCTTAAGTATTGTATTTCAATGCATTGATTCAGATGCGTAAAAATGCCAGGAATTATAAGACATCAGTGACCGATTAAGGTGGCTGATTTTATACGCGGACGGAAAAGATTGGTCTTGGGATAGTCTATGGGAGCCGCCAATGGCCAATAATGGTTGGCGGCTCCCATAGACGTCTATGGAAGCTGCAAAAAAAAAAAAAAAGGAGGTGGAGGAAGTTTAGCCGCGTCCAGTGCTGTGAAAACATTACAGCTGGCTCTAGTCAACCCTTAGAAGCCATGCCAAGGATTTATGCGGATCGAGGGTATTCTGTGCTGTGACATATATACGTTGCAGCTGCTCATGTGAATGGACGAGAGAATGCCAAATTTGGCCGCAACTTGATCGTGCCTTTTCCCCATGCACATGTTTTTTGCCAGTGATTAAACTAGCGCAAAAACGCAACGCTCGTGTGAAAGAGGCCTTAGGGTGAGCTGCAATGCAAGGTGGTGCTGTTTCTGAAAAAAAAAATTCTAGAATCCTGTAAACTCCGTTAATGTTACTTTGTTTCTCTATTGGAATCATAAATCACATTATTTTTTTAACTAGTTTAATTCATATGAATTACAATATGAAGGTGTATAATCCGAAAGAAAGAGCACTGTTGAGGTATGTAATTTACGAATTACTCTGCAGTTCAGAGCTACATTCCAAAAACATATTAGGGACCTAAATAAATAGCACTGGTAGATTAGAGAGAAATTCTCCTAATCCAGCATGAAAAACAGTAAATTACCAAATGTTCCGGATTATCAAATGATCATGTAAAAGTATATTAAATTTGGGCAGAACCTGCATTAAGACCCAAACATAAAATCCGCTACTATTACTTTTCATTGAAGGGGGATTTATAATTGGCTTCTCCTGGTTAGTCTACTCTTTCTTGTCTTCTAAAGTTCTAACCTAGAAACACTTGCAGGATTACTAGAATTTCTGTACTATTGGATGCTGGATTAAAGACATTTTACTTATATTGTTATTAACAGAATCCCTCCCTTTACCAAAGGAAGCGATCCAAAAATGAAGCAGGGAAGGTGGTTGCCCTGAGAGCATGCCAGTCATTTATGGCAATCTGCTTCGAGGCTGGCAGGGAAGCCAATGTGAATATTACAGACTTACAACTATCATGTTCTAACTATACCCATTAATAACAATACCTACAAAAATAGCTGTTCATACAATCCCCTAATATTTCCAGAGCTCGTGCCTGTGAACCAAAGCACTTTTTAATATTTGACATGGTGTTGGATAGTCAGGATTACTGTATATTGCATAGATAAAATCGAATGGTTTGGCGTATGCGGAAAAAAACAGATTATAATATAAGGAGAAAGTTGCTTTTAACATTTGGGTGATAGAAATGACCTCTGCCGAGTCTTATGTGGTAGCGCACTGTGTAATATTTAATGACCAGAAACCACAACTGCTGCAGAAGGCTGCATATATTAAAAATGTCAAACCCCTGAATCTCAGCATACTGGAATAATGCCTAAGCATTACCGAGTACAACGGCAGACTTGGATGTAGTCATGATGAGATCATTTTTTGGAAGGCACATTCAGAATGTTGACTTTGAGATGCTTCTCGAAATGTACCAAATATGCTTGAATAAAAGAAATGGAACATACCTAGTGCCCCAAGAATACTTTATGAACCAGAGTCAGCCTTTTGTTTCACGTCAAGTTACGTTAATTAGCTTAAACTATCACCGAGTCACAAACCAGAAACACTGCTCCATTTTCTCTTTTAAACTGAGTCTCCTACTGAATCCAAATCATCCGACGACAGGTGACGATACAGGTCCTGTAAGATGAAGTGGATTATAGATTTGTTCACCTGTTATTCCTCGTAATCATTTTCATATTCATTCTCTCACAAGCAAATATCGTGCTGACAATTGACAAAGCATAACGTAACAAACATCCAAAATACAATTGAAATAGTGTAGAAAATTCATACATTAATACTATACAAAAAGTACAAAGATCAATGATAACATAATACAGAAGACATTGTAACAGTTCAAAAACACCGCAACTAAGTGACAGAAGAAAGTAAATGCATTTCATAGCAGAAGACAATTTTATTGTTCCTTTTCCTTTCTTGACAGAACAGTTTACAGGTTAGAACAAATTGCCTGCTAACGGCGGAAATATTTTCTGAGAAAATGTCTACTCAAGTCAAAGTTAATAATCTTGAAGGAGCAAAAGAAAGTAGAGAAAAAAAAATGCATATAAAAAAATAAGTAACTAGAAAAGAGATGCAATTACTATGTTGGCATAAGGCACCCACTATAGTTCTGCCTGATTGTTGTGAGACTGTAGTTTACAGAGAAGGAGGTATATTGGTCAATTCAACAAATGTTAGTAAGGCTGTCATGCCTTGGCTATAACAGGTATGTCACTGCATGAAGGTAGTGAGCGGCATTGTACAAGGGTAGTAGTAGCAACTGGTCACAGGAAAAGCAGGACTTCCAGCACTCTTATAAATAGCTTTTATTATATCTTCGAAAAGGCAATGGAGTGGGAAGCAGAGGATATAAACAGGAACGGTTACACGTTTCGAGCCATGTAATCCTGGATGTGAGAGCTGCAAAAAGATGGTGACAGATTCCTTTTAAGAGTGCCACCTGGATACTTACTAGAGATGAGCGAGTATACTCGCTAAGGCACTACTCGCTCGAGTAATGTGCCTTAGCCGAGTATCTCCCCGCTCGTCCCGAAAGATTCGGGTGCCGCCGCGGGGCGGGGAGCTGCGGGGGAGAGCAGGGAGGAACGGAGGGGAGATCTTTCTCTCCCTCTCTCCCGCCCGCTCTGCCCCGCTCCCCGCCACAACTCACCTGTCAGCTGCGGCGGCCCCCGAATCTTTCGGGACGAGCAGGGAGATACTCGGCTAAGGCACATTACTTGAGCGAGTAGTGCCTTAGCGAGTATACTCGCTCATCTCTAATACTTACCCTTTTTCCATTTGGTTCATCCACTTGCTGCAATTTATATGATCTCACTGAGCCCCCTCTATCAAAACTATCTAACAGAAAACATGGCCAATAGCATTTTACTGCAGCAGTTAAAGATATGAAAGCTGAGTTCTGATTGCTTTGCAGAGGGAAAGACCAGGATGCACGCCAAAGCTGCATTTACAACAAGTTTAATTTGCATGAAACCTCAATGACATTATCATATATAGTAAAAACAAATAAACTGCATATACATTAGGTCAGATTGTCAGACAATTATTATTAAAGCTGTTACACATTTAAAAAAATATACAGTATCCTTATTTAGCCTCCGATTTTAGGCTGTAAATCAGGTCTATAAATTATTTTGTAGTCTTGCAGACTATGTGCCTCAGTGCACCTCTATTGTAATATGGTGAAGGTAGCAACATGCTACTATTTTAGTTTTTTTTACAATGCATGAGAAAAAAAACAACAATGTGTGTCACATGGAAGTTGAGCAGGTGCCCATAGAATACTATGGGCAGCATAAAAGGGGTTGTCCCAAAAAAAAATACACTTAGTTATCTTGAACAGCTCTATTAAAATGAATATAGCAGTAGTATTCACATGTGACAACTGCTCCACTCATTTGGGCCTTCTTGCGACCTCCATTTTCATGATTGTGGGGAGGTTCAGGAAGACTGGCTGTTTTGCTCGTTTTAATAACTACGCCAGCCCCCTACTCTATGACATTGGTCATGACAGAGAAGGGAGCTGGCTTAGTCATTAAGATGAGTGGAAGAACCAGCCCTCCTGCGATGATGTGACAGGCACAGAGAGAGATCATGCAGGTGACAGTTTCGGAACTGGACTGGAAGTGAAGGTTCCGACACTGCAGGTTGTAACTCCGAATTTACATGGGCGCTTTTGCGCATGTATTTTTGCATGCAAAATCTTTCTGCACAATACACAGAGAATAGAACCCATTGATTTCAATGAGTTTGTACACACGTGTGTATTTTTAGGCACATTTCGGTCATGCAAAAAAAAAAAAATCCAAAAAAACCCCAGCATGCTCTGTTTTCATGTGCATCTGTGCACCAAAAGTCCCCATAGAAGTCAATTGGAATACGCAAATGCACACATAATACGCTAGGAGAGGTGCATTAAACAGGGTGTAATTGCATAGTAAGTGGAGCACATTTAGCTGGAAGCATCGGTGCCTATTTTTTTGCACGCTCAATTGTGCACGACTTGGACGTGTAAAACATGTTAATGCATGCGCAAAAAAGCAATGTTCATTCTGCAAAAATGCTGTATCTAAGCATGCACACTTATGCATATTCCCCTGTGAATCTGGGCTAAGAATTTGACCTCCCTGGACAACCCCTTTAACATACATGTCATAGGTTAGCATAAAGTATGGAACATTTGGAAGAAAGAATGACTGCAGAATCAGACTGCACAAAGTTTCCCAAATTAAGCCCTGCCCAGTTTTACCCAGGAATGTCCTCAAAAATCTCACAGAAATGCCTTTTTATGTATATTTGAACACGTCCTGCCTCTTTTACACAGGGTTCATGGGACTGTAGGTCAGTATAAACAGTAAATAGGTAATACTGTCATTGGTTGCTACTGGCAACATCACATTCAAATGTACTACTTTTTTCCACCAATGTAGTTTCAAAAAAAAAAAATATGTATTTTTTGAGAAATCCTACAATTAACATTCTACAAGCTGAAAATGTTTAGCATTAATTAATATGCAGATGCCAAGAGAACTGGGTATGTAAAGGTCGGCTACAGAAAAACGCATAATCACAGGAGCAATTAATTCATCTTAAAACTTTTCAAGTGTGTTTGTGTATAATTGCTGCACTTCATTAATGAAAGCACGTTTATGCTAGAGGGCAAAATAAGTGCCGAATATTCCCATCTGGATAACCAGCGCCGACATAAACATCTGTCATTACAACAGCCCTAACATCAAAGTCTGGCACCAGTAGTTTCGTCAAATCTGTATTTCAACATGTATGTCAAAACAAATGGACTGGCAAAGCCGACCTTCCATCTAGAAGAAGAAAAATAAACCTTACATCGGAGAGAAAAAAAATCCTCAAAATTGGGGCATGCATTCCTTAAAGAAGGAACAGATTTTCCGTAACAGCTCCCGTTGCCAGGCAACGGCGCAAAAGCATAAGATCAGATACAAATACTTTTCAGTACATTTATTTTTAAAGACTAGGCAGCTAATGATGGAAAAGGCTGCAGCAGACTCAGACTCCATGTTAAATGAATGATTAACATTGAACCCATTCATACTAATATCCTAATGGTAATTGCGCGGAAGATAATACATTCGCTACATTGTATATTATAAATTATACCTAGAAGACCAATAGCTTTGTCCATCACCATGCATGCTATTAAATGTCATTAAGGTACGCTATAATTCAATGCTCTGATAGTTAATGAGGCACTTACAACAGAAGGACAATAACCTCGGGGAAAGTTTACGTAGTTTTAGCTGTCTTCATTAGTAGGGGCGAGGCTTAAAGGGGTATACAGGATATTTTTCAAAGTGTTCAGCCATGCAATGGATGGGTAAAAACTTATAGATCGATGGGGAGCCAACTACTGGGACCCCCAATGATCCTGAGAACAGTGGTCTGTCTACCCCATCCTCCTTGCAGCAGCCCCTGCAGTGAAGAGGAGATTGAATAGAGCACATGTTGCATTTGAGCAGTGCCGCTACATTCATTTTTAACTGCTACAAAGTGCTTGGCTATTTCCATCAGCCTCATTGTAATAAATGGATTGGCAGCTGCACAAGCCGATCTGTGCTACATTCATTTATATCATTGCGGGTGAGAGAGGCCACCCAGAAGTGAGGAGGACAGGGAAATAAGACTTTCTTAGGAACAGTGGGGATCCTATCAATCAGACCCCCTCCAATTTACACTTTTCACACATTGGAATACCCCTTTAGCCCTTTCCAATCCAATTTTGGATTCAGGGTTTCCTAAAAGGCTTTTTCTTTTCGCTGTTATACAATGGTGCTATTTGCTGGCTAAAGCCAGTGTGTGTGCTCCAGAGAGGCTCTGACAGCGGAGTGGCTGGCAATAGACAGTAAGAATACCCTGTCGGATATATCTTCTGACATTGGAGCTTCAATCAGAATGTAGGAAGATGTCAAATAGTGGATTGGAAATGGTTAATGCATTTCTTGTCAAATATCAACTCACAAGAAGGGCATACATACCATAAAGGCAGTCTATGTGAGTGTTATGCGGCCCTTTTGTTACCCTATGTGAGTGTTATGTGGTCTCATTTTCTTACCTACTGAGTAATGAGTACCTGTGCAGGACTACCCTTTCCAGAGAAACTGGGCTGTAAAACTATACCAAAAGGTAATGAAAAGAGGGTGGAGGGGTAAAACAAACACTAAACTCTTCTGTCTTACATGGCAAAACCCAGCATCACATTGGGGCCATTTTGGTCTTTGCAGTGAGAACCTTTTTCTTCTTTGTACATCACTTCCCATGCATGTACAGAATTAGGAAAAGTTTAAATTGACCCTCCTGTTTTGGGAGAAAATGCTGTCCTTGGAATGAAGAAGGAAGGGAGTTTATAAACTGTAGTTGCCCTTTCATAGAATGGTAGAGTTGGAAGGGACCTCCAGGGTCATCTGGTCCAACCCCCTGCTCAGTGCAGAATTCACTAAATCATCCCAAGTGAACCATCCCAAGTTCTTCTCTGCCACCCCTCCAATCCACTGGTTCCAGGTCCCATTTTCAGTTGTTCAAGATGGCTGCCACAAACCTCAAGACAACATAATCTGCATAGTTCATTGGTAGTGTTAGACTACCAGTATTCTAAAACTCCACTGGCCAATCAGAGAGCAGTGCACAGTGTGGATTAAGTAGTTAGAAAATTGCTGCGGCCAACTTGAATGGTCAAAATAGGGCCTAAAACGATGAGATCAGAGTGGCAGCAGAAAAGAATAACTGTCTGCATGGAATACACCCCCTCTTGTCTAGGGAGAGAATCTTGTCTATAAACTGCAGGGTCGCTTTACCATGATAATGCGTTAAATAAACTAGGGTATAGAACGGTTTCTTGCCTTTTCAGGAGTTTTCAGTGGCTTTTGTTGGGTTAAGATAACTACTTGCAGCATTTTATCAGCATTGGGGTTAATTTTTGCTATATCTGTGCTAATTAACATAACATCAAATATATGAAATGCAAACTACTTGACAGAACTCATTATACAAGGAGAGTTCACTACACCATGAATTCAGCAGTAGCTTAATATTTTACCTAGTTATATTAACTAAATGAGGACATGTTGGACATGTTCAGCCGCGGTTGAGTAGGTTTAGATTTGGCCCCTATGGAATGGTACTTGGCTACCTTCCATATGTATGTCCATTGTTGCCATCTGTTTTATGTTTCATGTGTGCTGTTTATTACTCATACAGTGCACTCATTTTAACTGGAAGATCATGCGCTCCTATAACATGTGGATACAGGGCTACGTATCTGTGAAATCTTTCATTGTTGATTAGTCTAGAATATGGCTAACATGTTTTTGGACTTTACTTGGAAATATAAAGTGGGTTAATAATAATACTCCCGGTGGATCAGTGATAACTTGCTTGAGACCTCAGCTATACCACCCTTTCTTCTGGCATCAGCATGGATTTCCTGGGTGCCATGATGCCAGGAGTTTGGAATGGCGACACTCCGATTGGCGCAGGTGATATTCCGTGACATCATCTTCCACAACAAGGATCGGGAGGACGGCGGAGCTACACGCTAGATCCCTGCAGCAGAGGAGGGGTAAATACAGCTCCTTTTCTTATTTTTGCACAGTTGGAGCTATGGGGGAATGTTGTCCGGTAGCAGGACAACCCCTTTAATCCAAACTATTATTTTTTTAGTATATAACATCACATAATCGGCCAGGTTCCCCTCAACTGTTTGATGACATTGCTACAGAACCCTTAGGCCCCTATTCAGAAGGCAGTATTTGGTCAGTATATTGCATCAGGATTTGGAATCCAAAACCAGAACTAGGTCCTAAATATGGAAGACATGCAAATGTTTCCATTATAGTTTTCTCTGTAGGTTCCACTCAGTTTTGGCTTCCAAATACTGATGCAAAATACTGACCAAATACCGCCATCTGAATAGGACCTTATCCCATATATCAAATGTTGACACGCATCCAGTTACAGAATATAGTGCATCGCAGCCTTAAAGTATAGATTTTCTTGATATATTGTATAATTTGAATTAGACCAGACTTTCCATATTTCCTCTCTTCTTTGCCAGCTAACCTATTCCCAATGATCATTAGTATCTATTCATTGTACCAAGCTGTGTAATTAGAAAACAACAATAGGCAATGTGGCCACAGTATGATAACCAATGAATAACAGATTTCAAGCAATAACTATGAAAGATATAATGGTTTGTGGGAAATTCATCAACCAGACGCTTCTTTACATGCCGTCTAGTGTCCGCGCAAAGCCACATTAGATGAACCAGTGAAAAAAAAAAATTACCTCGGGTGACCATACTGTAGATTTAAAGGCCCTTCTACACGGACCGATGATCAGGTATGAACATTTGCCCAAATTTTCGCTTCCCCAATCATTGGCCAATATAAAAAGGGCCAACAATTAGCTGCTATGAAAGATGTAATGGTTTGTGGGAAAGTCATCAACCAGATGCTTCTTTACATGCCGTCTAGTGTCTGCTCAAAGCCCCATTAGATAAAGTGGTGAAAAAAACATCACTTTGAATGACCATACTGTAGATTTCAAGGCCCTTCTACACAAACCGATGATAAAGAATGAATATTTGCCCAAATTTTCGCTTCCCCAATCATCGGCCAATATAATAAGGGCCAACAATAAGCTGACAAATGAGCAAACACTCATTTGTTGGCAGACCGTATCTTTCTGTGCAGACATAAAAATGCTCACTAGTCATCGGCACATCTCCCTATGTAAAAGGGGAAGATGTGCTGCTGACCAATGCATTCTGTATGGGAAAAACCATTTCATTACCAATCATTCATCCCTAGGCTACATACAATCTGCTCATCTGCTGAAAGTATCCTCAAGGCCATCATCATACTCGTGAGAAGCACAGCATGGGAAGAGGACGAATACCTGCTAGGAGCAAGGTGTCTACCCCCTGGAGTACACAAACCAGAGGTTGTGAATCTTTATCATATCTCAACAATCCAAAAAGGTTTGTATTAAGATTTTTACATAGATGATGATATACAATGTTTTATCCATTTAAAATCGGTTGTTTTTCACATTTTTAAACAGCCCAGTGGGTTGTGAAGTGTAATTACTGGAATAACCCCGCAAACCTTCTAATTTGGGTCTGCTAAGTTTAAAAGAACTAAGAAAAAGAAAAAAACAGGACGAGTTCCCATATGAAAACATTACGTCTACCAGCGTGAAGTTACATCCTGGATTGTTAGACATTCTTTATTCGTTCCGACTCGTTCTCGGATATCCATTTTTCAATTTAACATTTAATAGCAGTCAGGCTAAAAGCTCAAACTGCAAGTTATAGTCACACTGTGACAGCAGCTCAAATATCACTTACAAGCCTTTTCATCATATGGGCTAACACTGCTGTAAAGACCAAATGAAAGGAGAAATCAACAGCGATACTGCACAATGTTCATCCTGGTTACTTCTGAGGGCTTCTAGAAATAGTTTATAGGTGTCCTTAAAATCCATTACAGTGAATGATGAAGGTAATGCAACCAGGCATTTGTTAAATCTCAAAGAAAACCTTCTGTGAATAATTTACTAGTGCCCAGTGTCGTATGCAGCAGCGCCGAACACGGAAGTTTACCTGGCTGCTGAACAGTTGTTGCTGGATTCACCAATGGATTACAGCTGATTGCTGGGATCAGCTTATCACCGGGGTGCAATTCCAATGAAAAGGAATGCTCCAAATGGACAACTTCTTTTAAAAAGTACAATATGTTTATCTTAAAAAACATTTTCCATTTTTGATTGACCTACAGTTCACAGAAAGTGAGTAACTTTGTAACTACATTACATATACAGGGGTGGACAAAAATATGGAAACAGCATACGAATTACATGAGATTTTAACCATTAGCACTGAGCTCCCCTTTTGACCCTTGCTTGGCTGAGAGCTTTCCCGACAAATTTGTATTCACTTCACCTCTTGCCCTGCTCTGGGTGGTTTTGGGAGCCAGCTGGTAAGAGCAGCTGAGTGGCCGAAGCCCCTGACAAAGGAAACCTTGTTGCCCGGGCAGATGTTAACTTCTGGCCAGCAGCATTTTACCTCCACTTAAGCTACATGGGATTATAAATCATATTTTAGTAAAGCATGTAGAGACCAATTTTAAGGCATGCATTTTGTACGGTGTTTCTATATTTTTGTCCACCCCCTATACTTATCCTCAGTTATAACAGATATTATAGTCCTAAACTGCATTTACAATTTACAAATCTCCCAGCATTCCTTGCAAGCTCTATATATGCCCAGAACTTGCTCTAGTGAATTGCAATCTGGAAAGTGTAGTCTTTATACTAGATACTGTATAATAATGTGATGTAGGAAAAACTACAGGTCATTTTAGGCTGGGCTCACATGAGTGTATCTCACAGAGTGCAGGCTGCGAGATATACGTGCATGGCACGCAGCCGGTACAGAATGACATTGTGTACAGGCTGCGGGCCACCCATTGCCATGTACTATCTTGGCATGTATACTCACGTAATACACGCTAAGAAAGGACATTCCGTGATTTTTCTTATGTATGTAATATACGTAATTTGTGTGCGGAGCAACTTAGCAGCCTATGTGATATTGGTATAGCGTATTACGCCTGCAAAACCCGCAATTACCAAACACTTAGGTGAGACAGTCCTAACACCAATACATATGTTCTGGTAGACAGTGTCGACAAATAATATTGGTAGTTGTCCACCAAGCCTTTACACAAGCCAGTTCAGACTCTAATAGGCTACAAACAATTGCTCGTCCCATAAAGCTGTCATTAGTGACTGCACATGTCCCCGTTTACATGAAGAGATCTACAGCCTACCAGCCAGCCTTTTTATAGTTTCATAAAAGAGCCAATCAGTCAATGAACGATCTACCCAGTCCAATGATTGGCCAAAACAACGTTCAGACAAACCTTCCTGTTTAATTATCAAGCCATGAAAAAGGCCCTTAAAGGGGTTGTACTAAGCATACACGTTATCCCCTATCCACAGGCTGAGACCCCTGTTGATCTCCAGAATGAGGGTCCTGTGTCCCCCTCTACCTGTCACTGTGTGTGTGTGTTGGGGGGGGGGGAATTCTCACCCCGCAGTGACATCAGAATAAATGGAGCTCTAGACGAGCATGCGCGGTCCATTCCTTTGTATTTGGGCTTATGGAAATACCAGAGAGCTTGCACAGTCCCATTGAAAGTGAATGGATTGTCTGCACACTTTGCTCAACCAGCGCTCCATTCCGTTCCCTCCAGGAGGTTGGGTGAGGGATAACCTGACACTGAGGATATGTAATCGCTGTTCTTGAGAGTAGATAGGGAATAATTTGTAATCTTAGTACAACCTCTCCAAGGCTTAGTTCACATACACGGTATTGGTTGAGTAGAGCCAGTTGTTTAATGCTGAAGCAGGACACAACTTATGCCATTTTGGTGCATCTTGTGACCAGTATGGCATCTGTTTATGGACTGAAAAACACTGCATCCAGGGAGACATCAGGAGTGAAGCGCTGGATGTCATGAACGATTCCACAGAAAACTACGCAATTAGTTCTGGCATCAGTTTCCCTCCAGAGTTTCGCAACAAGGCCGGAGGATAAAAAGCGAAAAGGTGGGTCATATTGCAACCTGGCCTAACGGTCCTACTACATTATAGGAGCTCAGCTAAGTATAAGTGATACATCTTTTGACACATCTTTTGACACAAGTTTATTAACGGTTTCCAGGAGCAACGAGCAGAATTGTGAATGCAGCTCTGAAGTATAAAAGAGACTGTAAGCCAGGATCAGTCCAAGATAAGTAGAGCAATAGAGTGTATTAGTAACGTATTATCCTTAAACTGACAAATATTAAACAATACGAGATTTGTGTGTTACTTACTGTCTAATGTAATGACTGCTTTGCATTCTGCTCCTTTCATCCATCTCAGCACTAAATTAACTGTATCTTTTTAGTAATGTAGAACAATGGAAAGGGATTGCTTTGTTACAGTGTCATTATTTTGCTGCCAACCAATGTGACTGTATGTGAATGGAGGATGGCAGACTGAATGGGTGCAGAAAGGGTTCCTATTGGGAAGATATTTTTGTAAAAAGCTCCTAGCAACATATGACCAGTGAAAAGTGCGCTTAAAAGCTTTCCTATATGTCAGACAGATTTATAGATTGTATTCTCTGGTAGGCTATAAAGGCTTTTTATTTGATTAACAATGAGCCTTTTAGTGCAGAGGTTCATTCCTGCCCACTTCATTCTCTGAAAAGATCAAGAAATTCAAAATGCCTCCTGATTTAATGGGATTATGTAACGCAACATGCTGGCCATGTACTTGTAGCGCTTCTCTTACCGTTTAGACAGAACTTTATATTATGGCTTCAGGGGCTTAGTTCATTATTTGCTAAGTACAAGATGTAGAGATGAGCGAACGTACTCGTTTAGGGCGATTTCGCAATCGAGCACCGCTTTTTTCGAGTAACTGACTACTCGGGCGAAAAGATTTGAGGGGCGCCGTGGGGTGGCGTGGTGGAGCGGGGAGTAGCAGTGGGGAACAGGGGGGAGCTGTCTCTCTCTCTCCCCCCCCCCACTCCCCTCTGCAACCCCCCGCTCCACCACGCCGCCCCCCCTGAATCTTTTCGCCCGAGTAGTCAGTTACTCGGAAAAAGCGCTGCTCAATTGCGAAATCGCCCTAAACGAGTACGTTCGCTCATCTCTAACAAGATGTATAATGTTACAGAGAGCCTATATTTTTGTACTAACTTAGGCTACATTCACATGGGCAACCGCGATATTGGGCCAAGAAACTTGGTCTGATATCGCGCTTGCCAACATGTGATTTCCATGGTGATGCAAAGCACATCGCTTCTGTGAAATTGCGATCCTCCTGAACGTGAAACATGCATGTGATTTGATCACAAATATTTCCCATTGACTCCAATGGGAAACATTGCACTTGCATGCACATCGCACAGCATGCGAGTGCCATGTGATGTCTTTCAAGGTCCCATTGAAAACTATAGGTAAGGTGTTCCTAGGGAACGCCCAAAGATAGAACATGCTGTGATTTTTTTTTCCGCTCAGGTGAATAAATCTATTTAAAAGAATGGATTTCATAATTATGCGAGTTTCATCATAGGAAACACGCACGAGAATATTGCTTGTGTGAATGTGGCCTTATGCTCAGAATGCTTCTATCAGAAGACAGGACTTGAAAATAAGAAGAACACAGTGAAAAGTTAAATTACTGGGAACTAAAAGTTTTTCCAGGTCCAGAGTTTTGGCTATATATTGTTCCTGAATTACAGCTGAAAAGGACATAAGGGAGGAGCATTGTGAGGCCCATCTTATCTGTCAGCTGTTCTCAGCCAATTAGTAAAGCTGAAAAAACTCACGATGGTGCTGATTGGCTGCCTACAGCTGTTGACAAACAGCAGCTCACAGATCTCCTTTTCAGATGGTTGCCCAGGCTATTGAAGGGGTATTTCCATCTTGACTTTTCATGGCAGAGATGAGAAAACCGGCTTCTCTGTTCCAACCACCTGTTGGAAAGAGCCGAGCGCTTAGTGCAGTTCTGTTTCTGTAGCTCTCTTAAAGTTTATGGGAGCTACAGAAACCGCGTAGCACATCGTGTCATGCTGCTTCCATAACCTGGGAAGTTATGGAACCGCCATTGTGTGCTGTGCTACACTATTTCCATAGCTCCCATTCACTTCAATAAGAACTATAGAAATAGCATTGCGCTTAGTGCTCAACTCTTTCCGTAGGCTCTGACAGGTTGGCTGGTAGCCATGACAGCAGTTTGCTGTCTCGGCTATGAGAAGCAGAGATGGGAATACTCCTTTAAAGTATAATGTTAGCTTTCACTTGCTTTTTGGTAAATTATGTCAGTTTTAAATTAGGACCACTTGCATAACTTTGCCACGCTCAAATCTACACTAGCCTACCAAAAGTAACTGGACACCAATGTAAGAAGCAAAGGTAGTACTTATCTACATATGTTAATAATAATTAGTGGGACTTCTTTTAGATCTAATGACATTGAATTTTCTACTAATGTCTGATACACTACATTTCCCTCCAATCATCCTGCAAACTTCTGGCAAGTTCTCTCAAAGACGATGCATTGGCCCACTACAATAGTGAAAGGAACATTATTATTACACAGTTTAGCAATGTAAAAACATTCTATGGAGTGATGAATCACACTACTCCATCTTCAAATAAGATGTACCTGAAGGATGTCTGAGGGAACGCCTTTTGCCTGAGTATGTTGTGCCAGCAGTTAAAGCGGTTGTACCGGAATTTTATGTTATTGCCTATTCACAGGATATGGATTAACTTGCTGATTGGTGGGGGTCTCACTTCTGAGATACCTGCCCATCTCAAGAACAGGGTTCCTGTGTCCTATGTCCTCCACACTGTGGGCTTACTGCATCTCGTGCAGAGAGAAGGAGACTGAATAGAAAGATGGTCATGCAAGTGCACCAGTGCCCCATTCACTTTCAGTGGGGATGCCGAGATACCCTAGCGGGTCAGGTTTTTCCATCAGCCCCATAGAAATGAATGGAGCACTGACTGTGCATGTGTGGGCAGTGCTCCATTCGGATTAACGTCTCTGTTGGAGGGGGGGGAGGGGGGGCAAGCAATCCCTGCAATGACAGAAGAACAAGTCTTGTTCTCAAGATCAGCTGGGGTCGCAGACCCCCACCAATCAGCAACTTATTCCCTATCCTGTTGATAGGGAATACCTTGAAATTCTGATACAACCCCTTTAATTACAGCGGAGAGTCCATTATGGTCTGGGGATGTTTTACATGGCATGATCTCAGTCTGTTGGTTGTAGTGGCGAGATCCATGAACACGGAGGTGTACTTTTATATTCTAGTCAATAACATGTTGCTATGGGAATGGTCAGCAATACTTCCTGTAAGACAACTCGCCTTGTCACAAATCCAACGCCGTTTTACATTGGTTTGAGGATATGAATGTGCCATAATTGGACCGGCCTGTACAGAGTCCAGACCTGAATCATATTGAACATCTTTGGGGTGAACTAGAATATCAGGTCAGGAAATATGAACAGTGTCCATCTTTGTTGAGACAACTCACCATACATTTGCAGGATGATTTGAGGGATATACCAACTAAAGTGTATCAGATGTTAGAAGAAAGTATGCTGCGGAGAGTATCCAATGTCATTAGGACCAAAGAAGGCCCCACTAAGTATTAACATATGTTAACAATACTACTTTTGATTCTTGCTCAGGTGTCCAATTACTTTTGGTAGGATAGTGTATATTTATCAGAGATCCTGGGAGTTTGTCCTAATGGATTTGCCACCCCTAAATCTATACCTGCCAGAGGCTTGTCCTCCTTACTTTTTCATAGCATGATGATAACCCTAGTAGATATAAAGCACCAGGTTTTCTGTTTAAATGACTAAATACTGTATATTGACAGATATTTCAGGACCCAGCAGGGGTAGCATCTACTTATAGAGATGACCGAGCAGTTTGTGTCACTGTTCATGATGCAAAACGGCAAGGTTTTGCAGACTGGGAGACTGATTCTTTCTCCCCACTAGTTTTATCATTCTTCGGTGCAATTCTTGAGGACTGCCTTATATGTGCCACTAAATTATAATGCTGGGCAGCTGACAGCAGACCCTCTAAATGCCCTTTCAGAAGTCTACAATATCCATATTGACATAAGCCACACAAGCCAGTCCAATTCTCCTTCTGGCCAATGAAGAACACATTATAAGTAGAGATGAACGAGTATACTCGCTAAGGCACATTACTCGAGCAAGTAGTGCCTTAGCCGAGTATTTCCCCGCTCGTCTCTAAAGATTCGGGGGCTGGCGCCGGTGACAGGTGAGTTGCAGCGTGGAGCGCGGGAGAGAGAGATCTCCCCTCCGTTCCTCCCCGCTCTCCCCCGCCGCTCTCCGCCCCCCGCCGGCCCCTGAATCTTTAGAGACGAGCGGGGAGATACTCGGCTAAGGCACTACTCGCTCGAGTAATGTGCCTTAGCGGGGATACTCGCTCATCTCTAATTGTAAGGTTATTAGATACTATCTTGTTGCTGCCTTTCTTCATAAAAGAAAACCTGCTGTTAAGATCAGTCAACTTGTTTATTGTCTTTGCTTGTGGCAGGAGACATAATATGCATATCTTTGTGAAACTAGGTTACCTCTATAACATTTATATTTACATTATTTTGATAACTTCAAACAAAACTGTATGGTGCTCAGCGGTCGGTAAGAGCTCGGGGCGGAATATAAAAAAGGAAGAGCCGGAAAGTGTGTATCCGTTCATTTAGCACTTGATGTTCCAAACTTGCTGTGCACTGGGTACAGAGGGCATATGCACGCCATGCGCAGGGCAAATTAGCAAGACTAATTTATACATTGATATATAGAGAGAGACTTCTATATATATTTATACATATTCTTTTATGTCTTTTGTTTGGCTTAGCTGGAATGACTTGCACTGAAATATGAATACAAGAGTATGGCTATTATATACATATGCTTAATTTCTAGTTATGTGAACATATGAGACACTCTCTCACTTCAGTGGAATAGGAGGTGCAAAGGTGAGAATAAACATCAGGACTAGAGATGAGCGAGTATACTCGCTAAGGGCAGTTGCTCGATCGAGCATTGCCCTTAGCGAGTACCTGCCCGCTCGGGAGCAAAGGCGGGGAAGAGCATGGAGGAGCGGAGGGGAGATCTCTCTCTCCCTCTCTCCCCCCCCGCTGACGGACGCAACTCACCTGTCACCCACACCGGCACTCGAACCTTTGCTTCCGAGCGGGGAGATACTCGCTAAGGACAATGCTCGATCGAGCAATTGTCCTTAGCGAGTATGCTCGCTCATCTCTAATCAGGACCCATTTTTTAGGGTAATTAACTCTATAAGAACTGTATATGTTTCAGAGGGACATATAATCACTATAGTGCAAATAATCAAGCTACAGTAACAGCAAATATTTCATCGCACAGTAAAACGACTTTATTGTCATCTCTGTTCTCAGCGGTCACATGCCAAACACAGCTGAAAATAATGACTGGCTGCAGTGGTCACTTCCAGGTACTGATGTGTCCACCTCAGTACTTCAGCTTGAAGTTGGTTAAAAGGATTGGCAAGTTGTAAATTAATGATGCCCTATCATTAGGATAAGGCATCAATAGTAAATAATGGTGAAGTTGGTAGCCTGGGACCCCTATCAATCAGCTGTTTTCTTGGCCGGTTTACTTGTGCACTGAGCTGATTTCTGCAGGAAGCAGACAGCTGTGTTCTTACTGCATTGGCCATACTTGGTATTGCAGGCCAAGTTCTTCAGGAAGCAGGCAGCTCTGTTCATACACCAGTAGCCGGGCTTGGTATTGCAGGCCAAGTTCCCATTCATTTCAATGAAAATTTGTCCTGCAATACCAAGCCTGGCCACTGCAGTAAGAACAGAGCTGTCTGTTTCCTGCAGAAATCAGCTCAGCTGATTCGTAGGGGTTCCATGGCAATGGACCTTTCCTGATTGCCCTTTAAAGCTTGAAATTTCTCAGGCAATCCATTCAAAACAATATCATGACATGCTGCAATGCGCATCACAATGACTGGGTGGCCACAACAGGCATATAAAATAGACATTCTCAGACACAGTATTGCAAAATTATGTTGTTTTGCAAAGCTAGTTATCTTGTGGCATACATATCTGAGCATAATCAACCAAGAGGAAAGGGAAGAAAGGATGCATCTCTAGTCAGAACGTCATCACTACACGACAGCAACACAGACTGTCAGGACCAACGCAGTGGTGTGGAATTTATCACATAAGATTTATGTTGCTATTTTATCACATCATTTGACTTCAGGCAGTTTTTTTTGAATGTCCCGGACAAGCCCCTTAATCCCATGCCGCATAATACCATTATATATGGCAACACATAAAGCAACCAGCAGTTAGGCGTCCCAGCCATCTTTGTGCAAGATAGTGCAGAAGCTAAAGGTCACAGAGGTTTGTAATGCTGATATTTAATGTAAGTAATGAGAACCAAGGAGTCAATAGAGATTATAATAAGCACATACTATACAGTACATGTAGAGATTACTTGTATTCTTATCAGCACCAAGACTTCTAGTTTGCATGGATATCATATAGAAAGCTATTCTTCCATTTGGTAGATAATAAATAGCGAGGTATCGTGTTAGCCAGGAAAACCTATGTAATATTAAATACGCTTGTGTAAAAGAACACGGGAGTATTATGGAGGTTATACCTCTATTGGCCAACTAGAAAAATTACATATGCAAGCTTTCGAGGCTACTTAAAGAGACTCCGTCAGCTACTTATAGCTCTATAAGCTAAGCTTATGGGCTCAAAGTAGGTGATCCGTTGAGTTTTGGGAGGGAGGATTTATACTTACCTTCCCCGTAGTTCCCCCGATATGAGCTCTGAAAGTCACCGTTGAATGCATTGAGCAGCACTGTTAAGTAGTACACCCATTCTATAGTAGTCCTGCTTTATGCACTGCAGCGACGGCTTTCAGCACTCATACTCAGGGAACAACGGGGAAGGTCATGAGTCCCGTGCTAAGGCAGCAATGCTGTCCTAAGCTCTTACAACCGGAAGGTTATGAGTTCAATCCACGGAAGGTTCAGGTAGCTCAAGGTTGACTCAGCCTTCCACGCTTCCGAGGTCGGTAAAATGAGAACTCAGCTTGGTGGTGGGTAATAATTAATAATTACCTGAAAGTGCTGTGGAATAAGTTGGCACTATACAAATAACAAGATTTATATTTATTTATAAAAATATAAGACTTTTATCCCCGGACTCAGCGGGTCGCCTGTTTTCCAGCCCATATGCTTAATTTATAGGGCTAAAAGTAGCTGGCGGAGTCTCTTTAACGCTTATCCCAATAGAGGTATCACCTCCATAATACTTCCATCTGGTAGGGAGTTATTTGAATTGTCGAAAACCTCCTTACCTTCACTCTGGTCCCACTTAAAAAGATCCTCCATTATATCATATATGAAGGAAGATCGTATAAGAGATGTTCATATTCTCCAACCACCATAATAAAATATTTCTATAGATTGCTTATTCATAACAACTGCAGTTGCCTAATGTGTTAAATGCTCTATAGGGTCCATTAGTTCAGGATATAAGTGATGGTTTGGGCACTAACTTCACAATGCAATCATTACACTATAACTCTGAAATATCAGAAACCATTTTCACTAGATTTTCCTTTTAAGGAGACATGAATCATCCAAGAAGCTTGTTCCAAGGCAGGTGACATAGCTAACCAAAACCATGAGATTCAAAAGACCAAATTAGCAATATGGCTGTCTCCAGTTGACTTCTACTCAAGTCATGTCCTAAGACACCATATGGAGTGAGGAACTGGCAGAGTAAACATGTACTGTGAAGATCACAAAGGAAATCTTCTTTCTTTTTGTGAGAGAACCATTATCACATTGTTTACCACAAACGTTTCATAAAGACAAACAAATCATGTTGATTGACATTCATACAGAATGTGACTGATGATTTTGGGTCCTTTCACTTGTGTATTGGAAATTTAACACAGAGCATATCCCAAGGTAATAAGAAACGTGGACTTTTAAAGTACAAACAGGACTATAACAGCATTGGAAGGTACTTACCTACTTACCTTATTATATATATATATATATATGCATATACATATATATGTGTCTGTATATATATATATATATATATATATATATATATATATATATATATATATATATATATATATGTGTATATATATATATATATATATATATATAGTTCCCAAGGCACAGTACAATTCTGATAGACAAGTGACAGTGACAACAGGAAGCGATTCAAAAGTGCACTGAATATTTTGGTGCCAATAGCAATAGTGAAGAAATGAAAACTGTACCCTCTGTCTCCGCAGACTTCCTGGGCTGGTTGGTGATGGGCTTGGTGATTTTCCCGAGCGAGGAGTGGAAAGCTGGCTCCCTGGGGTACCATTGACTGGGAGGACAAAATGAAGGGAACAAGTTAATTAAAAAATTATCTCAGCCCTCCTCCGCATGACCTTGTCTGCTCTACATCAACCTATAATTCATTACTGTCATTTCACTGTAAGAAACAACCACTTTGACGTCATTCCATTCATGAGGCTGACTGCAGTCTACACAGCAACAGTGTAATGATGAGAATACCAATCCACAAACACAGCCAATGTTGTGTTAGCAGGATGATTTATGCCCAGTAGGTACCAGCTGAAACACAACATAAGCCTTCCAGAACTCCTAATTGGATGTCATGGTCAGATACAAGACTTAATATTAGATATTCTAATGCATAAGTCCTACATAAAAAAAATAGCGATAAACCAGCAAAGAGTGTTCTGTATCCAGCAGATCACAGTCAGAATATATAGATAGTATAATACTAATGATATAAGTAACCATCTAGTCATTTATTTCTGCTTGTTTAGTCATATTGCCAGTTACATTGATAGTTGGAATAAACTTTTCCATTTCTTCAATCTAATTAAAGTTACAGTTTCTTATATTAACGATATATTACATACTAGATATATATAAATAATTGTATATATGTGTGTATATATATATATATATATATATATATATAAAATTGTATATATGTGTATATATATAATTGTATATATGTGTGTGTATATATATATATATATATATATATATACATACACACATATATACAATTATATAGACACACATTATATAGACACCCATATATAAATAAAAAATGTTACATATAACAACATGTAATCTTCGCATGGACATACACATATCATATAGTATGCATTATGTTGCGTATTTTGTTGCTTTGTCTCTTGTAGAATAAAACACACCAACATGAAAATGAAAAAAAATATTTAGAAGTGAGAGTCAATAGATTGATTTAATGTAATGATTATTTAGATACATTGTAAAGGAGTTTAGCCGTTAGGACTATAAATACCGGTTGCTCGGGACGTATATTGTTATTACGTTGACTATATAATATACCTTATCATACATGGCTTAGTGCTAGACATAATTCTCTTAACACATATGCATATTAATACTCATCATAACATTCACTAATATAACATTGCACTATATGGCCAGACATACTGTAAAGCAGCAGCTTCGTATCCAATCCATTTTATTGCATTCTGTATTGTTAGAAAATAAGTCATTAAACTTACCTTCTATTAGCTCTAACATGAGTAAGGTTTATGTGATTAGACCGGTTGTATAATAAAAAAAAAAAATCGATCAATGAAAGGAAGCCCAGTGCTGCTTTGTAGTTAGTGAAGCTGTAGCACAGCGGCAGCGAGTGGTGGAGAGGATACTGTGCTGCTCATACAGTGATATGCAGGAGTCAGAAGCAGATGCTTTTAATGCGTAAGCCTGACGTCTTCCAAACAGCAGTGGGAGGTGCAGGTGCAGTCTTAGGGCTACATCAAAGGTAGCAGTTAAGCAGAACGCTGTCGCTATAGGACTCGAAATACAACCCCCTCTTCATTTCTGTCCCTATCCTTCCCTTAACTTTACCCCCTCCTCAAAGCATAAGTAATTTAATAAGCTATGGTGTGAATCATTACGGGGTTCTTCAACGAGGGCAAAACATCATATGACTCATTTGAAAATCGAAATGACAGTAACTCTTAATATCCAACGATGACTACTGAAACAGCAATATAATGGCAGCGCTGTTCTTCACGTCTGTCAGGCTTCAATATAATGACTGTGACTGCCTTGAAGGAGTTAATTTGTTCATTTAAAGAATGCACTGAGAATAGACTATAATATATTGGAGAGCACACATCTATTTTTTATATAATAGTAATGAATTGTATTAATATAGCGCCAACATATTCTATGGATGGGGAAATACATCACTAGTAAAGGTATCTTTACATAGGACGATTATTGATATTGATATTTATCACTGAAGCAGCAAATTTGGGCAATAATTGTCCCATGTACATATGGCTGGCGACAGGGCACTGAGCGACAAATCACTTACTTGTCGGAATTGGCAGATCTAAAAACCAAGCGACTATAGGTCCATGTAAACAGGCAGTTTTTCAACTATGAATGACTGCCTGTTTACTGTGAATGGAAGCGGGCGGGATGGAATGATCTCTAGCCCACTGCACCTCTATTCACATATTGACCATGTGAAGCACAAGAGCGATAGTTGGGCAGTAGTCTGTGGGATGGCTGTCATCATGTGTAGAGGTATCTTAGGTTGACAAGCTATCAAAAGAAATGACACACTGATTGTTTAGTGGTTTTGCAAATCTAACTTTTGAAAATCTGCAGGGTCAGACTGGAGAGGAGTCCAATGAAGCTCATTTGTATTCATATATGCATGTTCCCCCACCCTTCTTCTCCCTCCAGATGATGATTAGCGAGGCCTTCCATGCTACTGGGCACACAGAGGCAGCTGTCAATCATCATCTGGAGGGCAGGGGGAGGGTGCATGTATGAATATACATGAGCTTCATTGGACTCATCTCCAATCTGTCCCTGCAAAGTTTCAAAAGTATGATCTGCAAAACCAATAAACCGATCAGTAAAAGTGATAGAGCGTGGAAATCAGTAGCTTAGGGGGATATAAACTTACCCGTATGCAGTCCAGGCCCAGTGGCACTAGCCTGGTTCTGGGAGTGGGTTACGTGATTTATTGCCTTCCGATGTTGGTGACATGCTGGCTGACTGACTCATTTCAGCAATTAAACCAGCCCCCCCCCCTTCCCTGTTATGGCTAGAGAGGCGGAGTAGAGATTGGCTTAGTTATTAAAATGAGCCAGTTAGCCAGACCCCTGCAAACACATCACTGACACCTCGGGAGGGGGATGAAAAATAATAATAATCTTTATTTGTATAGCGCCAACATATTCCGCAGCGCTTACAAAGACAGAGGAATACCGAGAGACAAAAGTACAAAAATTACAGAACTACGGTTACATGTAGTAATCAGTTTAAGGAAACAATAAAGGTGAGGGTCCTGCTCCAATCAGCTTCCATACAAGTAATAGGGTGACACAGAAGGTAAAGGGTCTGGAGATGTGCACGGCATGGCGAGGTGGAGAGTGAGGGATGCTATACACACAGACAATGGTCAGACATTAAGCCGTGTGACGGCAGAAGCGGTGTGACTGCAGGGGGGCAGCTGATGGTGGCTAGCAGGGATTGCAGTCAGTAGGTCAGGGAGCATGTTATCATGCGGGATCCAGAGGGGTTTGGATTAGGAGATATGGTATGCCTCCCTGAAGAGGTACGTTTTAAGAGCACGCCTGAAGTTTTGTGATTCCTTGATTGCCCGCATAGTCTTTGGTAGTGCATTCCAGAGGACTGGTGCTGCTCTGGAGAAGTCTTGGAGGCGGGAATGAGAGGTTCTAATTAAAGGGGCACTGCTTTCATTACCAGAGTGGAGGGCACTGGCTGGGTGATGGATTGAAATGAGGGAGGCAATGTAGGGCGGCGCGGCGCTGTGGAGAGCTTTATGGATGAAGGTAGTGAGTTTAAATTGAATCCTGTATTTAACGGGCAGCCAGTGCAGTGACTGGCACAGGTCAGAGGCGTCCGAGTAGTGGCTGTACAGGAAAAGGAGCCTGGCTGCAGCATTCAGGATGGGTTGGAGGGGGTAGAGTCTGGTGCAGGGTAGGCCGATCAGCAACAAGTTACAATAATAGAGGCGAGTGTGGATGAGGGCAACAGTGAGCGTTTTTAGCGAGTCCATGGTGAGGAAAGGGCGGATTCTTGCGATGTTCTTGAGGTGCAGCTGACATGTTCGGGCCAGAGAATGGATGTAGGGGGTAAAGGAGAGATCGGCGTTGAATATGACCCCAAGGGAGCGGGAGATGAAGATGTCAGGTTGAGGTCGGTTAGTAGAGGGCAGAAACACCAGGAGGTCAGTTTTCGAGAGATTCAGTTTTAGGTAGAGAGAGGGCATGGTGTTAGAGACAGCGGACAGACAGCCAGTGAGGTTTTGGAGGAAAGATGCAGAGATGTCACGGGAGGAGGTGTATAACTGGGTGTCGTCAGAGTAGAGGTGGTATTGGAGACCAAATCTCCTGATGGTTTGTACAATAGGGGCTGTGTAGATGAAGAGGAGGAGGGGGCCAAGGACCGAGCCCTGGGGAACCCCAACAGCAAGGGGAAGAGGAGGGGAGGTAGAGCCGGTAAAGGAGACGCAAAAGGAGTGGTCAGATAGGTAGGAGGTCTATATCATGTGACCCAATGTCAGTATCATGCCAGAAATGGGAGTCAGTGATAACACTAGACTGGGACTCAATTCAGGCCTCAGTCACACGGGCGCATCGGCGCCCGTGTTACTGCAGGAAGAAGACGGACGTACCTGAAAACGTCCGTCTCTCTGCAGTGCCGGAGGAAAGAACATGTGACCGGCTTCATTGCCGGTCACATTTTCTTTCATCAGCGCTGGAGAGAAACGGACGCCTTCTAACTGTCAGTCACATGGGCGGAAAAACTCCTTTAAAAGTCTATCTATCTCATATCTATATCTATCTATCCATCCATCTATCTCATATCTACCCATCTATCTATCTCTCTATCTATCTCTATCTCATATCTCTCTATCTATCTTATATCTCTCTATCTATCTATCTATCTATCTCATATCTCTCTGTCTATCTCATATCTCTCTATCTATCTATCTCATATCTTATATCTATCTATCTCATATCTATATCTATCTATCCACCCATCTATCTCATATCTATCCATCTATCTCTCTATCTATCTCTATCTCATATCTCTATCTATCTCATATCTCTCTATCTATCTCATATCTCATATCTCTATATCTATCTCATATCTCTCTATCTATCTATCTCTATCTATCTCATATCTCTCTGTCTATCTCATATCTCTCTATCTATCTCTATCTTATATCTATCTATCTCATATCTCTCTATCTATCTCTATCTCATATCTCTATATCTATCTCATATCTCTCTATCTATCTATCTCTATCTATCTCATATCTCTCTGTCTATCTCATATCTCTCTATCTATCTCTATCTTATATCTATCTATCTCATATCTCTCTGTCTATCTCATATCTCTCTATCTCTATCTTATATCTCTCTATCTCTATTTCATATCTATCCATCTCTATTTCATATCTATCCATCTCTATTTTATATCTATCCATCTCTATCTCATATCTATCCATCTCTATCTCATATCTATCTATCTCTCTATCTATCTATCTCATATCTATCTATCTATCTATCTATCTATCTCATATCTATCTATCTCATATCTATCTATCTATCTATCTATCTATCTCATATCTATCTATCTATCTATCTATCTCATATCTATCTATCTCATATCTATCTATCTATCTATCTGAGAAATTAAATTTCCAAACTACTTTCCAGCAAAAGACAGACTTCAGAATTCATATAATTAACCTAAACCCCTTAAAAAAAGGAGTTTTCTTATCACGTACACTAGTATATGTCACAAATGTCCGAACAGTGTGAAATCTGACCACTGTGATCACTGAAAGAAAGTGGCAGTGGTGCTAAGAAGGCTCTGTGCCACTTTGTCTATTTTCTGGTCTGTAACTTGGTCACAGTGGTCTGAAATTCATTGATTAAACATTGGTATCATCCTAGCAAAATGCTACCACTGCCTACGATGAGAAGTGTGTCATGGCTCTATATCTCCTTAAGGGCTCGTTCAGACGATCGCTATTTTCATGCTGTTATAGGTTCGTATAGAAGCGTTCACATGGACGGTTGTTAGACGCGCTGAATCAGCACATCTAACAAAGATAGGACATTTCCTATCTTTGCTGTGTGCTTTTCATAGGCTTCTACGGCAGCCTTGAAAGCACGGAGCATGCAGCTTGGATCGTGTGAATAGGCTACTTCCCGGACCTTGAAGTAGCCCGTTCACGAGATCTTTTCAGCACTATAGCAGCGCAAGCAAACATGGTTTAGTTTGTTCATCAGAACTCAGAGGCCAACCCGGTGATCGGGCTGTTGAGCAATGCAATGCTGTGCTACAGCGGAAGGTAGCGTGAACGGACGGCTTCCATTGACTGCAATGGAAGCTGTCCGCGCACACCCACGGCAAATAGAGCATGCCGCGGGTGAGGACGGGAGATTTTACGGTGTGGAATTCCGCACCGTAAGCATTGAGCTATTAGGTTCAATAGAAGGAGGCCTAAGTCATGAAAAACACCTGCCTGTGGGGTCCACTGCCAGGGTCTCATACATTATACACACCCTTGTTCCCCTATAGAGGCTCTTTTTAGAATCAGCTCCTGGCGCTATGTATTTATCACATTGGTGGTTCCTACTAGTGTGGAACAATTATTGAAATAATCAGGTCAGGAGTGACCGCCCTGATTTAATAAAAATAATTGTGAATGGAGACACGCGATTCTGACTTCAATTAAAAGCAATGGGAATAAAATTCAGGTTCTCTAATCTGGCCTCTATAGATGCGTTCGATCTGCAGTGCATATGCAATTACATTGTGTATGGATGCGGATTCTTACACAAGTTGCTAGGAGACCAGGTACAAATGCAATCAAGAAAGCAGGAATTTGTGGGCAGACAATGCTGGACAGAATCCCTGGAGCATCACACCATCCAGACTGCTGACTGCAACCTCTGCTTATTCTTCTGGGCCCTTCCTCCACAAGAACAAGTGTTTGCTTTGTTTTTAAGTGGTTTGTACTACTTTCAAAATAAGTAGTATAAACCAGCCAAGCCTAGAGCGCAGTATCCTGTTCTGAAGACTCTCAGAACATCTCTCACCATGACAACACAAGAAAATGTCTCCTGGGCAGTCACATGAGCGATAGAAGGGTGTTTCCAGGGGGTTGGGCTACTTTCTGATGTCATTCCCTGCTTATGATCTCTCTTCCACGCGGAAGATATGCTGTCCATATGCGTACATCCACGCGACCATTTGCAATTCCTTTATGCGATCATTTGCAGGTCCTTCGCTGCAGATTTCTGTACGCGGAATCTGACCCACTCATGTGGGATTGCCCACTTAATACTTTCACTTCTCTGACAGCTGAATGGAAGAAGAGTTGGTATGATGGGAGGGGAGGGGGGGGGGGGGGTGCTGCTGCAAAGCTATACAGCCGGCACTGCTGACATGACAATATGACAGGTCCTCTTTAATATAAAGCTGTAGCTGGTATTAAGTACAAGATCAGACATCAGCATAGGGCCAGGGCTTTCTCTGAGTCAAAACATATTGCTGATGATTTGTAGAAACCAGCATAGAGAAAGTAGTCATGAACTTCTCTTTTGTAGTGAAGAGGAAGTATAAAAGCATGAAAAGGAAAGTATGAAAATCGATGCCAGGTTGCTATAGGCAAACCCATTACTTCTCTTTTTACTTAAAAGCCATTGCATCCAGCACTGCCCTACTTTCACATAAAAGGTAATGTAAAGTTCATTATGCACATTCAGGCTGTCAGTTGCTTAAAGGAGAACTACCAAAAGCATGATGTGAATGAAAACTCATTCACTGTGCATTTCCCTGCATTAATCCTGTGTGGACAGATTAATATTGGAAGTCTGTGTACTGTTCCCCTCCACTGTTCTGGAACAACACTTCAATTTATGTGCTAATGCAGTTCAACCTTACCCTGGGATATAATGTGGGTGTATATGCATGTATAGTACACAGCGATGGAAAAAACTTCCATCTACATGTCGGTAAATAATCTTGTATAAAAATCAAATTCTGATGTCAGACGATGAGAGCCGTTACAGAGGCCATCTGTTCGAATGCAGGACTTTTTAGTACTAGCACATGCTTAGTTTGTACTAGCCTGTTCTTTTGTGCACGTACCAGTCCCAATGTCCCGAGATGTCGAAGGAGAAGACAAACTGTGCATGCAGCGGTCCTAAACAGTGCAGCAGCAGCGTGGCAGGTCAGCTGGGTTGTGGATAACATAAGGGACATCATTCACGTTAATCAGTCGCTGACTTTGGTGGAATTAAACAGGCTTTGCACACTCCATGAAAGATATTGATAGAGGAGTAGGATCTCCTCTTTTCTATTTGCAGTGTATGGTTAACATCATAGCAGCCATCTCCACCCACCAGCTCAGAGACTGAGAATTAGATAGAGTCTGCAGAGAGGAAACTGACAAAAAATGCCATGTACAAGTCATCTGTTCAGTCTAAACACCAAATTCTGATGTCAGAGCCTGCCAATTATACAAAGACGAGAGTCATTACAGAGGCCATATCCTGCTAATACCGTACACTTTAGTACTAGCGCATGCTCAGTTTGTATTACCCTGTTCTTCCACGCATGACCCAATGCCGCAAGTTGTCCTAGGCTGTAGGACACTGCTAGATATACATTTGGAAAGGTGTTTGCGAGGGTGAAAGCATGATGGTATGGTTTAGGAGGGTGAAACCAGGTGACAGGTTCTCTTTAAACTGGTCAAAGTTATAAGATTTCTATATGGGATCCTCTAATATTCTATAGTGCCATATGTTAAATATGATCATTATGTTGTCCGAACAAAGTGCTCTGTTGACTGGCATACTCTTCTCTATGATCTTTAGCCTAAGATATAAAGATACTGTATGTCCACTATGACCTTAAACAATCCTTATACAATACACTTTTACTTTTTACAGTGAAAAAAACTTATGTTTTTAACATTGGAGCCTACGGTTGACGGATGCTCAACAGATGACATCATCAGAGGCGTCAGCCACAGCAATCCAGTAAACAAAAGTGTATGTTAATTGTATCCTTTTTTTTGATATGGTGACAGATGACATTTTTAAAATTTCATCTCATATCACACATCTGACGATATGTTATGTCAAGGGCCAAGTTATTAGAAGATACCTCTATATTAGTAAAACTGTCAACAGAATTATGGGGTAAGAAAAACACCCAGCTATCTACAGGCACCATTGGTGAACATTGACAAATGTAAGGGGATTACTTAGAACCTCAAAAACCTCCCTCCTGTGATAAGTGGTGTGAATGTAAAAGGTGAGTGTGTGTGTGTGTGGGGATGGGGGGGGGGACACCCCTCTAACAGAACTTCCCTTCTACTGGCATAACTTCCCTTTTTGTGTTTTTATTTTATTAGTAGTACGTAAAAAAATGGTGAGATAACCATAATGACATTTTTGTAACATTGGCACAAATTGTGATGTGAATTACTTTTCCGGACAGCGGGATATTGTGGTGCAGGCATGGTGGACTGTCACAAGCGGGAGGAGTTAACATAAGCGCACGCAAGTGTTTGCGAGGGAGTTGCAGAGTGGCATTAAGAAGGTGGAGGAGTGACTTGCGGTTGCACACCAGCTGTTGGGAGCAGTCTCCGAAGTTGGAGAGAAAGTCTGACGCTGCCCTATTATATGTTAATCCAACATACCTGTGCCCTGGTCTCAACTTGCATATGCTGCATCCATCCTTGTTAAAGTTGTACCTGTTAAAAAGACTTTAATAAAGTGTTCGATTTTGAGCGGAAATTTGGTCACGTCTCATTACCTCCCCTCTGAATGTGTCCGTTCTGAACAATCCCTGCAACAGAGAGCTCTTCCAGCGTAGGGCCATAACTCGCCAACAGGAAAGCCTCCTGGACTATACTACTACTGACTCAGCCCTGTTCACTCTAAAGTGCTGGCTACTAGGGGTAGCACCCTTTCTAATTTGCTGCCCAGAGCCCACTGTGAAATGAAATCTTTCTCTAGTTACAGAAATAACAAGGAGGATTATAGGAAGCTGGTGGATGTTGCCTTTACTTACTGCAGTCTCATGCTGCCCATAGAAATCTATATAGAGAAGAAGAGAATTGTGGGAGGGAGACAGAGAAACTCACACTGAGACGTGGCTGCAGTTTCTAGTAAGTGTTTTACCTTCCACAGAGCTAAATTCACAGCTACACTGCTCTTTACTGCTGCATAATACACCCCATGCTGCTGTTGCTTCTCTGTATATGAAAGATATTGGTAGAGGAGTAGGATCTCCTCTTCTCAATTTGCAGTATATGGTAAACATCATACCAACGTCTCTACGTACCAGCTCAGAGAGGACTGAGAATGAGGGATAAAGCCTGCAGAGCAGAAATTGATGAAGAAATGCCATACACAAGTCATATATTGACCAGAAATAGTGCTACACATGTACATACATGGCAGCGTATTCTGGAAAGTTAGGGAAACTTTAAAATCACTGGCTAGTTGGGTGAAGAAAAACAGGGTAGTATGAACTCAGACCCTTGTAAGAATTCTGGACTATTTGCATTAGAGGGGTTGTCCAAAATTATAATAACTAACTTCTTTCCTCCAAAAATAGCGCCACAGCGGTCCATGGGTTGCGTCAGGTACTACAGCTTTGCTCCATTGATGTGAATAGGCAACAGCTGGGCACCAACAGAGTGGGAGACTTTCCCTTTAAAACTTGTGTGCCCTGTAATACATTACATTTCTAGAACAAACATATTTTGTGAATATATACACATTTGCAATGGAAGAAAGAGAACGGAATAACAAATTATGCGCTGCAAATATCACTATAGTGACCAATCACACCTCGGCCTTCTTTAAGTCTAATTATTGGGAAATAATGAGAGCTATTATCCTTTTTGTTGTCTTGGGAGACAAACCATTAATGTTATTTCTAAGAAATTAGCATCATTATAAGGAAATTACATAATTATACTAAAAGACCTTGCTTCCACACTGAAATCCAGAATAAAGCCAAAGCCTTACCAGAAATATTACCCTCTCCCAAAAAGTCAGTGTTCTTCTCTAGCTATAAACAAACTTTCAAACACTTGAGTGACGTAGTAGGATCATACTGTAGCCCAAATGAGATTTGAGGGCAATAAGCATGTTAATATGCTGCAAGGGTGGCGGAGCCAGCCGTCTTCTGTGACTGCAGAGGACCAAGCTGCTGTATCAAGGTGGCATGCAGCTTTTCTATTGGCAGCAAAGGCCCCCCCTAAACTCAGGAGGGGGATGCACTTTGTGCAGCTATACAGCTGGCCTTGGTAATGCAAAAATTGGTGGCTAGGCACGGTATATACTTGAAATATAAATTTTCTGCTTTACGTCTCATCTGTTCCAAAAAAAACTTCTCTGCATTAAGTTTTATCAATATGTTCCAAAATGAAGAATGTTAAAGACGACCTGCAATTGAATAAAATCAGTGGGACTGTCTGTATGGCTCTACAGCCATGGCCCTGCTGGCTCTATCCCCATTTTTTTACATACTCACCTCCCTTCCCATGAATGAGCTTTTCTTTAAGTCGATCTCCCGGCACTGCCAACTTATCACTTGGCAGTCCGACCTCACTCATTGACAGTGATTGGTGGGTTATGCCTCAACTGAACATTGAAAGCCCCAGGAGTTGAACCTAAGAAGAGCTTATCTGGGTAAAGGGTGATTTTATGGCATGACAAGTCTTTCCCAAGGACAATTTAGGAACAAATCCATATTCCATGTAGTACAATGTCAAAGGGCCGCTTCACACTGGAGTAAGCACATTTTAGTTGCGTATATACACTGTGTATTTACGTGACTGAAAATCGCATATGCCCGTGTATTCTGCCCACTCTGGCATATGCAAAAAAGAACACAGCCTGGCCCATTAATATGCTGTGCAAATACACAGTGAATACACAGGTCTCGTGCACACCAAAACAGGTCATACCACATATTTTTTTCACGCTATCGCACATCGCGTGAAATAATATGCTCATGTTCACAAACACATTGAAATCAATGGGTTCTATTCACTGATTAGAACGCGTGCAAAAATTGTGAGCATGATATGCTGTGCAAATACCCTCGTGTGAATGAGCCATTAATAGAGATGAGTGAACGTGCTCGTTTAGAGCAATTACTCATTCGAGCTTCGCTTTTTTCGAGTAACTGCCTAATTGGGCAAAAATATTCGGGGGGTGCCGGGGGTGAGCGGGGGGTTGCGGTGGGGAGTGAGGGGGATAGAGAGAGAGAGCTCCCCCCTGTTCCCCCCTGCTACCCCCCCCCCCCCCCCCCGCTCCACCCTGCCTCCCCCAGAATCTTTTCGCCCGAGTAGGCAGTTACTCGAGAAAAGCGATGCTCGATCGAGTAATTGTCCTAAACGAGCACGTTCGCTCATCTCTAGCCCTTAAGCCTTGAGCAGATCCAACATATATCACAGGGTAGGAAATCTTCTATGTGGAAGATTCTTTTTGATATCAGCAGAACAGTGAGCCCAGAGTGATTCATAGTAAACAACAAAAGCTTATAAGTCACTTGTCCAAAGTCAACCAACAAAATCCTAAAAGGCTTTGTTCTTGGACACCTGAGACTTTGATTGGATTTATAATGCAATCTGCAGGGAGACTGAGGAAATTCTTAGGGAGGACTAGAAATAATTTCTGAGTAATACCTTTGTCATTGAAGGTACAAAAAGTTCTGTGTTAAACAGAAAGGTCAGCCTTTTCAGTTCAGAGCACACAATTATATTCAGACCACAACACCAAAATGTCAGGCAATATGAATTTTGTCAGACAGTAAGCAGAATGCCTCAAAAGTCCACCAACAGAGACTTACAATGAATGTTTATCCAACACAAACTCCTGAAAATTAAAACTAGGTTATAGATGAATCATAAGTTTGTGAGGATTCACTTTTTCAGGAATATGCCAAGTTTCAAGTCAAGTCTTCTGAAACTTTCCAACATAGTGATCTACGTAAGAATCCACCGATTCCAGTATACCATGTATGACCACTGATCGAGGTCTGTAAAGACCCTTTTGCAAGACCAAGTTATTGGGCACGGACGTTCACCTGAATGTTTGCTTGTCTGATCATTGGGCCATGTAGAGGGGACAACTACTGTATTACCAGATGATTGAGCGAATGCTCATATGTTGGGTGATTTTGGCAAGTATGAAAATGCTCCCTGGTTGGCTGTACATTTCTCCATGTGCATAGGGAAATGTACAGAGCTCTATGGGGATGAATGATTGTGAAAACAATCATTTGTCCCCAGATCAGAGATTCTCAGTCCGTGTAACAGAAATCTAAACAACAGCAGATCAACATCCCGAGAATTGAACTGTGTGAAAAGACTCTTAACCCAGCCGTGTAGGAGCCATCCCTATACGCCGGTCACAAGCCCGGATAAATAGGAAGGGTTAGGAAAAAACCTGGTGACCTACCCTATAAAAACTTTGCCTTGAAAACCCTATGAAAGGTGATTCAGATATGGAATCCGATGGTAGGCCCCCCCAGACCAAAGGATACTCTAAATTCGACTGGGGGAGAGCAAGGTCTGAGTACAAGTAGTCAGGGTTTTCCTCATGATGCAACTGGGGGAAAGCCCTTTAGGAAGCCCAGATGCAGATGCACCTCGTGTTGAAAGGAAAAGGACTGCGCTGTACCAAAGCTCATATACTAGCAACATGGAATATGCATGGCATGAGTCTAGGGAAATTGGACATTGTGAAATGCGAAATGATAAGACTTGACATGGAAATTCTTGGGATTAGCAAATTGCATTGGAAGGGTAATGGATATTTTCAGTCTGATGACTTCATATTAGACTATGAAGAGAAATGGAGTAGCTTCATTACAAACAAGCAGATCTCAAAGGCAGTAGAACGTTTTAGAACAATCAGTGACTATATCATAGCCATCCGGATATGTGGTAAGCCAGTGAACATCTCAATCTTACAGGTATGATGGATGTCAATGAGGAAACCATTGAAGGTTTTATGCCGAAGTCTAGAAAACTCTAAACAAAGTACCAAAGAAGGACATCATTTACATTATGGGCAAATTGAATTTCAAAGTCAGCAGCCAGCCAGAAGCAACCATCACAGGAAGATTTGAGTTTGGTGAAAGAAATAAAGCTGGTGATCACCTGATACAGCTCTGCCAAGTAAATTGGCTCAGGATAACAAACACATAGTTTATGCAACCCAAACGCCGACTGTACATATGGCCATCTCACTATGGCCTCCATCGAAATCAGTTTGATTACATTCTGTGTAATCATTGTTGGCGAAGTTCAGTTGTTACAATAAAAACCTTTCCTGGCACCAACTGCGGCACTGATCAGAAACTACTTACAGCTAAGATGAAGATTAAAGGAATACTGGATAAAACATGTTATCACAGCTATCAACCGTTCCACACTACAGAAACCGAAAGCATTGAAAGAAAGCCTAATTACTCAGACATTCCTCTCTGTAACAAGACTGAGCAGTGTGGTCAACTCATCCCCTCCAAGGGGTCAACTGCCCCAATAACAACCTCTAAAAACAGGAGATAACAATGCAGCAGATTGCTTCTGATTGTAACAGTTAATAATAGTATTTTGTATGTGATAATTGGGGGCACCATATCCAGGCTTTTAGGGTTCCAATCCAAACATTGTGCGCCTAGGAAGAGCCTAGTAAAAGTGAGTCTTAATACTGGCTTGGGACATAAAGAGATGATGCAGTTTTGTTTTCTTAGAATTTATACTTTACAAGTAGATTTTATCTCCGGGCCTCATATAGTAATGTAGACTCTGCTTTAATAAAATGTGATTGACACTCTGACTCATGTTTTATATATTGTGTCTTTGAGGAAATTATTTTCCCCTGGTCCCCGCATGCATCGGCTTTCTACTATTGCTTTATTTTTCAACATGAAATGAAGTATTTCTTTAAAACGTGACATGAATACACATCCAGGTTTTTCAAACTACTTATACAATCTGTACTCTTGGGCCCCTCAGTCCTGTTTAATCCTATTCTTTGCTGTCAGACATATAGTACTGACCAGTTCTGCTGCTGTTTTGCATTTTGCTTATGTGGATTTAACCGCACTGAATGGGGCAAATCCACATGCAGCCACCAAATGACACGTCAATTCATTTTCATTTTCTCCTACCATCGACATCGTGGAACATAATGGAATGTGGAAACCATATGCATTCCAATGCAGATCACTGCACAGAAACTGCACAGGCATTCTGCCATGTGAATGAGGCCCAAAAGAAAAGCGTACTAGATGTCAATCTAAGGAGCCTGCTGGAAAGGAATGTCTGGCTCTGTAGACTCGGTCTCCATTTGTAGGCTACACTTTTGGTAAGGAAAATGAGTAACTCAGGGCAACTTTCCCCAGCAAATCAGCTGTTGTCAGATGGTTTCCATATTAAAGGGGCTTTCCGGGACTAAATTATTGATGATCTATCCTCAGGATAGGTCATCAGTAATTCCTCAGTGGGGGTCCACTACTTGGCATTGTAGTGGCCCAGACTTTGGAGTCCCTCATCACTTTAATTACCTCATGTGGTGTGTGTAATTGTGTTTGTGAGTGCCTGTCTGTCTTGTGTAATAGAGGAGACAGGAGGTGGTTTTGTGTAATGTAAAGACTCATTGTCAGGTCAAATGTGTGGCATTGTGTATGTCTAAGGCCGCCTGTCCATGTGTGAGTCGGATTTCGCAAGCGGATTTCCACCGCGGAAGAACATTAGAAGTCATTGAGATTTATCATAGGACTGACTTCAATGAAAGCTTCAACACGTAGACTCACAGCAAATTGCGGCATGCCGCAATTTTTAATACACAAGTAGAAAATCGCAATGGATTTCCGCTCATGGATAGCGGGCTGCGTTTTCCATAAGCATCCTATGGAAAGCATTTCATGCGTGATTCACATGGGGATTGTCACCGCGGATCACGCAATGTAAAATCGCCCATGGACAGGCGGCCTTACTTGTAGATGTCTGTATGTGAGACACCCTACCCTGATGTGTCACGTATGTCACCCCCAAAAGCAGTCCTGGGATAGGGTAGAGGGCTTCACCCAGAATCCCCCGGGGGTTAGCTGGAGGGGAGTTTATTACTAGCTGCGCAGGGGTGTAGGAGAAAGAAGTAGTCAAGGAGAGTCAGAATGAGGAAGAGGAAAAAAAGAGTGTGAAAGAAAGTAAGAGCAGTAACCAAGTGTTGAGCCTAGTCTAAGCCTAGACTAAGAATGGTGGACAGAGAAGGAGAGCCTCGGTAACCAAAGAGTCTAGTTCCATTCCACTTGAAGGAGCATACCAAGTGCGGGCAAGACCTCACGAGTCCTGGCAGCAACAGTCAAGCGCCCATTGTCAACTGTGAGTAGAGTTACCGCTGAAGAACAGCAGGATAGGAACCACGGGAGTGCCAGCTTAAGTTCCCTTCATTCTTCCACAAATAAGGTTACTTCAGCATCACTTAAGTCCAGAATGTCTGAGAGAAATCTGCCTAATTCTGATTTCTGTCAAATAACCAACGTTTAAGCTTGCTGTCATAGCAACTGTTAACAGACTGTGCTCAAGAGTTGAGTAAACTTTATATCCTTGGTTTACCATAACTTCTGATGTCTGGATTGTCTTCAATTTTCATCATTAACTTGATTAAGTTAAAGGGTATTGGTGCCTCGAACGCTCATTGAAGTTTATTTGCAACCAGCATGTATCTGAGCCAGGCCGCAGCTGATCTACAGAGCGAAGCAGCAGAGCCACCCACGACAACCAGCTTCTAAACCCCACTGTCTCCCTCACCCGGTAAGGTCTGCGCTAGGTCACTATAGCATCTCCACTGATCAGTTAATTGAAGAGTCTGCGGTAATGCTCAGTCATGTGACATTATGTTCATCAGTCACATGGCATGAGAGCAGCTCAGTCCCATTCAAGTAAATGGGATTGAGTTACTATATAGCAGGCACAGCTGCTATACAGACTGAAGTAGCTGTGTTGCTCCCCCAAGCACTGCTGTAACTTCCATGAGCTGATCTGGAGAGCTTCCGAGTGGCAGTCCCTTGCTGATCAACTATTGATAAGCTATCGTGAGGATAGGTCATCGATAGATTAGTCCCGGAAAACCCTTTTTAAAGGAAATAATCCTGATGAAGGCGCTGGTTCAGTCCCACAACATGTAGTATCAATAAAGGATATTTTGACGGGTCTTGCCTTCTTTAAAACCCTAAATCAGTGTCAATTGGATCTGCTCTTTTTGTGCTCCCTCTGACCCATATTAAAGGATTTGCATGTGAAAAGACAACCCTTTAAGTGTATGTGGGCAGTCCTTTTAGGCTCTACAATAATCATTACGCTGTGTATTACATTTACCTGGACATTTTTCTTTTACTTCAGAAGTTATATAACATCTAGGAAAATCTGGATACTGATTAGACAACATTGTGTTCTATGTACAAAGTGGTGTTTAGACTTTGCCTATGGATGATCGTATATTAATCCCATATGCTTGCCTCCCACCTTCTCCAGAGCAGCTGAAGATCAACTCTACATTCATCCATATGGATACCGACCTGATATGAACTGAGTGGATGTGCGAGAACTACATGTCTTTGTACTGCATCTCAAATGTTATTTATGCCATGATAATCACATTGGGAATAAGCCTAGCAGCAATCATATAGCAGATTTCCTCGCCTTATTCTTATCTAACTAAGACTTTATAGGGAATATAGCCACCCCATATCATAATTTTGCAGTCCATGTCGGCAGCTCACAGCAGGAGCCGTAGTGGAGAATTATAGCTGCATGTGGGCATTTCTCTCCATTATACTCTATAGCAGTAATGGGAACCTTACCCAATTATGCCCCCCATGTATTACGCACTTACGTCCTACATTTACATCCTACAGATATGTCATAAATGTCTTTGAGTGGACTACCCCTCTAACATGAATATACTATTATGACAAGTGATCCATGGGCTTACTTTGCATGGGCTTCACACTGGCAGTGTAATTATATAAGACAGCGCAAACAGTACCATTAAAAAATTGCATATTTTATTTTATGCTAAAACATCTGAGCTTCAATGAACAGAAAATGACTGGTAGTTTTCCTCCATCATCACTGAGTAAGAAAATGGGTAAAGAATCATTTGCATGAAACAAACATCATTATGAATCATAAGCTTCTAAATGATCATAATGTATAACTGTATACATTTGTTATAATTTTATTGTTTGTCAATATGGTCAAATATTTCCATTTTTAATAAAAGTACATGGTTTGAATTTGTGTTTACAAATAGTTGCATTATAAGCTACCATCATATACTTCAAACAACAGCCAAATTCTAGAAGGGGCAACAGGGGCAACTTCCACAGGACCTCCTCTATCTACCACTGACCATGGTTGGTGGCACTCTTACCTCTCTCTACCACTGGCCGTTGGCATCCTCCTGCATTTGCTCATAGGGCATGAAGATGTGCTTGGCCAGTCTTTTAAAGAGACAGTGTGTGCACCCAGCTTTCCCAGCCATTCCTGGGCTATTTCAGTCACCTTCCACACACCCCCAGAAGGTGAATCATAGAATGGTAGAGTTGAAAGGGACCTCCAGGGTCATCTGGTCCAACCCTCTGCTCAGGTGCCTGAGCCATAGGTTCCTAGTGGTTCTATGAAAGTGTATCTGTATCCTGCTCGATTGCCAGTTTTAACCCTCTGCCTGACGACCCAGATTTCCTGAACTTTCCTGTTCTGACCCTGCCCCATGAAATTGACTATGCTTTGCCTGAACACTGCCTATCCTAAACTTCTGCTTATTTAACAATGTTGTTTGAACACCGCCTGCCTTGACCCCAGCCTGTTATAGACTCCTGCTTGCTTGTCCTTTTGGTCTCATTCTCCAATACCTTTTGAACCATCTGGTCCAGCTGTTACTGTACTGAGACTACACCTGGGGAAATTACTTGGGGGTTCCTGACAGTAAAGACCAGATTCCTCAAAAAAGGGGTTAAAGGGTGTAGATCAGGAAACCCCCAGCGCAGCCCCCAGGAGAAGTCCAAAGCCAAATCTGTCAGTGATCGAGTGGATCCATGCCCCACTGTGTTACACAGCCAATAGGGGAGTCCAATGTCAAGGATCTGAAATCCAGGTTAATCCAGAGAAAACGACAATTCCAGTTAGCAAGAGATGGCATCGAGTTTGGAGTGACAACTGCTATGCTGTAGATAGGTTGGCTGCTAAATTAAGCAATGTATGGAACTGTTACTTGGACCCAATATATGATGCCGTTACTATTGAAGTGTATGATGGTATTATGATATATGTTATATAGTTCGATATTTTGGCCTTCACATACCCTATTCCAGCCCTAGCGTACAATATTAAAATACATGTCATTACAGAGTTTCTACGCTAAGTGAAGAACACTACTAAATTGCAATGATTATTCAGCAGGAACTATCTAATAAAGATAAGACTCATCTTAAGTATAAAGTCTGCTGAAATGATTGTTTTCATGTTTTAGAAATAATTTTTGTTCAGCTTAAATTAAATCTTTCATTTAGCACATCAGTGGTGTACAGCCGAGCATTAAAACCCATTTCCCAGTTTAACTCTCTTCAATTTATTCCTATTTTAATCCTTGGGGTTTTTGCTGGCTCGAGAATATTCAGAAGACAAATGAGCTTTTGTCAAGCTGTGGCCGGCGTTATTAACAGCAAGTCTCACACTGGGTATTTGTTTTTGTGGAAAAGGCGATGTCAGTAGTAAGGAAGAAATATGAAAATTGTGGATCACCTTAAGGAGGAGCTATCACCATCTTCTCCCCTAAATACTAATCATTGGGGAGTGGAACGGTTTTAGATGTGACCCTTAACATTAGCTTTTTATTTTATAAGTTGCTACATGTTGCTGATGACCCACCTGAGGCTCAAGCAATATGTTGGGTTGACCACTGCTGCTGCATAGGAATCATAGGCTACCTTGCCTTTGTAAATTGGGAATTCCAGAATAAGAGGTGTCCTGGTTCTACTTGACCTTTAAGACAGTTCAGCCAACTATATGGCCAACAACTATACTCTTCATAAAGCTAAAAGCTGTACATATTATATAATGTCACAACATCTATTATAGACTGCAGGAAAGGTGGTTTGTCATAGCTGTACAGACAAAGAATAAGGTTTTATTCACACTTGCAATATGGTTTCATGTATGGAATCTATGATGCAATCCTGGATCTGTTGCACAACTAATACCACTGGCACCCAATGGACCCCATTGACTCATAAAGGGGTCATCTGGTTCAATTGTAGCATTGATCTGATGGTCAGAATAGCACTGCATGCTCTCTGTTCTGGTCCAGTGAACATGGAGGAACATGACTCCACTACATCTATATGTCTTAATAATACATATGGACAGGGGTCTTCTTTACTTTGCAATAACAGCCTATCACTTAAAGCTTATCACTCACAAGTGGGACTCACTAAATACCCTTTTAGCTGCATCTGCATTGGCTCCATGACCTTTTTAATTCTTTTAAACACCCTTACCCATTCTGCTGCAATGGCTTCTGTTATTTACAGAGCCTGACATTAGTCTAATGTCCAGTCCAAAACATAATATTGGCCATTGACTGTTGAAACGTAGCTGCTGGACCGTACGAAATAAAGTCTTTTCTACTTTTGCTAATTATGCACCATGGATGCTGCCTATTTTTTATTATTTATAACGTCAGCCATTGACGCTGAGTGGTGGAGACTGGGCACTTGACAGTAGACTAGTTTCAAGCTCCATAAGTAATGAAAGCCAATTGGCCAAATGGAAATAAGTGTAGACCAAAAATAATAATGGCAATGGAATCAGTTGGAACACGGCTGTAAAGGTCAGCAGCCCATCCTGTAATGGTCCTTTTCAACTGCCAATTCAATGCTACGCTTTAATTTTTGCACCCCAATAAAATGAAAGGGGATGCTTGTTTCAAGAAACAGGATCCTACCAGCGTAAGGTCCAAGCAGTAAAGTGCTAGTGATTTTTGCTATTATTGCTACAATATGTTGTGTTATGGTTCTTGATAAGTTACATCCAAATCAATCTAGCACAAGGCAAAATAATAAAAAGTCAGTATGTGCCCGAGGACTACGATCGATCAGCACAATGAGTCTCTCCACCAATGTAAGACACTACGTCATGATGACAACCATTATAAGTCAAGAAGAGCCGAAGGGATTAGTTGGATGGCTTCTTATACAATACTAGATAATAGCATAGTAGGTGTATTATTACTTTCATAAGAACATCCGGAGAGGTGAAGTTGACGTCAGCTGTGTAGGCGGCACAAAGCTCCATGTTTATGAAAACATTTAGTATACACCAACTTCACGGTCCCCAACATTTCTCATAGATAAATAGGTACATCCTTTATTATATAATTTCCATATTTCTCTCAAGAGCAGCATTAAATGGTTAAATAACCAGACTCAAGAAGATGGTATGCGACATTTTAGTGAGTTTAATGGGGCGTCACCAGATTTCATTAATTTGCTTGTATGGTTGACTTTACTGCTTTGTAATCAATTACATAAACTCCTACACACACCATCTATTATTCCTACATAGTAAATAAATGAGTGTTCGGCATTGAGAGTAGCTCTAGACTGTAGAGTACCTGTGGGTGTCTTTTATGCTGATGGACATTCTTAATATATTACTATAACACCCAAAGTACCAGCATAATACAATACAAGCCAAAACGTGATTAATATGAGGACCTTGGCTGCAAAATACAAGTAACTGCTTTTGATTTTAGAGCTATGAAATGTGTCTCCTTGTTAAAGATGAATAGAATTTCTCCTACATACTTTTATGTATAAATATACCGGTATGCCATGTGCCACTGGTGATTTGGATGTAGCAACACTGGCTACATAGAACCCATCTTCACCTATAGCAGTCGTCTTTCCTCAGAACTACAGATGGGTTACTCTTTAGCTTGACTCTTTGGGCCTTTTTCTTCTACACAGGAGTGATCATTGCTAAGTGAACGGAGTTGGAGCGAGCCGGAATTAATTCCTCCCTGCCTGCCCCACAGTAAACAGGCAGTTGTTTATAGATGAATGACTGCCTGTTTACACAGGCCGATTGTCATAGAATCATAGAATGGTAGAGTTGGAAGAAACCTCCAGGTTCATCTGGTCCAACCCCCTGCTCAATGCAGGATTCACTAATTTGTCCAGTTTTGGTTTGAACACTTCCATTGAAGGAGAACTCACCATCTCCCGTGGTAACCTGTTCCACTCATTGATCACCCTCACTGTTAGAAAGTTTTTTCTAATATCAAATTTGTGTCTCCTCTCTTTCAGTTTCATCCCATTGCTTCTAGTCTTTCCTTGTCCTTTGATTTGTATGCCTGCATGATCCAAAGTGTTCAGATCATGCAGGCGTTTATACTGAATGATTACCGTTCAGATTCCCAGTGAGAATCTGAATGATTATTGTTTGGTGTCAATGCGTCCCCTTAACACAATGTGATATCATGGTGTGCTGTGCTATCAGGGTGGTTTATTTACACTTTGAATTACTTTACAATGGGTAAAGATAAGAGAACAATACCTTTTTAATGGGTCACAGTAAGATCATTTTCTGTGCTATCACAATCAAGGTAAAATGTGTCCCATCTGTAACAGTGTCTCCCAATACAAAGATATCAAAGATAAAAAATATCCAGTATAGCGCTTTACGGGATGAAGTGTATCTTTCTGCACCATAAAGGTGAAGTTTTATTGCAACGCGTTTCGACCCTGTGGAGGGCCTTTTTCAAGATTTTTGTATGCTTGAAAAAGGCCCTCCACAGGGTCGAAACGCGTTGCAATAAAACTTCACCTTTGTGGTGCAGAAAGATACACTTCATCCCGTGAAGCGCTATACTGGATATTTTTTATCTTTGATTTCTGTTCACACTGGGCTCCCTGTCACTGGGGACCCCAGATATCCAAGCAGCTCTCCAGACAGGATTGGGAAGGAAGTTTGTCCAACTTATTCACTTATAGGCTGTCCCGGATTTGAAGGTACTAGTGAGTTAACCCATCACAGGGCTACTCACTTAGTGCTGGGTAAGTCATTTTTCTTTATTCACTGATTAAATCATTAGCACTGCAGGAGCGCTATCACTGATCCCGACACCACTGTTATTAATACAAAGATATCACCAGGAGTTATAGTAGACCCGAAACAGTGTAACTACCAGACATCTCAAGAAACATAGATATGAAGCACATATCAACACAGTGAAAACTCAAATTGAACTAGGAGCTCACAATTAGATGGCAGGGCAGATGGTGATTGAACCTGATGATGAGGATGAAGATGAATATAATAAAATTTATAATGGAAACTGGAACAGATGGTATGGAACCAAAGTAACAACTAGAGAAATGCTGACCCTATTTGACATTGTCCCTCAACCCCAGACCCCACTATCACTAAACAGCCCTAAGCTTTCTGTTAATGTTAAGATGACCCTGTCTAAAACACCATCACTGAGAACAAGAGCCTAAAGAAGCTAATGCTAGAATGACCTAAAGCAAACAGAAAGTAAGAAGGAGAGAGTAGACAAACCACAAACTAGAAAACATAGTCTTAGGGATAATTCCCACGAACAGATTTCTGTGGCGTTTCATGAGGTGGAAATCCACGGTGTTATCCCGCAGCTATTAGTTTCTATTGAACCTAATAGCTTTCTGCCTTTCAATGTTCACACTGCGGAATTCTACCGCAGAATTCAGAGTGTGAAAGAAATCGCGGCCCGTTCTAATTGCTGCGGAAAAACGCGCGTCTGCCTTCCATTGTGGTCAATGGAAGCCGTCCATCATGCAATACTTCCACTGTGAGCACCGCGGAAGTATCGTGTGATTATGCGTCACCACCCACCGCGTCATCGCCCACCACTGGCGCGTAATGTCCACTGTGCATGTGCACTGGCTCACCAGACGGGACTCACACGGCGGATCCGGAGAGGTGAGTATTGATATTTTACATATAATTTTTGTAGATTGTTTAACATACAGGCAGTTTTTTCAAAGATTAAAATATGTACTTCTTTTTGTTTTAGTATAGGACATTATTCATTTATGCATGGAATAGAAAGTTTTGCGTGTAAACATAATATACACATTTATTATCGTTTTATGGTTATCTATATTTAGTTTTAAATAGTTTTAAGACTACGATCATACAGTGTATAGTAAATCAGTAGGTTGTGCTGGCCAGGAATCATACATTCTATTCATTTATTCAAATAACCTAGAAATACACAGACATTGGGATATGGATTATTTTTGTTTACATTATTGGACATTTTAATTAGACTGGTTATTTTGTTTCTTCCTCATCCATATTGCTATGAATTGATTTTTACATGTATAGGGCAGATTTACTATTGAAAATGTGCAACTTTTCTGGTGCAAAGTGCACCATAAAACTATCTTACATGGTCTGTACCACATTTATCATGTGTTTTTAGACATTTTCGGACACTTTTTATGACTTGGCTGACAAAGGGGCATGGCTTTGTGAAGAGGGGACATGACTTAAATGCAACACCCTGAGCTAAAAATTGTGCCAACTTTTTGCACAATTTTTGGCATAAACTAACCCAACTGGTGAAATAAAGTGTTTGTAAGGCCTCGGTCACACAGGCTTTTTTTTGCGCGATTTGCGGATCGTATGACGGATGCGCATCCGCAAATCGCGTGACCGGGGCCGAAGATTCACCAAAAAATCTGCAGCTAGCAGCGTTTTCGGCGAAACAGCTCAGCTATTGAATGACAGCTGAGAGCTGCCTCTGATTGGTCCCTGCGCTCAGCTAATCAGAGGCAGCACTCACTCACCCATTCATGAGTTCATAAATGGGTGAGTGAGAGCTGCCTCTAATTGGTGAGGGCTGTGACCAATCAGAGGCAGCCCATTCAGCAGGTGGGGATTTTAAATCCCCGCCTGCTGAATACCACAGAGAGCAGTTTAGGAGAACTGCCGGCTGGACGCGGCTAAACTCCCGCTGCAAGAAAAAAGTGAGTATACTTTTTTTTTATTTTTACACATTTTAGGATGGTTTTCAGGGAAGGGCTTATATTTTTAAGCCCTTCCTGAAAATTCATCCCACGCTCGCCGGCAGCCCATTGCTTTCAATGGAGCCGGCTGTATTGCCGGCTCCATTGAATTCAATGGACGAACATCGTTCGTGGCAGAGGAGAACGATCTTAAGTATATGTTCTCAATGGGGTCGGCGCCGCTGCCGCTGGCACCATTGAGCGCATATATAGAACACAGCGATGCGCAGAACGCAGATAGGCGCGTTCTGCGAATCGTTGTGTCTTATAATTTATTGCACATCTGCATAAAAAGCGGACATGTGACCGATCCCATTGCGAAGCATTGGGTCTATATATGCGCGGATCGCATGCGCATGCGCAAATCGTGCGAAAAAACGCCCGTCTGACCGAGGCCTAACTCTAATTACTGTATTAAACAATATTCCCAGTAGTAAATCTTCTACCATTATGTTAGGCTCTACTCACATCTGTATTGGAGGCTTCCTTCAGAGTCTCAGGTGCAGACCCAGGATGAAATGCTGGATGAAAGAGTCCTGTATGCAGGAGTTTTTTGTCCAGTAAAAATTCTGGCCAGTTGCTTAAATTGAACACACCCCATTATAGTCAATGGGGTATGTTCCAGACAGTTTGGGTCCATTATGAGACGGATTTATTCATCCAGGTTATTTCGTCTTCCTGCTCCCATAATGGAGCAGCAAAACAGAATCCCTAGTGTAGATGTGAATTTAGTCTTAGTTGTTCACTCAGCATTAAAAAGTTGCAATCTCCTTTCATTCATTTTTGAATTCCCTGATATGCAGTTTGCAACTTGTTCTAAATTTCAGACCTTTTTCATGCGGGGCTGTCCCTCCCAGTAATACATGCTGGTTGTGAGGTCTGTATCATATAGGAGCATAGCAAGCATCATTGCTGTACTGATTTACCTTTTTATACCCAATACTTGCAGAAACTGATACTGTAGAATTTATGATTCCGCCTCCCTCCCCTTGTGGAGTTTGCCAAGTATGTTCTCCTCTGTATCTCTCTGAACACACACAGTCTGTAGGATTCAATAATTTACTGTTGCAGGCTACCTTGTGTCTTCTCTCCTCTCTGTACTCTGATCCAATACAACCTGTGCGATCTGCCCTCCCTGAAGGCTTGGATGCTTTCCTCCCACTCCACACTGATCTATTGTACCCAAACTCCTCCTTGTTGCTGTCTAAAACTGAAAGGCGGAAGGAGAAGAGCAAAGTATATGTCAGAATAAAGCTGGTTGTATGTAGTGACCCAGAATGGTCACCACATAGTGTTGATTCAGTTCTGGGAAAATATGATATAAGTAATATGTGTCTTCACTGATTTCTACACTGTAATAGTTTCAATCTTTTTACTTTTTTAATGTACTGCAGCTGGTGGTTGGAAGATGATAGAGATCAATTTAGCAGCCTCAGTGATTCAGCCTTTTTCTTAGCCACCTATCTCCTGGTCGATCAGCTCTAGGCTGCTAGGAAGAAACAAAGTTATAAAAGTAGTTGCAAAATTCTAGGAAGGTCTGAAGAGAGACGAAAGCAGACTAGGTGTAGTGACAAGTGAGCAGCTAGCTCAGGGGTGTAACTATAGCGGATGCAGAGGATGCAGTGGCACCCGGGCCCAGAAGCCTTAGGGGGCCTATAAGGCCTCTTCTCCATACAGTGAGGCCAGTACTATGAATAAAGCATTACAATTGTTGCCCCTTTAACAGATTTTGAATTGGGGCCCAAAAGCTTCAAGTTACACCTCTGAGCTAGCTGGTATAGGAAACAGAAGCATCAGTCATTTTTCAGGTTCCAAAGTTTGGGTGCCAAGTATAGGTTGCAAGATGTGTCCCAAACATTTCACAATTTTAGGCTGCAGTACTTTTAGCCACCACCTCAGAATCTGAATATTGTGAAAGTAGACTGCCTTGGACATTACCCTAATATCACCTGGATGTACAATAAAAGTGAGTTATCTATTACCCTGCCTGACTCCTTGGACTCTCTTCTCCTGGAGAACCACTGTACTGCTGCATCACACCAGGGAGCAGGAACCAGCTCATAACATCAATACCCCAAATTTTCACTGTAGTGTAGCCAGGTGGGAGGAGGACACTTGCCATCATGACACTAACCTCCCACTCTGGGACACTACAGGTGAAGGACTGACACAGTCTCTACAGCAGAGTAATAGTCTTTAATGAAGACTGTTTATAAAGTTGATTAATTTTGCGTTTAGGAAGCAAGTTAAAATTTTGAAAAAGGACAGCGCACCAAATATGACTGTAGTAGCCTTCAAGATTTTGGATGAATCTGGCTTTAGGAAGTCCTTTTTGCATCTCAGTTTATTGGATTTTCACAATCCAACAGGTGTCAGACCATTTCATTTTCTGTTTTTGATTATATGTATTAGAAACTGTATTGAATTTCGTAAAATCATTTCCATCTTGCAACATTTTTATTACAGCTTGGTTTTGAACTACAGCTGGTAGAGATGTAGCAAGCTTCAACTTGACACTTAACCCATTATATACCATGATGCAGAGCAAAAATAGTGTGGCACCATCTTAGTCAGAAATTTTATAATACTCTTGTATAAAAAAAAGACAAAAGTATTATGTAGGTGATACCATTATTGACTAGCCAGCAAATATTAAATATGCAACCTTTCGGGGCTACTTAAGGCCTCTTCATCGGGACTTAAGTAGGTATCAATAATATGTTTGTCTTTTCTTTACAAAAGTGTTTAATATTATATAACATGATGCACACAATTTTAAACTGATGTTTTAACACATAACATGCCATTGAAAATGTCAAGTTAAAGTTTGCTTCATGTGATTGTTCTCAGTAAAAGAAACCAAGTAATCTTGTAGATATGATACCTTTTAATGGCTAACAAAAATATACAATGTTATAGCGAGCTTTTGAACCTCCTTGGGGTTCTTCTTCAGGCTTATGGAAAATCATAGCATGTAACATATAAAATATCGAGTTAGGTTTACTTTAATTGTAAGCTCAAACTTGTTTATTTAAAAACCCTATTTGTGTGACCACATCATAAGATCTAGCTAGAGATACAGAAACCTAACATATGTAATACCCTGTTTCCCTGAAAATATGACCTACCCCTAAAATAAGACCTAGCACGATTTTTCTGGATTTTTGAGGATGCAGAATGGTTTTTCAGGATTTTTGAGGATGCTTGAAGTATAAGCCCTACTCAGAAATTGAGCTCTAGTTACAGTTAATAAAAAAGACAATAAAAAAGCCTACCATCCGGGCTACGGACACCAACCTTTTTTATTTTATCTTGTATCTTCTACCCATTTCTGTCATTTTGACACCTTAGGGGGGAAAAAGGGAAGACTGAGTGGGAACCTTCAGATACTATCTAAAGAGGGAACTTAAAAACAGCATAGCTCTCTGTGTAGCTAATATGTGTTATATTGGAGCATTTTCTCCAAGTCCTATCCACTGATCTTGGATATGGCATAACCTTATACTCATGTTTCCTTTGAGAAATCTCTAAGAATAAGTTTGGGAATGGGCGAGCAGCTCTGTATATTTTAGGTGGGGTGACTATCCCCACTTATTTCAAAATCTCTCTGTATCCCAGGCTCTGTCTAAAGCAATATTTCCAGGACATGGGCTTAGTAGTCCACCATTATCTTTAGGGGACACTCTAGCCGTATGCTCTGGGTCTTGACAGTAACAAGGATCCATCAGTAGAGATTTTGATTATGCCACGCTCATTTCGCAACAACCTGCCGAAACAGTTACCTCCTCCTTATTGATATACTGCCAGGACATTGAATTTCTTGTCATTTGAGTCGATTGAGACCTCCCCTATTTCTTAATGCTCCTGATGATCCACACAATGCAGTGGGGAAACGCATTGAGCAAAAACGAGCAGATATTGTAAAAACGATTGGAGTTTTTGGGTCTCGAGCAAAAACGAGCAAAAATTGAGTAAAAACGATTGGAGTTTTTGGGTCTCTGCATCATATTGAGCACTTATGACCCACGAAATCAGTGCTTATATCCTGCCGATTCTCATGAATTTGGAGAACCTGTCGAGTCCCGTATAAATTCTGGGGGTGCTCGGTTACAGGTCAGAGACTTTGCATTGAGGTTAAGCAAAAAACTCCTATAACTCAAAAATAAACACAGTTGCATGTATTAGATTCATTGTCGATCTCGGAGCTATTACACAACAGTAATTAGCTTGAGGATTAATCTATAGCTGAAGAATTGACGCTTCTTCCTAGAGCTTGATCCATAATATTTTTGTGTCCATCCTAACACCGCTTTTGGTTCAGGATAGGACAAAAGTGGATTCAAATATAACAGCTCTCACACTAGGCCACGACGCTTTAGACCTGTGGTTCCACAAGAATGCTCTAGGACCACAATATTCGCGCCGGTGGACCTTCTATTTTCGAGCAACTGCGTTACATATGTCCTGATATACAGTACATTTTTAAACGTTTTCGTCATTTGTTGTGCCCTTATACGTTTTATTTTTAAAGAAATTCCTAATAAATCTATTTTTCTTTTAAAGTCACCTCTGTGATAGGGCTATACTATATAATTTGGAGACTTTTTTCTGTACTGCCTCCTCTGTGAATACACACTACCCCTAAAATAAGACCTAGCACGATTTTTCTGGATTTTTGAGGATGCAGAATGGTTTTTCAGGATTTTTGAGGATGCTTGAAGTATAAGCCCTACTCAGAAATTGAGCTCTAGTTACAGTTAATAAAAAAGACAATATAAATAGTGTCCAGGCAGCTATACATGTAAAAAAGTAAAATCTATTGGAGCAAAAATTAATATAAGACACTGTCTTATTTTCGGGGAAACAGGGTAACAGTAGAAAGTTATAGTTTAGAAATGCTTTTCATTTTGTTTTACCTCATTTTTGCCCAAGTAGCCTGACTACTGAGACACATTAGTCATAACGCCTCTGGTTACAACATGACTATTGTATAAACACTGCATTAAAAATGTAACCCACTGTGTGACCATGGCTTATGTTATTAGTTACTCGCTTTGTTAATATTATATTTCAGGATGCTTTAGTCAGCAGTGCCACAATGAATGCATAAATCATTCGGTTGAATAGTGCGTTGTGGCCATGACACAGACTATAACAGCCAGTGACAATCATTGTCATTGATAGATTCAGCCCAGGCTTCTTACCTGAGATTTTTGTTTATGACTCAGTAGAAATGTCTTTATTCATCATAGAAGCTATACGTGGGGTCAACGAGATCTGTAGGACACAACTTATCAGAAGTGGCAGTGTCAATTGATGTAACCATTGAGAAATAAGGGGATGGATATAAAGGGGTCATTTGAAGCTCCGCTGCCCCATGTTACATTCTATAGCAGTATTTTCAACTATCATATGTCATTTATAGTACTGATCTCCTCATATGGCACAGAGCACTGGCGTAACTATAGAGGATGCAGGGGATGCGGTTGCAACCGGGCCCAGGAGCCTTAGGGGTTCATAAGGACCCTCCTCTCCATATAGGGAGCCCAGTACTATGAAAAAAGCATTATAGTTGGGGGCCCTGTTGCAGGTTTTGCATTGGGGCCCAGGAGCTTTAAGTTACGCCTCTGGCACAGAGGTCCCTTTTGGGGACCTAATGCCCAGGTGTGACCATAGCCATTGCATTCCTAATAGATAGTCCTATGGTTCCTTATTCAAGAACCATCAGTTTATTCGGCAACCTATGTAGTCATTGTCTCTGACCTGATTCATCTCCAGCACAAGATCTGCAAAGATGTACAGTAGCAGTAAGTGTAATTCATCTATTCAAATGACCACATCTGATAACAGTTGAGTGACAAGTCCCTGTTAAATCTGGGTTATGGTCTTGCTTTCCGATCTCGGTTAGCTCAACTAGGATTGGTGATGTGGTGGATAGGTTGGGTTTCCAACAGTTTGTGTATTTCTGGTTGGTTCACTCCATCCCGGACTTGGAAATATTCCTCTTACAACAAATCAAACACTTGTATCCTTACTTGATGATAGACATACTTTAGCTGATATATCTATATTTGATCGCATGTGTTATGCAGTTTAGGTGGTTCTGGAATCATCACCAAATCTAACTTTACTTGCACCTACATGCACCAATGTGAGGTAGACCTGGGTGAGGAGCTTCTAACCTCAAAATACATTAATTGGCAATTAATTTGACCACTAAGTTGTTGACTAATGTGTCGATCATAGAAGCGGGCTATAAACTTCTAATGAACTGGTACTTGACACCTCCCAGAGATTGTCCTGTATGTTTCCTGGGGGTATCAGGTCTCTGTTTTTGGGATTGTTGGGGGAAGGCACTTTTTTGCACATTTGGTGGAATTGTCCTAGGCTCGTTGCTTCTGGATTCAAGTTTACTCTTTAATATTTACCATCGCAAATTTAAGTTTACGCAAATTACTTTAGGAGGCACTCCTTAGCAAGTTGATTTCCGATATACCTAAGCACACATTTAGATGGGTCTTACTATGTTTTCTGTCTGCCGCATAGCTATTACCCACTCCTGGAGGAAAGCATTGGTTAGTATTAACCTTGTTAAACTCAAATTGTCCTGGATAATGGTCAATGAAAAGGGAAGAAGTTTTCATGATAACCTGGGCATCCTGGCATCTATGCTCCCTCACCCTGCAGTTGTAGAACCGCACAGTCCTAGCTCAGATTCTCACAGTAAATATCAGTGAGTCTATTAGTGCCTCTACCACTCCCCCTGTTCAATTTGTTCTCATAACCGGAAGGGTGGTGGGGGTGAACAATCCCCTCCCACTCCCTCCAGTTGGTTAGCCCAACCTCTCCCCTTTCCTTACATCTGCCCTTTCTCTGTCTGTCTTCCCATGTTTCTTGTTGAGATTACGTCGTTTTCATATCTCTTTTAGTATAAATAAATTGCATTACTGGGAATTGTAACACTCTACAACTTATTGCCTATTTAGTTCAAACTATTCATTTGGCTTTGGTCCCTGCTGTTACTTTGTTGTTCGCACAGTTTTGTATGTTTTGATCTGTTTATGTAAACAGATGTCGGTTAGCACAAAGTGTGGTCACACAGTGGGTTACATATACAGCAGTGTGTATGCAATAGTCATGTCATAACCAGTGGCATAATTACCAAAGTATCCCTGAAGTCATGTTATCGGGGCCGAAATTAGGTGGAACAAAAGAAAAGTATTTCTAAACTGTAACTTTCTATTGTTACAGTATATTATGTTAGATTTCTGTTAGGGCTGGTGTCAGCACATCAGGCATGTTCCAGGACGTCCATGGCTTCCATGCCCTTTAACATTGGCTCTCCACAAGTTCCAGCAACCCCATGCAAGTTGTGGGATCCCCAAAGCATTAACATGCTCATTTCTACAGCTCAGTGCTTCTCAAAGCATTGATAAGCAGCTTTTTCCCTTCACCTACATGTCAAGGAGAGTTTTTCTCTGTCCCTCCATAGCAAGGCATCAACACCATGAAGCACAGTGCTTGCAGAGTACTGACACCCTTGCTCCCTCGTTGCAGCCCCAGCCTCTGCTCTCTCCTGGTAGGCTTTAAAAACAGCCAGATACCCAGCACAGAAGCACAAAAAGATGACCAGCAGCTCAGTATTTAAGCAGGACAAACAAGTATCGGTAGATGAAGCAGATATATAAGGAAAACACATTCAAGTAGAGGAAAGGATAGACACAGAGAACATAGGGGAACACAGCCCAATTTAAAGAATGAGTACCACCTCCTTGGATTAAAGAAGGCCCACAAGGCCTTATTGCCTAAGGGCGCACAGACCTAGAGCCAGCCCAAGTTTCTGTATCTCTAGTTAGAGTTTCTGATGTATTTCTGACTCTTGATCATGAGTATAGGTTTATTTTTTTAAAAGCTGCTCTTAAATCTCTCTACATTTAAAGGATCAGTACCAACACCTTGGATTAAAGAAGGCCCACAAGGCCTTATTGCCTAAGGGCGCACACAGACCTGAAGCCAGCACAGATTTCTGTATCTCTAGTTAAGAGTTTCTGATGGATTTCTTCTGACTCTTGATCCCGGATATTGGTTTAATTTTAAAAAATCTCCTACAAAAATCAATCAACCAAACAATATAAAATATAAAACAATCACTGCAGTAAAGGCTATTTACACCTCTGCTTGCTTGTTTTTAATCTATGTGTTTTTGTAATTGCTTTTCACTAACCATTTCCGATTGTTTAATTTCTATTCTTGTATTTTTTCCAAGGCAATACAGTCTGGAGGACTGAAATCTTAAAAGAAGTCCTTAATCAGAGTAAACTGAGGGGTTGCTCTTCAGGCTAGATGAGTAGGACACAGAGAAGAGCAGGGAAAACTGCTATTACAGAGGGTTGTATGACAGTGCCAGCGAATGGTGGAGGAGATCAGCTCTATTCAAAAGTGAGGGGAAACTGAACCAGCAGCTACTCAGAGAAAGAATGAGATACATAAAGAGATAACTGTGTAGTATTCAGTGGGTGTGGTTATGCTGCACAGCCTCTGAAGGTGGAGGGAGTAGGGAGAGCTGAGCTTATGCCTATTCATGAGAGAGCAGCTGATCATTGCTGGGATAAGTGCATCATTTTTTCGGAAGGCACTTAGTAAGATATGTGTTTTGATTTTACATACACAAAGGTTTCCATAACCTTTAAGACACCCCTAAAGGCTAAAATGTCCAACAGCTATTATAAAAAGGAAATTGATAAGAAAATGCTGGATTCTTTTCAAAAAGCAAATTCCAAATTTTTATAGCAAACATGTACAGTTTGCTGTACAGTATAATGGTTATTATAGCAGTAAGAGTTGTTAGGAGTACTTGGAAATATGTAGGCACCTACCTGAGCTGGTTGATGCAGGGGATTTGCTGCGCCGGGAAGGTCCTGGACTCTTGGTTGTACTTCTACGTGGTATATTAGGAAGCTTGGTATAAGAAGTAGATTTTACAACCCGACATTCTGAAAAAGAAAAATTTATCTTGAAATGTATGTTTTTTTAAGGAACCATTTAAAAGGTTATCAGGGTGAACTTGTCTGATCTTACGTTAAAAAAAAAAATCACATGACCCACTAAAGAAAGGACAAAAGATATACTCAAAAGGTTGGACAGAAGATAGAGAAATCAAGTGTACACAAGATTTAGGAGGTTCAGAGTCAACTAGTAGACATTTGTCCTAATTTTACTTATTGGAATTGGAAATCATGAAGAAAACCCTGTGGGATACACATCATAACATTACGTTATGTATTTAAAGCAGTATCAAAGGGGTTATTACAAGATGGCATCCCCTGTTCATATGCCCAATGAGGGCATATAAACATCACAGAGCAGGGTCTCCCACTCTGGTCCCCTTTATACCCCAGAATGGACAGAAATGCAGTAAGAGCAGCTCCCATTCTGGCAGACCTTCTGACATCCTGTAGCTACAGAATGACCATTTATGTCAACGGTCATCCTGTAATACAACATTTCTTCTGCAGCAGCCACTGCAGAAAAATGTCAGACTGACTGTCAGCTAAAATGTCAGCTGTTTGCCGGGGGTGCCAAGAGTAGGATTCTGGGCAATCAGTCAACCACCCTGCACCCTATATTCTCAAAGGGGTTGTGTATTTTAGCTTGTAAAATGCAGACAAGGTCAACATTTCAGTTGGTGTTTCAAGCATTAAGAAGTCCAGGTTCATTCATTGGTGAACATAGGAGCAAATTTGCTTAGACTAGCATCTTATACACCAGTCTAAGTCCAAAGTGCCCTGGAGTGTGGTGTGGTAATTTATTAAAAGGTGCACTGCTCTGCCCAGTCCATGTGCCAGAATGTGAATTCTACACCAGCTATATGTAGTCTTTGGCATAAACCGGGCTATGAAAGGCCATGCCCCCGTTTTACTAATCCCAACACACTTTTAAAATAGTGGCAAGCAGGGCATAAAAAAGTTAAAAACTGTGAATGCTTTGAGGCTGGGAGAAGAGGATGTTGGTAACAGTGAACACTATCAGACATGAAAGACATCTCACTGTGATAATATCTATACAAACAACCAAAACTTAAAGGGACTGGGTGAGATTTTATTTTTCATGTTAAAGGGGTTATTTAAAAAAAATGGTCTACTTCATTTCACAAAAAGCACAACTATTTTTTTGTCTATAAACATCACTGTGCAGCTCAACTTTAATTTAACACAACATAGTGGTTAGCATTACCAAAGCCCAAAACTGACTGCCTCCATTGAGACAGCAGCACATCATTTGGTAAAAGACCCCGGAGCTCTTCAAAAGTGAATACACCAATCCAGGACAGAATAAACACTTTATTTATAGACATAACAATGTGTTTCGGGACCCTTTGTCAGGTAACTAATGACTTACCTCACTAAGGGTCCCGTTTTGTCTCACTATAGCTTGCTTTATCTGCGCTGTAAATAAAGTCTTTAACCCCATAAGGACATGGGCCTATTTTGGGCTTAAGGACGCAACGATTTTTGGCAGATTTTCATCTCCATTTTTCAAAAGCCATAATTTTTTTACTTTTCCGTCGACGTGGCTGTATAAGGGCTTGTTTTTTGCGTGGCAAGCTGTAGTTTTTTTATCGGTGCCATTTTTGGGTACATTGACTATATTGTAAAACTTTTATTATTATTTTTTTTATAATAACAGGGAGAGAAAACGCATCAATTCTGCCGTAGATGTTTTTTGTTTTTTTTACAGCGTTAATCATGCAGCATAAATGACACAATCTATTTTTCTGTGGGTCGGTATAGTTACAACGATACCAAAATTATATATTTAGGTTTTTCCACTTTTCTGCAATAAAAAATTTTGGAAATCTTTTTTTTTTCTAAATTGCTGCATTCAAAGTTCTGTAACGTTTTTATTTTTCTATTCACGGAGCTCATTTTTTGCGAGACGAGCTGTAGTTTTTATTGGTGCCATTTTGGGGAATATACGGTTTTTGGATCACTTTTATTGCATTTTTTGGGAGGCGGCGATACCAAATATGTGCCATTTTAATTTTTTTTTAACCTTTTTCTATGCTACTATGAGAAAAAGCATAACAAAAGGGATTTTTTAACATTTTTCTTTTTTTACCTTTTTTATTATTTTTTTTACGCTATCTCTGTCCCTCTGGGGGACTTCAAGCACAGCACTGATGATCGCTGTGATAAGGCTTAGCAGAAGTTCTGTCCTGCCATGCCTTATCGCTTATACAGCGATGATAGGCTCTGGCAACACAGGACGCCGGTATCTGGCATCCTGTTGCCATGGCAACAGGCCGGGCTCTCTGCGATTATATCGCGAGAGCCCTGCAATTTCACAGAGGGAGCGCGCTCCCCCTGTGAACCCTTCCCATGCCGCGATCTACATAGATCACGGCAGGGAAAGGATTAACAGCGGGAGGCCGGCTGACAGCCGGCTCCTGCGCTATCCCTATGATGTAAGGGTACGTCATTTTGCAGGAAGTACCCCTCTCCCATAACGTACCCTTACGTCATGGGGAGGGAAGGGGTTAAACCTTCTGCCCCGGAGTTTGTGCTGAATTTTTAAGAAACCACTCGTTATATTAGTTGTGTTGCGTTATTTAAATTGTCTGTTATTTACAAAAGCTGAAAGTTTGTAAATTTGGCAAATGAACTTAATTTGCAATGAGGGTTGAGTAATTTGGCTTTCAACTGTATGTTTCCCAGCAGCACACTGCGTCTCCACTGTGCCCCATGTTCCTCTCTATGATCTCCAGTGCCTTGTTGAAGTGGTCATGAAGTTGTCAACCTCTCTATCCCTCTTTGACAAAACAGACAGAACTGACTGCACCTTTATAAATGACAGTGCGCCAGCGTACATTAGTGATCAGCTGGTCTTACTGATGGAAGACCCTCTGATTGCTTTGTTATTGCTGCCAGGTCAGTTTACAGGATGCAGAGGTAGTCAGGACATCAAAACTAATACTATTAGTACGGAAGTACTCGAAAATCGCGGCGCTCGATCGAGTAATTACTCGAAACGAGTAGGTCGCTCATCTCTACTATTAATACAAAGTAATAAAGCCCTGTTCAGAACTTGTTATGGCCTTCATGCAGGGGTCCTATTAGGGTTTCCATTTAAAATCACTGAAAGGCGCCACTGGATGGGGCCACAATGGATTCTCTGTTAAAAAGAATAGTGCAGTCCACCATAACATTCTTTCTGGCACAAAATGCTGGAAATGAATGGAAACCTGCCAAAATGGAAACCTATTGGTCTCTGTTTCAACAGTTTTCATTAATGGCTGGGATAAATTCCACTCAGTCCAAGGGCGCGGTTTTTAGGATTTTAGATGGAAACCCTGATTGGATCCCTTGAGGAGGGCCATAAGAAGGTATGAAAAGGCCCTAAGGCCTAATGTCTGCAGGCGGGTTTGATTTGCGAAGACCTGCAAAATCAAGTCGCTTGTTGAGAATCATGGACGTCCGCAAATGAAATAACGCATGCGGTTTTGATTTGCGGAATTTCTGGTCCGGAAGAAAAATCATAGCATGCTCCATATCAGTGGGGGCTCCATTCCACGAGAAAGCAGGAGTTTAAAAAAAAGAAAAAAACTCCACTGCACAAGTGCAGCGGCCGGTGCGTCCGAACACATCCTCAGTGAAGAAAATGAAAACCCAGATGGGTAAGTAGAAGACACGCAGTGTCCTTTGGCTGCAGGCAGGGTCGGATTCTGCTGCAGGTTCCCGCATGCAGAATACGATGCACCCGTGGACATGAAGCCTAAGGCCTTAGTCAGACGGGCGTTTTTAGCCGCGATTTGCGCATGCACATGCGTCCGGCGATTTTATAAAACCATTGCTTTGCAATGGTATCGGACACATGAGCGCTTTTTATGCGCTCGTCCGATAAATTATAGAACAGAAATCGCAGATCGCACCTATCTGCGATCTGCAATTCCTGTTCTCTTCTCTATATGCGCTCAATGGGGCCGGCGGCAGCAGCGCCGACCCCATTGAGAACATATAGAAGACAAATCATTCCTCTCTACCACAGCTGTAACAGCTGTGGCAGAGAAGAACGATGTTTGCCCATTGAATTCAATGGAGCCGGCAATACAGCCGCTCCATTGAAAGCAATGGGCTGCCGGCGTGCGCGGGGTGAGTTGTCGGGAAGGGCTTAAATATATAAGCCCTTCCCTGCAATTCATCCTAAAATGTGTTAAAATAAAAAAAAATTGTATACTCACCTTTCCGCTGCAGCCGGAGTCCAGCCGCGGCCGCTGTCAGTTCTCCTGAACTGCTTCTCGGCACTATTCAGCCGGCGGGGCTTTAAAATCCCCGCCTGCTGAATGATCTGCCTCTGATTGGTCACAGCCCCGACCAATCAGAGGCAGGTTTCACTCACACACCCATTCATGAATTCATGAATGGGTGAGTGACTGCTGCCTCTCAGCGCTGAGCCAATCAGAGGCAGGTCTGACTCACATCCATTCATGAATTCATGAATGGGTATGAGTGAGACATGCCTCTGATTGGCTGAGCGCTGAGCCAATCAGGGGGCAGATCTGACTCACACCCCCTTCACACCCACTGCAGGACGGCCGCGCGGAGCTCCAGCTGCCGGGAGAAGGTGAGTATATATATATTTTTTATTTTTACACATTTTAGGATGAATTGCAGGGAAGGGCTTATATATTTAAGCCCTTCCCGACAATTCATCCCGGGCTCGCTCGCAGCGCATTGCTTTAAATGGAGCCGGCTCTATTGCCGTCTCCATTGAATGCAATGCGCTGGACAGCTCCGGCCCGTTTCTAATGAAACGCGGCTAGGAGCAGATTTTCGGGCGATTTGCGGGCGACTTGCGCGCAACGGTCACGCGATTTGCGGATGCGCATCCGTCATGCGATCCGCAAATCGCGTGAAAAAACGCCCGTGTGACTAAGGCCTAAGCCATGTATTTAGTCTGTATTATATGTATTATAAACACTATAAACAGAATCCTAAATAAGTGATAATACAATAATAATAGAAATATGAAAGCAAAAATGACATAAACTTTGTCTCGGCACATTCAAGCCACCAGGGAAAATCTGAAATGAAAAGACCTTTAAATTGCTAAACTATCTTGATTGCATTTTTATCTGATGATGGCTTTAAATTCTTTTGTCAATATCTAAAATCAAGTGCATCATCATAGTCTAAAGAATCTGCCCATTGCACACTGTGATATTACTCCCTGAAGAATGAATTAACATAAATTAATCAGAACATCTCAACTACAAAGTTATTTAATTATGAAATATTTTAATCTAATTCTGCAACCATATTAATGTGAGGAAAAGTAACACTAGTGTCCTCATTTCTCTGAAAGAGCACACCGGGATATGCCTTTCAAAAAACTTTGCTCAGCTCATAAGACTTTTATATATGGTCAGGGCTGGCCTTTGGTTTAAGTGATCTATGTGGACTCAAAGGGCACAGTACTCTTCACGCTCTGAAGGAGGCACCACTTTGCCAATTCCAATGTTGTTCTCCACTTTTAGGTTCCCACTATAAAGTTAAACAGTCTTTAAATTGTATAACTATTGGCCCCATGTCAGGATTTGAATATAGAGACTCCTGTCCCAGGCCATAGCACTTCTCTCTAAGCTACTAGTTTTCTTAGACAGACCCCTGCTAACCCAATGATCTAGTGCTTTGGCTTTTAGAAATCCTTAGTATCATAGAATGGTAGAGTTGGAAGGGACGTCCAGGGTCATCTAGTCCAACCCCCTGCTCAGTGCAGGATTCACTAAATCATCCCAGACAGATATCTGTCCAGCCTGTGTTTGAACACTTCCATTGAAGGAGACCTCACCACCTCCCGTGGTAACCTGTTCCACTCATTGATCACCCTCACTGTCAGAAAGTTTTTCTAATATCTAATTTGTGTCTGCTCCTTTTCAGTTTCATCCCATTGCTTCTAGTCTTTCCTTGTACAAACGAGAATAGGGCTGATCCCTCTGAACTGTGACAGCCCTTCAGATATTTGTAGACAGCTATTAAAGGGGTTGTCCCGCGAAAGAAAGTGGGGTTATACACTTCTGTATGGCCATATTAATGCACTTTGTAATGTACATCGTGCATTAAATATGAGCCATACAGAAGTTATTCACTTACCTGTTCCGTTGCTGGCGTCCCCGTCGCCATGGTGCCGTCTAATTTCAGCGTCTAATCGCCCGATTAGACGCGCTTGCGCAGTCCGGTCTTCTCCCTGGTGAATGGGCCCGCTCGTGCCGGAGAGCTGGTCCTCGTAGCTCCACCCCGTCACGTGTGCCGATTCCAGCCAATCAGGAGGCTGGAATCGGCAATGGACCGCACAGAGCCCACGGTGCACCATGGGAGAAGACCCACGGTGCATCGTGGGTGAAGATCCCGGTGGCCATCTTGCTAAGGTAAGAAAGAAGTCGCCGCAGAGCGGGGATTCGGGTAAGTACTAAACTGTTTTTTTTTTTTAACCCATCCCTTGTGTTTGTCTCGCGCCGAACGGGGGGCCTATTGAAAAAAAAAACCGTTTCGGCGCGGGACAACCCCTTTAAGTCTCCTCTCAGCCTTCTTTTTTGCAAGCTAAACATTCCCAGATCCTTTAATGTTCCTCATAGGACATGATTTGCAGACCGCTTACCATCTTTTAGCTCTTCTCTGAACTTGCTCCAGTTTGTCTATGTCTTTTTTAAAGTGGGGTGCCCAAAACTGACAGAGTACTCCAGATGAGGTCTGGCGAAGGAAGAGTAGAGGGGGATAATTACGTCACGTGATCTAGACTCTATGCTTCTCTTAATAGATGCCCAGAATTGTGTTTGGCCTTTTGGCTGCTGCATCACATTGTTGACTTATGTTCAGTCTATGATCTATTAGTATACCAAAGTCTTTTTCACATGTGCTGCTGTTTAGCCCAATTCCTCCAATTCTGCATGTGCTTTTTTCATTTTTCTTGCCCAGATGTAAGACTTTGCATGTCTCCTTGTTAAATACCATTCTGTTTGTCACCGTCCACTGTTCAAGTTTTTCTAGGTCTTTTTGAATACTCTTTCTCTCTTCCATAGTGTTAGCTATCCCTCCTAACTTTGTGTTGTCGGCAAATTTGATCAGTTACCCATCAATTCCCTCCTCCAGATCATTTATAAAAATGTTGAACAACACTGGACCTCTGTTCTGTGTGGGTAGAGTAATTTCTTGCTGTGTCTTTTTCTGCTCTGCTCCGTTCTTTGTGGGTAGAGAGTCATTTCTTGCTGTACCTCTTTCTCCTTCTGCCCAGAAACCAGTACCAGGCCCCCCAGCGGACCTTGTACCGGTTCCCGAGCAGTATGGGTATTGGCTGACTCTTGATCCTCCTGCTTCTTTGGGGCACATGCTTCCATTCCTTTGCTTCTGAAGGTACACTGGACATTTTCTTTCCTTCAACATTTTGCAGACTTTCTTCTACTCTGTCAAGGAAATCCTCACCTTCCTTAATAAGTTTCAGTGTAGCTATTCTCTCCTGAAGACTATGCACCTTTTCCTCCAGTAGAGACACAAGCTTGCATTTCTGGTAAGTGAAGTTTAGCTTTTCCCCTGGTAGGTCTGTAAACATGTAGCATACTTTGCAGCTCACCAAATGGCTCCTCTCCTTTTCCATGTTGTCAGCTGATGTTCACTTCCAAACTTCTAAAAGTCAAGAATTGTAGTGAAGATATGTAACCTATAAGATACTACTAAGTGTACAACTAGACCCAGCTAATCCCAGCAATCTTCCCACTTGCAGTGATTCTTTGCTCTTCCCAGAATGCACAGGGAATATGCAAATTATCTTCTTGCAGCTCCAACCTTGCTTTGGTTCGCCTTGATTTCTTGAATATATTCACCTCTAAGCTCGGCCTGGCTCTTACACTAAATTTTTGCAAGATTATTGTGCTTTGCCTAAAGGCCCTTTCCAAGAGCCTGATTATCGAGCACCAAATTTCCTCCAAATGCTTGTTTGCCCTACAATCAGGCCAAGTAAAAGAGCAAGGGATCAGTAAACAGTCATTTGTAGGCTGGTGATTGATTTTCACTTAGCATACAAATGCTTTGATGGGTCTTGTGAGATATTCAAAGTGACAATATACAGAAATCTGAAAAAAATGATCATGGTCTATGATCTTAGGGTATCTACCCTCCCCTAAATTCTACTTTTGATCCCTTCTTTCTGACTTCCTTCCCTTCTCATTTGCTTTGGTTTTCTTCACTATCTTTATACATAGTCTTTCGTATATTTTTGAACTGAATAGGATGTTGAAGAGGGACAGTGTCGTGTTCATTGGGCGCTCTCTGGGGAATCACGACAGCATAATGACCGGGGAAACTTGTTGAATGGGAGTTCATTGGGCGGGACACAGAATAGTGTTGAAATGTTTATACTTTTTAATATACATGCACAGGAAAGTGAAACACTAGTTAAGATGGAAGAAGACATCAAATCTGGTAATGTTAATTACGTCTGCGGAAAATGTCTTTCTGTAATTGCATACAGTTCAATATTTAATGTTCTATATCTAGATTCTGAATCTAATTTTCATATATAAGTTTAAGAAAATCCTTTGGAACATAAAAAGAAGAAAAAAGGAGAAGGAAAAGTGAGAGGAAAAGAAGGAAGAAGATGTACAAAGAAAGAGAAAAAAGGAAGAATATTTTTCCTTCTTTGTTCTTTCTTTTTTCTTCTAATTCTTCATTAGCTTTGCCATAAAAGCATCTGAAAAGTACTTAGATGCGCTCCTATGTGACCTAAGAGTGTTATAGATGGCTTTTATGGCTGTTAGACAGCATTTCACCAGATTTAGATGTATTTGTGAAGTTCCAGCTCGGGGTTTGCTTCAAATTAATTCAGACCGGACCAAACATTTTGCCAAAACATGGTGAACCGACCAAATCAAACCCTTGATAAGTTCCCTTAGCACTATTAACCCTTTCCAATCCATTGGCTGACGCCTGAAGACATTATGATTTATGGCTGTACAGCTCCAATGTTGGAAGACATCCGTTGGGGTTCTCTTACTGTACATTGCCAGCTTCTCTGCTGTCGGAGCCTATCCAACAAGTCACCTCATGCAGTACTGGCTTTAGCCAGCAGATAGCGCCGTTGTATAACAGCAGAAAAAGAGTAAGCCCCCTAGGAAAACCAGGATACAAATTGGATTGTAAAGGGTTAACCATGATCAAAAATGCCTTGAACATTCACAGAAACCATGTTCCGTATGTGTTTTAGACAACAGTCATGAATGGGAGTTTGCGCATGTGCAAAATATTCATAGTGCAAGAAAACACTAGCCAATACACCATCTAATTTATATCTATCTTCCCCTTAAATTTCACATCCTCTCAGCATATCAGATGTTAAGATGGGTAAAACAGTTCTTGCAAGCACAAGACTAAAAAAGCAGAACTACTTTGAAGCATACAGATGTCTTTATAATTCACCATCCATTTCACAATGAAGAATATCTAGTACAGCTGCTTGATCTCCTGTATCAGAGGAGATGTTACAGAATAGCTGATGAAATGATTCATAAAATGCCTTGGATTATATGAATGACATCGCTTTGTTCTATTACTGTAGAACAGCCAGTCGCCTTCAAGGGCAGACATAGTCCCCTATAAATCATATTTATCTCTTCCACCGGTGATTAGACTAACAGCATAAGGATCTCCGTATACTTGGCTGTGGTGCAAGGCTTGCTCTCTGCCAGCGGACGACTTGATTCCACCTCTATCGGCTCTTACAATGCTAAAAATATTACGTGCTAAACATATCAATAAAGTTTAGTCAAAAAAAATAAACCTACCAAATCAATGGTGTCCCCTGGGATATTTAGAAACATGGTATCATATGTTCATTCTATTATACTACTGTCCATTAGAAACTAAACAAGAAAATAAACTTCACTTTCCAACATAAGTTATGCATTAGTTTTTTTCTATATATTCTTTCTATAGGATACATATTGCCTTGAACCAATCTTCGTTTATATCATGTCTCAATTATTGTACATTCAATATCTACTGCTTGGAGAAAGTCAGGATTGTACAGACTGTGGCGGACCTAACACATTAAGGCCTCATGCAGACATCAAAGTCTTGGGCACGGAGCCTGGATGACAGCAGATGAGACCCTGTGGTTCTGCATTACGAAGACTCAAAGGCAATGTTTCTAGGGTAGATTAGCTTTGTACAGTGTGCAATGGAACATGCCTCAATTATTTTCTCCTTCATGGATTCTGCATGAATCCATGGTAAACAGATTTGAGCCTTCATATGGTACAGTATTCACCTATAGATTTCTCTGAACACCTTATTACACATATGTACAACATACACTGAAAGGCCACATTATAATATTAGAGACCCCCATCTATTACAGCTTGGAGCTCCTTTGGTACTCAGAATAGCAACAAATCTCCGTAGATTCCACTATGTGATGAAATTGTTCTGCAAGACTATTGCATCATCTGTACAAGAGAGCTTCTTGTAGTTGTTGCAAATTAGATGGAGGTGCTGACATGTTCTGATCAGCTGACAGCAAGGGGTCATTGATTCATGCTGCTTGTGGCAAATTCTGACTTCCCATCAGCACTGGGCAACAGAAATCTGGATTCATCTGACCAGGTGATGTTTTTCCATTGCTCAGGGATCCAATTTTTGTGCTCTTTACTGATAGTCTTGCCTTTCTGTTTCTCTTAGCAATGGCAATGGAACTGGTCATCTATTATAGCCCATCCATGCTAAGAAATGTCGAGTTTTGCATTTGAACATGTTAGTTAGAGCACCAGAGTTGCGTTCAGCTGAAATTTGCTAAATTCTTGACATCCTCCTCTGACCCCTTTCATTGACAAATTGCCAATGCTGGATGTTTGTCATTGAACACACTATCCTCTGTATTCTAATGCCTGTTCGCTGCAGTTTTTTTAAGCACCCATAGACTTGAAAACATATAAATATAGGGCAGGCAGTGTTTTTTTTTTAACGCGCAACATTGGTCTAATGAAAAACTCAAGTGTGAATACACCAATTACATTCATTGGGTCCATGTGCTTTCCATATTTAGTCAGTAAAAAATGTGGACCGAATATGGAATGAAAATACTCCCGTGTGAATGAGCTCTCAGGATTCTTCTCTAGAACTAAAACTGTTACAAAAATGCCACCGATAGGGCGTCCTACATAACGAAAAACAATGGGAATGGAGATGTAACATCTGTCCTCTGCACTGAGATGGAATTGTGTCTGAAGACAACTTTATGGTTACCCCATATGTTACTAATATGTGCCTTCTCTTTGGCCAAGGTTTGCCCATAAGAGAACAGCAATGTTATAAATGACGTGATGTTTGGGGTCTCGAATATAGATTTGCAGCGAGATCTGGGAGCACAGAGGTGGGGAAGGACTGCATGTGAATGGTTTGGGATACCTTGTAGCTTAACAACGGAAACCTCGTCTAAATGATGTTTGCGGTAATTTCTAGTGTCCTACATAAGGTACTGCGTCTATTTGATATGCTAATTGCTTGTGAGCATTATAAGCAGCATAATTAAAATATCAAACGTCATCAACAAGAGGCTTTGATTCTGTAACTGGGGGCACACGGCCTCCACACCAGCGTCAGTGGTGGGAAATTGTTAATCAAGGCTGTTAAATGTGATACACAAAGGTGCCGAAAAAGCAATAACCGAATGACGATGTGTGCGGGGTAATGAGAAGCCGTAATGAGACCAGACATAATGTGTTCTGCTTCTGTAAATGCTACTTAAATTAATTTATGTATTAGTGGTGCAGCCAATGTATACATACAACCTGAGCAATATGGAGGACACACACACACACACACACAGTTCTTCTAGGTACACCTGCACAAAGTGTATGATTAACCAATTAGCATTTTCATATGCAGGTTGAAATGCAGTCATTAACTGAAACTGTGTAGGAAGCTTGAAACTGGGTGAGGAACAGCCACACTCTGCTACAAAAGTGAGGTTGTGGAAGACCGTGTCATGTCACCGACCATACACCATGGGAAGACTGAGCACAGACACAAGATAGTTCCACTACATCAGCAAGGTTTCTCCCAGGCAAAGATTGCAAAGTAGACTGGGGCTTCAAGATATGCTGTTCTAGCTCTTTTGAAGAAGCACAAACAAAAGGTGCAATGTTGAGGAACGTGGACTCAGTGGTCGGCCAAGGAAGATTAATGCAGCAGAAGAAAGACACGTCATGTTTACTTCCCTTCTAAATCAGTAGATGTCCTGCAGTAGATGTCAGAACTGGCATAAATAGTAGTACCGAAGTATACCCAGCTATTGTTTAGAGAAGTCTGGCCTGCAATACTTTAGAGTGAGTTGAAGTGCCTTGTCATCCCAACAGGAGTGAGATGTACCCTGCACCAATGGTACACTGAGTCCGCATGCACAGAGAGTGTTATACGGAGATTGGTATTTAAATATTCATGACTGTGACTTCCAGTTAAAGTTAATATGTAATGTTAAGGCAGATAGAGCCTTCCTGGAATGATATAAAATAGGTTCCGTTAGTAAAGTTCATTTTATATAGTACTCCATCTGTCACCGTCGCACCATAGGAACACCAGAACCCAGCAACTCAACTATACACAAAAACATAAGAACTGGGGTGCAGTAACATAGCAGCAGGTGCTCTGCACTGATAACGCTAACTTTGAAATATTTGGCTGTACCAATAGGCAGTTTGTTCGCCAAAGGTCCGGAGTATGGTACAATAATGAGTATATGCAGCCAACAGTGAAGCATGGTGGAGGTTCCTTGCAAGTTTGGGGCAGCATTTCAGCAAATGGAGTTGGGGATTTGGTCAGAATTAATGGTGTCTTCAATGCTGAGAAATACAGGTAGGTACTTATCCATCATGTAATACCATCAGGCTACAAATGTATTCTGCACCAGGACAACGACCACAGACATCCAGGCAATCCCATTAAGAACTATCTTCAGCGTCAAGAACAAGGAGTCCTAGAAGTGGAGACATGGCGCCCCAGAGCACTGGTCTCACCAACATCGAGTCTGTCTGTGATTACATGATGAGACAGAAGGATTTGAGCAAGCCTACATCCACAGAAGATCCGTGGTTGGTTCTCCAAGGTGTTTGGAACAACCTCCCTGCCCAGTTCCTTCCAAAACTGTGTGCAACTTTACCCATAAGAATTGATGCTGTTTTGAACGCAAATGGTGGTCACACCAAATATTGTTTTGATTTATATTTCTCTTTTGTTCATTCACTTGACAAAAATAAACTATGAACGCTTCTATTTTTGAAAGCATTCTTACTTTGCAGCACTTTTTTCTACACCTGCATAAAGGTTTTGCACAGTACTGTATATACACACACATAACGTATACTGCAGGTTTCCCTTGTGCAGCCAGACACTACAAGACCTTTGCCTTTGAAAGATCTGGCACCAAGATCCTTTAAAGGGCTTCTACTAGAATCAACTTTGATGACCTGTCCCTAGGATATAAGTGATAGGTTGGGGTCTCACCAGTGTTCCCCTCTTCTCATCACTGTGGAATCGCTTCTTACACCCATAGTGATGACAGAAAAAATTAAGATCCTATTGTCAGCACAGACTGGAATTCAGGAGACGCTGCAGCCAATCAGAGGCAGCACCACCACTGCCCATTCACCTGGGCGCCATCATGCCAGGAGTTTGGAATGGTTATGTTACAGCCTCTTATTGGTTGCGGCCGTCACCTGACTTCCAGTTGTGCTGACAGTGGGATTTTTACCAGAGCCACTCTGTTTTCCAGGGGGAGAAGAGAGATAAGTACTACTTTTTTGGTTACTTTATCGCATGCCTGGCCATTTACAATTTTTTTTAATACTCAGACAAGCCTTTTAAATGTTCCCATCACCTACAGGACATTTCCACATTAAACGTACTTCCCTACAAAGACTTTATTTTTCCTATGCAGAATATGTGGAAGTTTTATAAAAGTGGTAATTGAACTTTCAAAGTTTAGTACTCTTATTCTTTGATCTTTTCTATTTAGCTTTCCTTGACAAATCAGCAAAGCTGCCTGCTGTGAGCGAGCACAGGACGAGTATCGGTCACTTCTGTCATTCATACTTCAGACTGAAGACAACAGCCTTTTTATGCAGCCAGAACTGGGAATGTAAGCCCAGAACTGACATGATTGTGTCTGACCTTGTATTGGGGTACAAACTGCATTCTGCAGATAACTTGCCCCTGAATGGATGGGGGTCTGTAGTGCTGGTGAGAGAATTGAAGCATTACAATCGAATAACATTGTTGCCATTAGGTTATCTGGGTAGTGCCATTTTACTTTTTACCGTACTGAGAAGTTCAATAAATCAGTTAATCTTGGGATGAGGACAAGACAGGAATTAAAGGGGTGGGTAGGTTAGAGAGGGGTCAGGCAATATTGGTGGTGGAGAAGGGAACACTGGGGTAGGATTAGGGCAGTAGATAAGACAATCATATATATTATAAACTAAGACTGTAGACAAATATGGTCAAAAGATTTCAAGAAATCACATTCCTAAAAACTCAATTTGTGAAACTGGACAGCAACTTGAATTGTACGATCACAAATGTCAGATGTCTAATCAACAACATGGTGGAGCGGGAAGCATTAGTGCATTGATATAATTGTTGTGGCACGACACAGATAGACTCTCTGCAAGAGAATGTTATTTGCTTGTATTTCCTTATTGATGCATGACATTGAATACAGTTTATTGTGCATAAGCCTCTTTGTTAGGCAGAGGTACTAAAAGTTCTATGTAGAGTACAGTCTGGTTGCCAGGTGGAAACAAAATCTGGTAGGGTAACGTAGGGGCGCAGGTGACAATACATGTTTCATTGCCCATGTATCATGGGGACATACCTAACTGGCCACTGTATTAGAGATGCCAACCCTTTCACAATTGGAGCCTCCCTGTATGGAAATTAGACCCCAGAGTGCAGCATAAAATCAAGTGAGCAAGTTTTCCGTGGATTAGTTTCAATGTGAATCCGCATTAGAATAGGACTATCAACCAATCTGAGCGACTTTGAATGGTCATCAAAGCTAGACTTGCCAGGGTAAGGATTTTATATACTGCCAACATTGTGGGGTTTTCTTGTGCAAAGTTGATGAGAGTATACCGAGAATGATGTGATTGAGGGTAAACGTCCAGCAAAAGGGCATCCTGTGGATATAAACAACTCGGAAACAAGTCAGAGGAGGATGTCAAGAATTGTTCTGATGAGCAGACGGTGCATATTTAAGCACATTGCAGCCAAAAACAATGCTGGTGCTCCAACTAAGGACCCTTTTACACAGGATGATCTGCTGGGTACAGATGCCTGACAGGTTTGCCCAATGATAATTGTTCCTTTTACAACGGAATGATCTTCGCTCAGTGACTGGAGGAAGAGCGTGCCAGAGATGGTTCCAGTCCACCCAACTCTACTCACAATAAACAGGCAATTGTTCATGACATGGATCCAACATGGATTTTGGTGAGGAATGAAATAGTGGAAGACACTGCACCAGACAATTACTTCCTATCTACAACTATCTGAGGGGTTGTCACAGTGCAGAGGGATCAGCCCTATTCTCATTTGTACAAGGAAAGACCAGAAGCAGTGGGATGAAACTGAAAGGGAGGAGACATAGATTGGATATTAGACAGTGAGGGTGATCAATGTGTGGAACAGGTTGCCACAGGAGGTGGCGAGTTCTCCTTCAATGGAAGTCTTCAAACAAAGGCTGGACAAATATCTGTCTGGGATGATTTAGTGATTCTACATTGAGCAGGGAATTGGAACCGATGACCCTTGAGGTCCCTTCCAACTCTACCATTCGATGATTTTTCTTAAAATGCTGTTATGTTTTTTTGTTTTTTTTACTGAGATACATGATTATTATGACATGAACTATGAAGCCGCTCCTTTAGAGACTGGTTTCTATGAGATGCATGCAGTATTCTGTCTTCAGCACTTGGACAGTTCCAAATTTAGATTGCTGGTCACCGGTAGCTTTTAATATGTTTTAAAGAGGATTTACATTTAGTGGAAATGCTGATATTTTAATGGTTTTTACGCAGACATTAGGTCATGCTGCTTCTGCTGTGCGTAGTGGATTAGTGAATGACACACACTATGTGCTTTATGTGATGTTTATCTGGCATTAACCAGTTTTTAAAAAGCTAGTGGTAAGTCGTAACATGACGTGGTTTTGTATAGAAGCAAAACAGAAATAGTCATATACTGCATGTCTACTCTATGAGTGGACATGTTTTAAGATTAGTCAGAAGTTTATAAGCTGAGAGAACAACAACGTGAACATTAATGCCTGGAAAAAGTTCCATGACACTGGCGATTGAGATGCCATAACGGAATCCGAAACACAAAGTATACAGGGGCTTATATATAATTTCACAAGCCAGACTAAGTAAACTGCCAGCTGTGCTACAAATGTATTAGGAGGTGCAGTTCCGTGCATCAACAGAACCCTACTCCAGCTCCGAGCAGGCATAGTTTTCTGTTATAATGTACACCAGTTTCTGGTGTAAACTACCTTAAAGGAGATGTCTCGAGGAAGCAGTTATTTTTTTTTTTTGCCCAGTCCCCCTAATTAAACATACATTACTAATTACCCCTGTAAATTACTTTCCTAGCTGGTTTGTACTTACCGTTCCAGCGTTTCAGCAACTTATAAAAGTTTCCTCAAGATGGCCGCCGGCTCTTTCCCCGTCGCTCGCTGCAGCCCGACGTGCGCGCTCCCGAGACGCCGCCAGCTGTGTCTCCATGGCAACCGGACGCCCCGCAGCCGCCGACCAGACGCCCCGCAGCCGCCGACCAGACGCCCCGCAGCCGCCGACCAGTCGCCCACCGCCAGGCAGCAGGTAACCGGCGCTAGCCCCCGGCTCCCCAGCGCTAGACCCTCAGCCCAGGTGAAGGCCCCGGAGCCCAGCGCTAGGTTCCGGAGCCCAGCGCTAGGTTCCGGAGCCCAGCGCTAGGTTCCGGAGCCCAGCGCTAGGTTCCGGAGCCCAGCGCTAGTTCCCCCGGCCTAGCAACAGCCCCCCCATCGCAGCGGCAGCCCCCCCCGGCCTAGCGACAGCCCCCCCAGCGCAGCGGCAGCCCCCCCGGCCCATCACTTACCTGGACGGCAGGACAGCTGGGCGGCTTCTCCGGACAGCTGGGCGGCTCTGCACCTTCCTCTAACAGAGGAAGGTACAGAATGGCCGCTCCAGCACGCTCCCGAGCAGTGACAGCTCGTCTGCGCATGCGCAGAAGAGCTGTAGCGGGGAGCACACTGAAGCGGCTCGTGCTGAAAGGAGAAGACCGGATTGCGCAAGCGCGTCTAAAAAAGCAAGCTGCCAGCGAATTTAGACGGAACCATGGAGACGAGGACGCTAGCAACGGAGCAGGTAAGTGGAATAACTTCTGTATGGCTCATATTTAATGCACAATGTATATTACAAAGTGCATTAATATGGCCATACGGAAGTGTATAACCCCACTTGGTTTCGCGAGACCACCCCTTTAAATGTTATAGGCTGCACATGTCCATGGTCCCTAATGCAAGGTTTTGTTCACTTTTTGAAAGATTTGGCACATGCCCCAAAATTGCGACTTTTGTATGCCAGACAACTAGCAAAGAAGATTGATAAGATAAACTTCATACTGTAATGGAAAAGAATTTGGGGGGGAAATTATCAATCAATTTGTGTTATGTTGTTGCTGTCAAAAATCAAAAATTTGGCATTTTCTCTCCTCAACATTTTTGAAAAGTGTTGTGAATAGTAAAAACCACTATAATGGGATTATATATATATATATATATATATATATATATATACACACACACTAGTGGTTGGTGAACCTATGGCATGTATGCCAGAGGCAGCACGCAGAACCCCTACCTGCTGGCGTGCGCCGCGGTCGGCATTTTACCACGTTAATGAATACCGGCAAGGGTGCTGCGAATCCCCTAACGGTACTCACTTAGCGGTGCTAATCCAGGTGCACACTGTGATGTCTGTGTGCTGCCAGGATCCTCCTCCCCAGGAGGTGTCCGGCAGCACACTGACGTCAGTGTGCACCTAGCATCAGCGCTGCTAACAGCGCCGAGCAGAGGAGCAGCTGCGCTTCTACGAGAAGGGGATCAGTATATGGTTCTCAGGAGGGCACTATTACTACTGGGGGCTGCTGTGGGATGTCACTACTACTACATGGGGCTGCTGTGGGATGTCACTATTACTACTGGGGGCGCTATGGGGTGTCACTATTATTACTGGGGCCACAGTGGGATGTCAATATTACTACTAGGGACAGTGTGGGATGTCACTATTACCATAGGTGCCACTGTGGGATGGCACTATTACTACTGCGGCCACTGTGAAATGTCACTATTACTACTGGGGCCAGTGTTGGGGTCACTATTACTACTGGGGCCACAGTGGGATGTCACTATTATTACTGGGGCCACTGTGGGGGGTCACTATTATTACTGGGGCCACTGTGGGGGTCACTATTACTACTGGGGCCGCTGCGGGATGTCACCATTATTACTGGGGCCACTGTAGGGGGGTCACTATCATTATTGGGGCCACTGTGGGGGTCACTATTATTACTAGGGCCACTGTGGAGTGTCACTATTATTACTGAGGCCACTGTGGGGTGTCACTATTGCTAAGGAGGACACTGTGGGATGTCACAATTACTATTGGGGACCGCTGTGGGATGTCCCCTATTACTACTAGGGCCACAGTGGGGTGTCACTATTATTACTGGGGCCACTGTGGAATGTCACTATTACTACTGGGGCCACTGTGGAGTGTCACTATTACTACTGGGTCTGCTGTGGGCTGTCACTATTACTACTGGTGCCTTTGTGGGATGTCACTGTTATTGCTGGGGCCTCTGTGGGATGTCACTGTTATTACTGGGGCCACTGTAGGGGGTCACTTACTACTGGGGCCCCTGTGGGATGTCATTATTATTACTGGGGCCACTGTTGGGGGTCAATATTCCTACTAGGGCCGCTGCGAATCTCACCATTATTACTGGGGCCACTGTGGGGGGGGTCACTATTATTACTGGGGCCACTGTGAGGGGTCACTATTATTACTGGGGCCACTATGGGGGTCACTATTATTACTGGGGCCACTGTGGGGGTCACATTATTACTGGGGCCACGGTGGGGTGTCACTATTATTACTGAGGCCACTGCGGGGTGTCACCATTACTACTGGGGCTGCTGTGGAGTGTCACTATTACTACTGGGGCCACTGTGGGATGTCACTCTTATTACTGGGGCCACTGGGGGGTAACTATTACTACTGGGGCCACTGTGGGGGTCACTATTATTACTGGGGCCACTGTGGGGGTCACTATAACTACTGGGGGCCACTGTGGGATGTCACCATTATTACTGGGGTAACTGTGGGGGTTCCCTATTATTACTGGGGGCACTGTGGGGGGTCACTATTATTACTGGAGCCACTGTGGGGTGTCACTATTATTACTGAGGACACTGTGAGAGGTCACAATTACTACTGGGGGCCACTGTGGGATGTCACTATTACTACTGGGGCCGCTGTGGTGTGTCACTATTACTACTGGGTCCGCTGTAGAGTGTCACTACTACTACTGGGTCTGCTGTGGAGTGCCACTATTACTACTGGGGGCCGCTGTGGCATGTCACTATTAGCACTGGGGCCACTGTGAGATGTCACTAATACTACTGGGGTCACTGTGGGGTGTCAATGTTACTACTAGGGCTGCTGTGGGGTGTCACTACTACTGTTGAGGGCCGCTGTGCGGTGTCACTATTACTGCTGGGGTCTGCTGTGGGGTACCACTATGACTACTAGGGGGCCACTGTGGGGGGTCACTATTAATGCTGGGGCCGCTGTGAGATGTCACTATTACCACCACTGGGGCCGCTGTAGGGGGTCACTATAATCGCAGGGGCTGCTGTGGGGATTTACTGTTACCACTGTGGCCGCTGTGGGGTATCTTTACATGTGGCAGAAATGATGCAGGATGTCCTCAGCGGAAATTTCCGTGGCAAATACTGCAGCATTTCTGCATCCAAAACACAGTTAAAATCTGCACCCTTTCTATTTTGAAGCGGCCCTGTCCTTTTTTAGAACGACGGAGTTAAAATGATAAGCTCCACCCCCTGACATGTTGGCACTTTGCGATAAATAAGTCAGTTTTGGGTTGCAGTTTGGGCACTCGGTCTCTAAAAGGTTTGCCATCACTGATATATACTATATATGGAATAGTAAAAAAATAGTGAAAAGTGTTGTGAATAGTATGTAAAATTCAGCAAGATTGGGTGGGGCCAGAAACAATTTGGTAAATTTATTCTGTTGAAAGTTAGAAAATGGTGAAAAAAAAGCAGAGTAAATCTACACTTGTTCATAGCAGGCTTAGATTTCATTTTCTGGCTCTAAGACAGACCAAAAATGTGTCAAATTTATGAACAGGCATGCGTCTTTTAATAAATTTGGCATATTTCATTTGAACAAACTGGCATTTGAAACACTGGTCCTAATACATATCTCCTTTTTGTTCAATGCTCCTATATTAGGCAGGTGACACACCAGTATATTTCAGCCATGTTTTGGCACCTGTCATATGGACATGCGTCCTGGCCTGACTGCGGGTCTCCTGACCCAAATGGTGCTCAGAGTTCAAGCCAGGAGACCCGTGGTCAGGCCAGGACACAAGTCTTTACTGCAAATGCAAAACCACAGCCGAGATACCCTTGTGTGTTACCGGCTTAAGAGTTTCTGTGTTTAGTGAGCTCTTCAAAAAGGTTATCCTACTGAAAACATTCATTCCCTATCACAGGATGGGAGATAAATGCCGGATTGCTAAGGTCCATCCACTGCCCCAAATGCCCCATGTGAATGGAGCAATGGTGCACATGCATGGGAAGTATTGATGTGCTTAGTTATCTCTCCCAGTCTCAGTGGGAAAAACCCTTTAATTGGTGCGGCTAGCACTCTTATAACCTTTTAAAGCTTTTCAAATATTTGGAAAAAATATAAAAATATTGAGAAAGGAACATTAATATTTCTTTCTATTTCACCATTTTTTAACAGTCAACATTCATCACCTATCCTTGACTGTTTCTGTATGTACCTTAGAGTTGTACAACTCCTCTCCACCATGTCCTAATGGAGTGACGAGAAGAGTGGGGTCAACGTTCCTGACAAATTTGAGGGAGAAGCTTAGCAGTCGGACACCCATGATCTATCATTTATGATCTACACTCGTTGGCAAAAACATAATGCACCAAGAAGGAGTTGTCAGAATCAAATGAAACTTTCTATGTGTGATTGAGATGATGATATATGTAAGTGGCTACAATACTAGAGTGAAAGGATATGTTTATTGGGGAAAAACTGTACAATTCAGAGGAGGCTCTAAAACTCTGTTAAGGCGCACCTAGCGATACCATCGGGCATGAAGGAATACCGTCTCTGTTGGAAGCCATGCCATGACATGTGCCTGTAGGCTTTACAGCTCATATCGCCCACTACTAGGGGTAACCGACTTATCGTATATGATGGCTCCCTAGATCATCACATCGGCAGTTGGGGCAGTGTGTTCCTCCACAGTAGAGGCAAAATTGAAGTGCTCACCATGAAGCCTCCATACTCAAACATGACTGTTGTTGACTCCCTAACAGAACCCTGGAATCGTAGCTTAAGAGGATATGGTTCCAGTCTGTAGTAGTTGATGTTTCTCATTTATGACACTACTGCAAATGAAGGCAATGGTGTTGGGTGTTAATGGCAGGACACGTACTGGGCGCTGTGACACCAGATTTCCATCTGCTAAGTACCTGAAAATGGTTGAGGCAGAGACAGGGTTCTGTAATGAAAGTGCCACCTGTGTCTGGATGGTGGACAACAAAACTCTTGGATCTGATTGTGCTTGTCAAGGGATTAAACAATCTTCTTTACTGGTGGTCTGTCCGAAGCCTGTTTGCCTTGTGTGTGCCCTCACATAATCACTGCTCCCAACACTTCCTAACAGCTTGTTCAGAACGGCCTAGATGGCAGCCAAATTATTGAAGAGCCCATACTGCTTCTCGCATTCCAATGATGTGCCCCTCTTAAAGTCTGTTAACTGGGAAAGATGTCTTGGCGTGCATCATAGAGGCCCGTCTAGTGGTCCACGATCTTTGACCAAGAAGTACCCTACACAAAGATAACCTTTGAGATCCTTTTTATAGGGCAATGAGGGAAGCACTTCACCGCCTCTTGTGGCAAGACTCAGTGTCTAATCAGACCACAACTTTAATCATGAACATATCTACCTGAGACTAATCTGCAGGACAAGTTTTGCAACTATCCAATATATCCGTCTGGCTGCATAATTTTGTATTCTGTGGATAGATGATAAATGCTGATGGTTGGAATACCTCTTTAAGAAAAGGCAACATACAGCATATTATATCGCATGTCAGCTACATAGCAAAGCAATAGTCCTATGTGGAAGGAAATCATGTAATTTTGCTTCTGTATCTATGGCAGAAGTGTAAATAATGATAATATCAGTGTACAACAATCAGATAGAGCAGAGCGGCAGAATTCTCCGGTTCTGTAGAAAGTGATGTTTTTGTTTCCCCTTCTCAATGATAGGCACGTCTGACCCACGCAAGATGACTAGCAACAAGCTTCCTGCAGGCTGGTGATAAGAAATGTTAGTCAGCTCTGTGAAATGTGTGATTTATAATCCGCATCTTATCACTAGATGTACTTCTTCAGGATATCACATAGATGGGTCATTGTTCCAAAGACTTATTAAAAAAGCATTCATCTATATTAACTAAAGTATTGAAGGTGTTTGGCTCTGGAGGACGGCTGGTATCAGAGAACATAGAAGAGACTCATTATTTTGGTGGGTGCCCTGCCATATTTCTCTCTACCCACAAAGGTCCTACAGTATTATACATGACACAGTGAAACTAACGAGCCATTAGGTCATACACAAATGTGTCGGATACACCGGAAGCAGACCTGCTATTTGCAGCAGTCGCCTACCTTGCCTATTAGAGAAGGTTCCCAAAAGTAAAACCCAATGATTGGGAAAGAATATTCATAGAAACATTCATTTGCCCAATCATTAGGCCATGTGAGGGTACCACCGGTTACCTGGCGAATGGGCAAACGCTTGCTTGTCTAGTGGTCACATACGGCACCAAATGAAACAGTATGGGAAAGAACGCTCATATGAATAATTGTCCATTACACATATATTCGGAATTGGCCTGTTTATAGGCGAGATATACGAGCAACAGCAGTGGTTAAAGCAACTCTCCATGCCTGGAGACACATAGATGGCCGCACTGCTTCTATAACTGTGTATTCGTAAACATGATTAGTGTAATCTGATGTGATCGGCCAGTGCTGCTCACGTGGACAGTGCTGGTAAATCATTGCAGGTGTGTAATGTCATAGACTGATAGTGTTAGACCACACATGGAATATTGTGCACAGTTTTGGGCACTGGTACTAAAGAACCCAGACGTAACTGTTCGGAACTCGATGACTTTAAACATAAGACCATAGACCTCAAGAATAGATTTGCTTGCAGAGGGTATCCGAATGGATCAATTGAGAAGGCGTATCAGCATTCAGTAAAACAAGACAGATCGGCTTTACTTATCCCAAAAAAGAAAGATCCTGACAACCAGTTGCGCATAATTTCCACCTTCGATAATGGGGTCCCGTATATGCAGAATTTGCATTCCAAGTACTGGGGGATTCTTCAGGAAGACCCTGACTTGAATGCCATCTTACCGCCCAATCCACTTCTGACTTTCAGAAGAGGCAGGAACATCAAGGATAGGGTGGTCAAAAGTCATTTGAAGACCCAAAAACCCGATACTTGGCTCAACAGATATAGACCTAAAGGGACTTTCCCATGCACCGACTGCCTGGCATGTAGGAACATCTTGAAAGGGGATATGGCAACAAGTGCTTTTACTGGAATCTCCTATGAAATAAGAGAATTCATTAACTGTCGATCCTCACATATAGTATACATGGCCACTTGCCCTTGCAAAAAAAACTATATAGGCAAAACCAGGTAAGAGTTCAGGCGTTGCATTCTTGCGCACCTAGGAAACATAAGATGGGGTGACAAGACACCCCTGGCGAATCACATGAGGGACCTCCATGATGGGAACCCGGATCTGCTGAGATTCCAAGGAATTGAATCCATTAGAAGTTTCGGACGAAGGGGAGATCTTGACAAAAGACTCCTACAAAAAGAGGCTCAGTGGACATATCGAATGGACTGTGTCCAGCTGAGAGGCCTGAAGGAGATTATATCTTTCACAAGCTTTCTGTAAGCCGGTCTAATGGTACACATTCACGCACTTCTCTAGAGGCCTAAATGAGGCCCAATTGAGGACCTCCTGTAGAGGTGTAAATGAGACTGTATACTCCCGTAGTCTCGCACTAATTTACTGACATAGCATTTGTTTTTATGTGCATCAATTTGTTCCTAGCCATAATTTTCCCTATTGCTAGTCTGGACCCATTGTTCAACAGCCACATCTGATTTACATCCTCCATTAATGCTGCATATATATACATACCTTGGTTTTTTTTCGTCTCCTTGCAATATGTATCTCACTCATCATCTATAACCTGGGGCTCTGCACCATCTCTCTATTATGTATGAAATTGACTCACTCCGTTCAGATCAATACATTGATAGCACTAAATGGCATGTCTGTTACCCAATGCAAGATTGCCTCTGGACACCTAGGTAATTTATCATGCATCTATTTACAGCTACATAAATCTATATACATTTATATATATTGACATCTACATATATATACACATACCTCTTCCCTATTAACATCTGTTGCAAGAGCACAAAGTAATTCCCTAATCACTTTATTAATATTGGTTGGTTTTTGGTTGGATAAGAATTGATCTATATCCAACTGTGCTAACTGTGACGTGTGGTGTTTATGCATTGTTAACGCTACAAACCTCCCGTAATACTAGGGACACTGCTGACACTTTTGCCAGATGATGGGCTTGGTTTAAGCCCCAGAAGCCCCCTCCTATACGGGCGTGCACCTGGGTGTTCCTCCGGACTCAGCGCTACTGGGATATGTCACGACGTCCCGGTCACGTGACCGCGTCAACACGTGACCACGTGATGATGTCACACGTCCCGCGACAACACGGTACGTCACTTAGCAACCACACATACGTGAGCGGGGATGAAGATAAACTAAGCCTCCAGGTATACACTCCGTGCAATCGCAGGACATTCACCTAGGTACTTACAACCATAGACCACTACGATTTAGTCTGGTGGTTTGTATTGTCTGTTTTGGCACTCTGATATTATTATTACAAGCAGCATCTGTATACATACCGCCCCTTGAGGAGGAGTAAATTCACCTTATGATCTTATTGGCTTACGAACGATTGACCCCCAGCCGGGGGGTGGGTCCTTGACACTATATAACCTGAGTGAGACACTGAGCTGTTCATTAGCCGCCAGCCTACCATAAGGGCTGGTGCTGCTGCTTTTTTATTTTCTGTTCCTGCTGTGATTGGCGTGGGGATTTACTTGGGACTTAGACATAGAAAAGCCTCAGATGATAGGATCGTCTATCCCTCACCTAAAGATCTGAATAGTTTTGCTGATCTAGTATAGGATTATTTTAAGCATTCTGCTACTACACTAGATCTAGCATATAGGATTTAAGTTGTTTCTAATCTAAATTTATATCAGATCTAACTTGGGTTCTGAGACTTTAGAGTTGCACAGACCGTAATCTGGTTCCTGATGATGCTACATTACAAGTAGCGGAAACGCGTCGAACCGCTTTTCTTGACCTTTTCATATCCTATTTAGCTATACTTTTTGGAGCCTTGACTCAGGACTCTCTAGCTAGTTCATTTATTTGAATCTCTGCGGGGAACCTTATTTTCCTGCTGCACAGGCTCCTAGCCCTGCGTCAGACCTAAACCTTTGAGCCGTTTAAAATCTTCCTGCTATATAGAAGATTGGTATTGGTCTGGTTCTGGACTCAATTTCCCTTTGTCGAACCATAGTTAATAGGTGGTTGGTTACTAATTGATCCACTTGTTTTTACAAAGACAGGAACGCCTGTTTGTAAATGAAGCTGACCATTTATTGATACCCAGATGGTGGAATTACTATACGCTTCTAGCACTTTCTCTATATAAATTTGGCTACACTTAAAGAGAAAGCTTAACCAATATTTGTTTCTCATCTCCTGTTCAATTCCCCATACAATTGTCGGGGGTCTTGGTCAAGGAGGACTTTTTTCTTTTCTTTTCTGTGTGTCCCACCCAAGACTTGCTTGTCAAGCCTTTTTTAAAAATGTATTTATTAAAAGTTATGCTTTAGAGAAAAGTTGAACCCTCACAGTGAAATTTACTGGTACTAAAGAAGGACATATTAGAGCTTGAGCGGGTACAAAGGCGGGCAACTAAAGTAATAAATGCAATGGGCGGACTACAATACCCAGAGAGGCTATCAAAATCGGGATTATTTAGTTTAGAAAAAAGACGGCTGAGGGGCGACTTATTAACTATGTATAAATACTGTATATCAGGAGACAATACAGAGATCTCTTCCATCATCTAGTTATACCCAGGACTGTGACTGTAATAAGGGGGCGCCCTCTACGTCTAGAGCAAAGAAGGTTTGCGCCCTCTACGTCTAGAGCAAAGAAGGTTTCTGCACGGATATAGAAGAGAGTTCTTTATTTAAACAGCAGCGAGACTCTGAAACTCTCTCCCTGAGGACGTGGTGATGGCGAACTCACTAAGAGTACAAGATCAGCCTGGGCGTCTTTCTTGGGCGTTACAATATTATATGTTATAATCATTAATAACTTCAAAAGGGTGGTTGATCTGGGGATTGTTCACTGCCAGCCATGTGATTGGTCAGGCCGGCGGTGGCTGATAGCAGAGGAGGGGAGCGGGCCATGCAGTGTAATCAGGTATGCACTTCATATAATCATATATGTTCAGCTGGTATAAGTTATACTGTATAAATTATTCCAGCTGTACATATATAATTATATACGGGGGATCCCCAGGGTATAGCAGCATGCTCCATATCACTATATACAGGACATGTATACATATATGTATACTTTTTAATACCTTTTTTTCACTGAACTTTTTCTGTGTTTTTTTTAGGGGTAATGTGTACAAAAAGATTTTGTAATTAAAACAAAAATATTTTTATAATTTATAATCATTTTTAAAATTAGTATAGTTACATTGAAATAAAGTAAAATGATGGGTTCCCCATTTTGTTTCAGACATTTTGATACTGTATGTCATTTGTATAGTGTCAGATTACAGGGCGAATGTGGCGACTGTTTAGGTTGGTGTGTACAGTGTTTTTTTAATTATTTTTGTAACAGGTTTTTTTAACCTACATACCCCCATAAGACCTCTTGGGGAAATTCACAATGTCTTTTTTTTTCTTATTTCAGAGGTTTCCACTGTAACTAGGGCATCCACAGTAGCAGCATCCATAGGATCCCCAGTTACAAGGTAAAACACTCCCCTGTAGTGACAGTAGTGGTTCGCAGAGCTGGGTTGGGGTCTGCTAAAACCCAGCAACTCTGCCTTGCTGGTGGTTGTCGGCGATCACGTGATCGCCGAGTCCAGTGAAGAAAATAACACTACCGATTCCTGTATTCTCTAGATAACACTCATTGAGCGCTATGCAGGCTGGAAAAGAGAAGAAAGAAGCAGTTATAAATTGCGGTCTTGCTAGTTTGTAGGAGTAGGAGCTTTAAATGTGCTCTGTATATTTACGATGGTCCAGGACTAAAGCCCAGGACCAAGTGCCATTTATGCACTTGGTCCATAGCAGGTTAAATGTTGGATGTCCTGCTAGTGGTGGTTGTAAAATATTAGGCCAAGCTGTAATAAAGGGCAAAAGTGGCGCTGTTTCTGGGGCAAAAAAACCCCCTGATCTTCTACAACTGTTTTGAGGCATTAGACACCACATGTGAGTACGAAGACAAAACTAAAGGGGACCAATAGGCAAAAAGTATAGAATAAAAAAATATATAGAATTAGGTCACAGTCACATCTGCGTGAGAGCCTCCATTCAGAGCCTCCAGCGGAGATCCAGCAGAAAAAATGCAGGATAAAATAGTCCAGCAATCTGCAGGGAAAATACTGAATGGCATAACGGAAGCTAGACATACTCCATTATGGTCAATGGGATCCATTCAGTGCTGTCTGATTCTGCCATGGATTGGATCCATTTGGGAAGGGTTTCCCTTTTTTTCTGCCTACATAATGGAGAAGGAAAATGGAAACCCTGACAAGCGCAATGCAAGAGTGAATGTTGCCTTAGCTATAACTTCTTCAAATGGTTTATAATTTATGTAAAAATTTATCAAAAATTAAATAAATGACATCAATAAAATAAACTGCAACATATTAACCTGGAAAAAAATATCAAAAATAACAGGAGCCCACAGGGCTGTAAGAGAAGGCAGGCATGACAGGGTTAACGGGGAGGGAAGGGGTTAAGGAGCACAAGGCATATTGGGCAATGTGTGTGTGTGTGTGTGTGTGTGTGTGTGTGTGTGTGTGTGTGGGTGGGTGGGTGGGTGGGGGGGTGGGTGGGGGGGTTTGGGGGGGTGGTGAGGAAAAGTGCGTGAAAGGCAGAGGAAGGAGAGCCAGTTCCAGCAGCAGAGGAAGAAGGAGGACCTGGAGCAGGATGGAGAAGACTAATGACGGAGTTATGAATATGTTGATATATTCTCCCTCATTCCCTTGGAGAAATTTAACTTTGACAAACAGCTTAGGCAGCGAAAAGTGGTATGGTAATCAATCAGATGGGATCAGAAGGACATCCGGTTGTGGTTGAGGGTAATGGCCCCAGTGCATTTTGGGCAGCCCTTTCAAGTGGGAGCCGAGTCCTCAAGCTCAACTTCTAATTCGCAAGCCAGAAGCCAAGGTGGCCAGGCATAGATTTGGTTTGTGTTGGCAATTTAATGAGGGCCTATGCAAATTTGGGGAGGGTTGCAAATTCAAACATGTCTGCTCCCATTGCTATGAAAGGTCACATGGAGCAGCTAAGTGCTTCAAGAAAGGAAAGGGACAACCTCCCGGGGTGTTGAAACTGGCAGAGATGGTGCCATTCCTAAATAGATACCAGGATAGGGAGAGGGCCAAGTTATTGTTGAAGGGTTTTATGGATGGTTTTACAATCCTGTTGCATAGGGTACCATTTTCTACAAAAAAAAAACTGCAGTCGGCACTTAGGTGTCCGATGCTTGTAACCGAAAAACTTGCCAAGGAGGTTAGTTTGGGCTGCATGGCAGGACTTTTTCAAGGAACCCCCTTTGCGGAATTTTGTAGTGTCACCACTGGGGGTAGTTCCAAAGAAGGAACCAAACAAGTTTCGGTTAATCCATCATTTATCCTACCCAAAAGGGGCGTTGGTAAGTGACGGTATAGTAATTAATAATACCTATTTTACTGCACCTGGATGCTCCTGCTGCTTTCTTTTGGATATATTCTGAGATTTTGGATGATCTGGATCCGTCTCCTATTTAACGGCTGTGCAGGGAGAGCCTCCCCTTGAATAAGGGTTTGTTGTAGTGCTGCGGGTATCTACATATTGTTGAAAGGTAAGTGACGGTATAGATCCTGAGCTATGTGGGGTTGTGTTTACCTCATTTGACACTGTTACAATGGGTCAGAAAATATGGAAGTGGGGCATTATTGGCAAAGTCTGATATTGAATCAGCCTTTCCTCTGCTGCCAGTGGCTCCAGACAGCATCCGGTTACTGGGGTGTTATTGGAATGTGAGTTATTTTCCAGATCGGTGTTTGCCCATTGGATGATCCATCACATGTGCATATTTTGAAGCTTTCAGCTCCTTTCTGGAATGGGTAGTGAGGGATACCGCAGATGTTCAGTTGGTCATTCACTAACTTGACGATTTTTGTGTGTATGGCCTAGTGAGTCACCAATGTTCGCGACCTTGCTAAGAACACTGCAGTTGGTCGCTCGGCATGTTTAAGTTTTTTGTTAATCCCCATTGACACTGTGGCAATGGTATGTTGTTTGCCGGAGGACAAGTTGCAGGATTTGGAAGAGGAGGTAGCCAGAGCCCGGGGGTTGAATAAGATCACGCTGCAGGGGCTGTAGTCACTATTAGGTAAGCTTAATTTTGCTCGCCAGATAATGCCTATTGGAAGAGTGTTTCGTAGGAGACTGGTGTCGGCTATGGTGCATGACCCATATCATTTTATATGGCTCAGAAAAGGACATAAAAGCGACCTGGCGGTGTGGTCATCTTTGTTGGAGAAGTATAATAGCAGATCCATAGTAATAGAGGAGGTGAATGAGAACATGGATTGGGAGCTGTTAAGGATGTGGCAGAAAGAGTAGGTTTCGGTGCTCATTGCCAAAGGCAATGGTGAGCTGAAGAGTTGCCGGAGGAATGGAAGATGTCAGGTTTAGTGCGGAATCTGGTATTATTGGAGCTTTTCCAATAGTTGTGGCTATTGCGCTTCGAGGCACTCGTTTTCAAAACAAGAAGGTGAGGTTCTATTGCGACAATATGGGGGTAGTACAAGTCATTAATTCTTTGACGGCATCATCTTCCCAGGTGGTAAATTTGCTGTGCCACTTGGTTTTGGAGGCACTGTCATTAAATATGTGGTTGGTGGTAGTGCACCATCCAGGGGTTGAAAACTCAATTACGGATACTCTCTCTCGATTTCAGTGGAAGAGGTTCAGGACATTGGCCCCGGAGCAAAGGAAGAAGGGGGGATTTGCCCATCTCGGCTTTGGAACGCAGTAAGCGAGCAGTGGGGCACCTGATTGAAGGTTCGCAGGCTCAGGGCACTAGGGCTGCATACGGTGGAGCATGGCAGGAGTAGGAGGAGTGGTTAACGTATTGTGGTATTAAAGATTCAGAGGAGGACAGGGTGAGGGCTCGGTTGAGTTGGTTGGGAGAAGTGGCGGAGGAGCAGCTGTCAGTAGTGTGGGTAAACCCTTTCATGGCAGGGGTGGTGTTTGAGTTAAGAGGGATTGGAGATGTCACCAAGCATTAAAAAGGTTTTAGGAAAGTAAAAGGGAGAACTGATACATGTAGGCCAATATCATTTAGTCTACTGGAAAAAATACAGGTAGGAGTGGAAAAAATTTGTGGGGATTACTTTGAGAGGGTGTTGTTCAGGGTGGGTGGGGGGTTTACAGGTGAAGGATGTTAGAATGGTAGGGGGGGAGGGGTCGCTGGAGCTGTTTATCCGCTGCTCAAAAACGAATCAAGCAGGTCAGGGACAAGTACGGGTAGGAGGGGTTAAGGGGGTGGCGATGTGCCCTTTACATACATGGGAAATTCATACAAGTGTATCAAAGGGGTGCATAGGGACTTTTTTGAAGCATGAGGATGGGCAATTTTTATTGAGGTTCCAATTTACAGCAATCTTAAAGGGGTTGTCCCGCGGCAGCAAGTGGGTCTATACACTTCTGTATGGCCATATTAATGCACTTTGTAATGTACATTGTGCATTAATTATGAGCCATACAGAAGTTATTAAAAGTTTTATACTTACCTGCTCCGTTGCTGGCGTCCTCGTCTCCATGGTGCCGACTAATTTTCGGCCTCCGATGGCCAAATTAGCCACGCTTGCGCAGTCCGGGTCTTCTGCTGTCTTCAATGGGGCCGCTCGTGCAGAATGCCGACTCCGTGTAGCTCCGCCCCGTCACGTGCCGATTCCAGCCAATCAGGAGGCTGGAATCGGCAATGGACCGCACAGAAGAGCTGCGGTCCACGGAGGGAGCAGACCCCGGCGGCCATCTTCAGCAGGTGAGTATGAAGACGCCGGACCGCCGGGATTCAGGTAAGCACTCTCCGGTTTGTTTTTTTAACCCCTGCATCGGGGTTGTCTCGCGCCGAACGGGGGGGGGGGGGGGGGGGTTAAAAAAAACAAAAACCCGTTTCGGCGCGGGACAACCCCTTTAAGAAGGCGCTGGAGATCTTAGGTTTAGATAGTTCACATTTTGGTACGCACTCTTTTAGGGTAGGGGTGGCGACAGAGGCATCTGTTCAGGTAATGGAGGTTGAGGCAGTTAAGAAGATTGGTAGATGGCAGTCTGGGTGGTACAAGACCTACATGCGACCTCAGTTAAGGAGGGAGATAAGATTAGGAGTGGGGGTGACTCAAAGTTATTTTTGTTTTTGTTACACAAGTCATCAATCGGTGTTGGTTTGGGTCATGGGGCACTCCTATGTTTACTGGGGGGCAGAAAGGGTGGGGGTTAGACCTGATGCTAGGCAGTTATGGTTCGCAAGGAGTGATGCAGTGTTACGGTGGATGAGAGTTAGGGGGATGCCTTGGTGTAAAGTGTACAGGAGTTTGAAAGAATGGTTAGTTTGGATAGGGTGCCAGATATTCTAGTATTACATGTTGGGGGAAATGATTTGGAGAGGAGGCCCTTTCAGGGATTTGTCTAGGGAGATCAGGTACGATATACTGCGCTTATTAGCGTCATATTGTTAGTTGGTGGTTGTTTGGTCAGAAATAGTTCCCTGGAAAATGTGGCAATATGTTTGGTCAGTGAAGGGGCGGGATAAGGTGAGGATAAAACTATATAGAGAAGTGTCGCGTTTTGTTGGACGGAATGGTGGAGTGGCTACAAAGGCACATAGATTTGGAGGCAGGCACGGGGAATTATTGGAGAGCAGACAGAGTCTATTTGAATGACATTGGGACGGACTTGTGGTTGTTGGTAGTGCAGGAGGGAATAGAACGCGCTTTGGTTTTGTGGAGGGCGGTGCAGGTTTGAGGGGGTCAAGCCGTACTAGCTGTGTGGTCAGGGGGAGGGGTCCTTGGAGTCATCATAAAGTATGGTGGGAGGAAGGCAGGAGCTGGATTGCTACCTTCCCCTGCTTGTGATTAATAAGTAGGTGGGTCTGTTGCCTCTTGGCTTTGACAGGACGGTGCCCTGTAACAATGGTTGGAGTTGCTAGCCTGGATATGGCTAGCTGGTCTCAGTGACGGGAGGCAAGCGACTATATGCTAGTTGGTGAGTGGTGGGTCTCCGAAGTCAGGTGACTTGGAGCAGGAGGTGTGGTTTGGGAAATAGGGTCTCCAGAGTCGGTTGGTAGGTAACAGGAGGCAATTACAACTATTTCCCTGGTTGGTGAGATGACAGAAGTTTTCGGGGCTCCAAGGATCTCTCCACAAAAAGTTTCCTATTGAGGTTTAATGTTTTTATATGTTTATTGTTATGTTTGTAATAAAATTGGCTGCTGTGGTCGGTGGTCATTTGGGTAAGATGGGTTCTGAGGGGTGGTTACAGCAGATGACTCAGTTATATTCAAGTCAAAGAAATTAAATTAAAACGACATTGAAATAATACTCTGGAAAAATGGCTCATGTTTTAATATTAACCGTAGCATAAAATGAGGCAAAGCCAATTAACAGTTTATTTTCTGAACCATCTGGTCATAAAAATAACACATAAAAATGACAATGTAGAAACACAACATGACATTTCAGCACATACTGTTGTACCACAGCCGTCTGCTGGAAATATCATTTTGTACACATTTTGGGTGATGTTTCTGCTAAATTAAAAGAAATTTCACTTGATCGGTATGTAGGTAGGAAAATAGTCAAAAGTAACCAATCCAGTAACACAGAAAATTACCTAGAGTTATCTCAACTAGAAAGACAAAAAATAAAGAAATAAAATACATTTTGGCCATAGAGTATATACATTAGTAGAGCTTCACCACAAACTGATTCATAGCGGAAAGTCTATTCACTGAAACTCTATGGTCCGTCCTCAGAGACCACCGGAGAATTTGAATGGGAGGGTGATGGGGCAATCCTCCCCCCTAAACAAGACTCCTGCCATAGAAGGCACCCTAGAATTGGCAACAACTTCTTCATCTCTCCAGACTTGCAAAGTCCTCCCACGGCTGTCCCAGCTCCTGTGCCGTAATCAGAGAGGTACTCCTGTGGAACGTCCAGGAGGAGCTTCTCTCTGATCATAGCACATGCATGCCGAGGAAGGAAAAGCTTCTGACATGGAGGACAGGAGGACTATGCTGCTACAACTGAGAAAAGGTGGGGAGGATTGTCAGTAGGTGCTTTCTATTGGAGGCATTTGCAGTGTGTATGTGTGTACAATTCCAATTATTGGCCCATGGCTGGCTGCACACGGGTGGATTTGCATTGTGGAATCCGGAGTGTGCGGTTCCGCAGCAAACACCTTTCATAGCGTGCTTCTGAACACGAGTAGAGATCAATTGTGATTTTCTGCGTGTAGAAGAAAAATCTCAGCGTACTCTATTTTTGAGCGGATTCCGTGCGGATGACTTCCATTTACGTCAATGGAAGCCACCCGACCTGCAGCCCTTCCGCAATTAACCTTGGTCGCGGATTTCGGATAATTGCTAGGCGAAGACGCAGGAAAAGCAGGGATTTAAAAAAATCTGTACTACGCATGTCTGACAGTAAGCCGTGCGTACCATCCGCAGTACAGAAGAGATGGCCTAATGACTGGTACACGCGGATGCCGGCTGGGCACATTTGCAGCTGGCCTTAAAGGCCCTTAAAGCTTTCCACCTAACCCCTAAAATAAAACCCTGGATAAGCCCTCGGCAGAGACGGTGTACAGTTAAGCGCTTCTGCTACTTTGTTCTCATGATCAGTGAAGTCTCACCACACACACCCACAGCAATCAAAACTTTTGACATGTCAAAAGTTTTTGGAAAGTACAGTTTTACTTTAGACAGGTTTTTTACACTGGTATTTAGTGGTTTTTCACTACGTGGTTAAATAACAGTGTAAATACGATCCTGTGAATAAGCCCTTAATAAAAATTGCTCCACCCTTCTTAGATTCACTTATAAATACAAACCATAAACCAACCCCCTTGCAGTCGCTCCCATGCAAGTGCTGGCTTTTTCTCTTTATTAAACAATCCAGACAGACATGGAGGAACAGGGAGCATGTGGCGTCTTACATGTTTCAGGCAAGAATGATTAAGGGCAACATGCTTGCCTGAAACATGTAAGATGGCACAAGCTCCCTGTTCCTCCATGTCTGTCTGGATTGTTTAATAATGAGAAAACGATTTTTACCCGACGCTGGTCTTACTCCGCTTTCCTGTGCACCTTTTTTTTTAACAGTTACAAAACTATGCATTGATCAATTTCCTCATACATTTTTATATGGTTTAGAGCCTTGTCTTTCTGGTACAGAGCTCAAAGTTCCATGCTTTGCACATGCTGCCCTAACCCCACCACTAGGGGGAGCCAAAGAAATCACTCACTATTCGTTGGTAAATCATTATCGCTGACTTTCAGTCAGCATAAAAACGGATCACTGAATTGCTGGCTTCTCGTTCCTTGTAAATACTCCCCGCTGAGCGCTTCACATAGAAGGTGTAGCGCTGAACGAGAAGTCAGCGTGAACCCAGCGATTCAGCAGTGAGGCCTGTGTGTCTAAACGCTCTACACGAACGCCAGCGACCTTCGCTGTGACATCAGCGTTCGTGCAGTCATTTAGCTGACTGTCGTTCCGTGTAAAAGGGCCATGGGATAAGTGACAATAGAGTAAGATGCACCCACTGTAATTAAAGGTGCAAGTCTTTTATTAAATTTGGCACATCTTGGGCCGGCTGTGCGCCATTTGCTAAAATCTATCATCTACGCCAGTTTCTGGTGTAAACTGTAGTAAATTTGATGGGCTCCACCAGTTAGGCCCTGCCCACGTTTTACAAAAATGGTGATGACAAAGTAAAATGAAAAAAAGTTACACATTTTTACGCAAGTGGGACTTATGCAAAAAGTTGTGATTTTTAATGCCACAGTTTTGGCACAAATTCACCTACGAATTCTCAAAAGAGAATAGAATATTAAAAGAACGTGGTGGTAAAAGGTGGAGATTCTGGCCGATCACCTTAATATTGTTTGGATCTACCAATGAGTATTTAATGGCCACTTGACGGTCCTAAAGTATCTAGATTTGTGCTGGGAATATTATTTGTAACAACGCAAGAAGAGAAAGAAATTCCTAAAATAAAAGGAAACTGGAAAAGAGTGTTCTGATGCCCGCTTTGGCTGACCTTATCGCACCACGTGATCGCCGTACCATGGCAACAGCATATTTCCTGAATAACTTAAACTATCCTTAGAATAGGTTATCTTTATCTCCAGGGATCTGTTTCACAGGCACTGCAAGAGCTGCGCTCCTTAGCTGTGTCTCCAAGTGAAAAGGAAGATCTAAGCAAACGACTGACATGGCGATGAGCAGATGACGGAAATTTACATTCATTAATTATGGAGACAATATGATATGGTCTACATATATCTACTGAACCCATCATACTGGGATGTGGGAATATGCATACTCAGACAAGTCTGCATATTACCCCATTAGAGACCACAATACGCCTGTTTACTGAACTCACTAATGGGCTTTAAACCTGCATATATCTTTTTATGTCCAATTTACTACTGACAGCCAGGCTCCTGCTCTAACAGCCAATAGTGGATAAACCTCAGATCCTGGCAGTTTAACTCCTTACATGCCACAGTCAATAGCAATTGCTGCATGTAAGCAGATGACAAGGGGACGGGTCTCCTTATGTCACTCATCGGCACCCCGCAATGCAATTGCAAAGTACCAATGGGTTCCCATAGCAGCCAGAAGCCTGACAAAGGCCTCCACGTCGGCAGTGTAACTCGGCCTATTAGGCCCCGCCTTCTGCAGTGTCTTATAGGCTGCTGTCATAGGCCTATTAGAATGCACTACATAAGTAATGCAGTGTACTATTCTAGCGATCAAACAATCACATCTTTAAGAAATCCAGTTTAATAAAATATGAACTTTTGCTTTTTTTAAAAGGATAAAATATGATTCTTTTTTTTAATTTTTTTTTAAAGAAGCACATAATACACAGCCAATGAAAATATTTTATTTATCTCGCAAAGTGAACGTCATAAAAATAGTTTTAAAAAAGTAATGCTGAAATTATTTTTCTTTTGTTTGCCTCACAAGAAAAGCAATCCAAAAGTCACATGTACCAGTAAAAACTACAGCTCTTCCCACAAAAAACAAGACCTCGCAGAGCTCCATTACCGGAAAAATAAAAATGTTATGGGTCTTAGAATGCACAATGCAGATTCACTTGTTTTTATTTACAAAAGGCGGTTTTATTGTGCAAAAGTAGAAAAAGATTAAAAAAAATCTCTAAACTCAGTATCACAGTAATCGTACTGATCCACACAAGAAAACTATTACTTTTACCGAATAGTGAATGCTGTAAAAACAAAACCCCAAAACAATGGTGAAATGTCTGCATGTTTTTTTTACCTCTTCCCCCTCCAAAAAATTATAAAAGTTAGGGCGCATTCAGACGGTCGTATATCGGCTAGGTTTTCACGCCCAGCCGATATACGTCGTCCCTCTCTGCAGGAGGAGGAACCTGGGAGAGCCAGGAGCAGTGTACTCAGCTCCTGTCTCCTCTCCATCCCCTCTCCGCCCCTCGCTACTATTTGCAGTGGGAAGGGCAGAACTACGTTCCGAAACTTAACCCCACCCCCTCCTATTGCAAATAGTGTCGAGGGGTGGAGAGGAGGCGGGAGCTCAGTGCACTGCTCCTGGCTCTTCCAGCCTCCTCCCCCTGCAGAGAGGGACGACGTATATTGGCTTGCGTGAAAACACAGCCGATATACGTTAGTCTGAATGCACCCTTAGGCTGCATGCACACGGTCCGGTCAGATTCCGGCTGCAAGATCTTGCAGTGAGATCTGACCCTGTGCCGGCCAGTGACCCCCGCGTACCTGTCTCGGATGCGGGATGGACGGCTTTCATTGACTGGCAAAAATCTGTCTGTGTGCATTGGGCCTAGAGCACATTTCATGTAGCCCAGAGTGGTGCCATTAAAACGTACAACTCATCTGACTAAACATGAGCCCTTATATGACTATGTCAACGTGTTATGGCTCTTGCAATGTGATGATGAAAATCACTTGGTCTTTCAGGCACAAAATAGGCCGGTCTCTAAGGAATGAAAAATTTTGAAGGGGGCCGTAATTGATTAAAAAAAGAAAACTTAGGTCTCCGCCACACTAGTGTATTTGTGCCATGTACTGTCTCTGCTAATTCACGGAATGTGGACCTATTTTAGCCTACGGGACTATGCACTCTGCCGCATTGCTGAAAAAAATTCATAGTGTGTCCTATTGTTGTCCGTATCACGGATGAGAATTAGGACATGCACATGCATGTCAATGTGCGGGCCATGCATGTTTCAGACAGCACATGGCAAGTGTGCACCCGGCCTAGTGATCGATTCACACAAGTGTATTTTATGTCCGTATTTTTTATTGACTGACTATGGACAGCACACAGACCTATTGAATTAAATTGGTGTGTTTTATACTTGTTTTGCGTGTCAAAAAAAAAATATTGCAGCATGTTCGCAGACCAAAATCACCCGTCAAAGTCTACAAGCGCATTCAAAAAAAGCAGTGAACACACATTAGCATCCGTATTCACTGCAGTTTTCTTCTGCGCACCTTGTTGTGACAAAACAACCCTCTTCTGGCTCATTCACACGGGCATATGAGTGTCATTTGTCCACGTTGCATGCATTTTTGTAGTGTTTGTGCATTTTTTTAAATGTCCATGTGCCGTGTGTGTCAACTGTTTTTCATGCATGCAAAAAAAAAAGTAAGATGGCCCTATTGATGTCAGCTTCTTTGTTTTCACTGTCTGCTAGTAATATGTATAAAAAATGCACATACATGTAACATTCTTGTTTGCTGCATTACTTTTAGCGCTCTCGTAGACCTTCATGGGTCATTTTAGTCCATAAATATGATGAATATCTGAATACATCAATTTTCATTCATTGGTCCTTCTGCTGCCTATATTCAGGGTGGCTGGCTGAGCCCCTGAGCGACGTTTTGCCACATGAACAAGGCTGTTGAGGTAGATTTGCACACGTGTTTGCGTATATTACTGTATTTTTTGCATGCACAGGGCCAGTTCACACGCGTGAGACATCCTTTTCGTCGATCTAATGGCTTATAAAGCCTAATGATGTGTTCTTTTCCCTGCTTTTTGCACAGTGCCGCACCCTACCCCTTGTGTATAAGTGCACCTTACATAGACTTCAATAGTACTTGCTGCGCAGATCCTACTTTTTATCCATGGGTTCTATTCTCTGTGTTTAGCACACACATATTTTCTGCATGCAAAAACACACACAAAAACGCCCATGTGAAGAAACCGTTAAAGGATCCTTGTGCTATCTGCATTCAGTCAGTTAAAAATACAGACAGCACACAGACAAAAAATACGTTGGTGTGAATGGGCCCTTATACTCTTGACTCTGACCCTCGCCGATTTAAGTGTAGTGGCCCGGAGTAACGGGGCCCCTCCATAAATATGAATACATTTGTCCTGTACCTATGTACTGTCAGTGTCTCCTATGTGAGTGAATTTGATGTGTATTGCCCCTTTGCAGCACTGAATGGGTTACAGTCTGGGTTATGGCTGGAAAATGCTTTTTGTTGTGTGTTATGTGACCTTGTTTGATATATGTGTTTGCGAGGTGCATGAGAGAGAGAAGAGAGTTAGTTGAGTTGGTGAGAAGGTTGCAAGAGGAGTACGGTTTAGACCCCCACAGACACTGATCGGTCTGTGCATGGAATATGGAAGAGGCTGAGCAATTGCCCTGTGTGTGCCCTGGGCCCAATCTACCCAGGCCTCTATGTTAGTGACTTGATGGACGGCAAGTGTGCGAGAACCTGCCATGCAGCGCTGAGTGCCGTTTCCTAAACGTGAGTGTGTACCGGTAAGGAGAGAGAGAGAAAGAGAAAGAGAGAAGGAGTTTGCTGGGAGCCGGGTCACGCAGATAACTTGACTGTAGATTGTCTGGAGAAAGCCATGAGAAACTCCCTATCACACCACTAATTTGCCTGCACCAATGTCCTGAGGGTGGATGTACTCTGTTCTGGACTGTAACTGAACTTTCAAGTAAACGAGCATTCCCGGTTTAGCTCTGAAACGTTAACTCTGTGTGTGTGGACTCTTTATTGACACCTTCTGGATTCACAGCAGAGAACGGAACAGTGTTGTCACACGTGACAAAGAACTTAAGGTAAACCATAGTTTGCGGTACCCTTTTAATGGCCTGCCCTCGGTTACTTGGACGAGTCCCCTGCTTCTCTCTGGGTGGGAGAAGGTAGAGCCCTGTGACAAGGCCCAAACTCTACCCCGCTGTCTCCTAAGGCTGAGGGCCCACTCCTCTGATGCTGCAGGGTGGAGCTATCATGGCATTACAAACAGAATGATTCCTTTGTACCTGTTGACCCAAGACAGAGAGAAGAGTGCCTCCACTACTATTTCTCAGACCGGAGAGAAAAAAATTAACGCCCATGTTTGAAGGATTTACAGAATTTCTAATTTGCCAGTCCACTGAGCCTTCTGAGGATTTACTGGAGGGACAAGACTGAGTTCCTGCAAAACGAAATGCAGAGTGAAGAAAATCCTCCACCTGAGTCCCATTCCTACAAGATGCATCATACCCTGAGACGGGGACGTGTGGAGTTGTTGGACCCTGTTGTGTTGCCTAGTTTGCACTTTCTAACTTCCACAGAGGAAATGGACTTGGACCCACAAGATGGCACCCAGCCTTCTTCCTCAACCTGTACTCTGAAGCCCGTGAAAAGTTCCCGCCGTGGCTGAGTAAAGAATTATGTAAGTGCCCCATAGCAAACACATTATTGTGTAATAAATACAATACATAGAAAGAAATTATGCTTAAAGCCCAATCCACACGGACAGATTTGCATTGCGGAATCCAGAGCGAGGGTCTGCCTCCGGGTTTCGCAGCAAATACTGTCATAGTATGCAATGCAAAAGTGGGTTTTCATGCCCACGAACAGAAATCAATTGCGATTTTACGCTTGCGGGAGGAAAATCGCAGCATTCTCTCGTTTGATTTCAACTGATTTTATTGAGAAATGCTGATCAGCTAGAAAATTCCCCTCGCAGGGGGTGCAATAATGTAGTTTCACAATAAAAACAAAACATTTAAACAATTAACTTCCACACAGGGTCCCATTTACAGGAAATCTAGCAGATATTTTTATTGTTCTTTAGTCTTTCTCTCTATTTTTTGGGAATGTGAAATCAAGATTAAAACTATTAAAACTATGAAAGACGGTAGAGGGAACTAAGTTCAGCGCTTCAGTTTCTGACATATGTTCCGTTTTACACTTTCTGCTCGTTTTCTATCCCATATTGAGCAGTCCAGGTATATACAGGGAAACACACCATGATTGCCAACTTTTTAGGAATAACTTTATTTATTATTATTATTATTATTATTATTATTTCATATGGCATCATTCTTGAAACCCTAGCTACAATTGGCTTGGGTGAGGGCCATTGAGAGGCAATGTATATTCTAGCAGCCATACAGATGTACTGCGAAGGTTTAGGCTGTTGATTATTGAACCCCGTGGGCTCGTTAGCCAGGAGACAAGGGGATGGAGAGAGGGGAAAGGTTTGCCTAGGACTCTGGATAGGAGTATGCTCTATTTTGAGCTGGATACCATGTAGACGGCTTCCATCGATGTCATTGCGGAAAGGCAATTCTAGACCGACGGCACGTCACATCTGTACTGCGCATGTGTGCCAGCGTGCCGGCCGGGACATCCACAGTGCAGAAGAAAAAGCATCCAGACAGCTACGCAGGGCTCACCGGACAGGCACCGGGTCAGGTTCCGCTGCGGGATCCCGCATGCGGAATCCGAACCGACCATGTGCATTCGGCCTTAACCATAGTCTTCTTTATCATCTTGCTCTTTATACACATGGTCAAATTACAGGGAGGGATTAAATGGGTAACTGTCCCATAGTCTACATACACCTTTTTCAGGAGCCCATACAGTAGTAGGAAATAAAGTGAATTAGGCCTTAGTCAGACGGGCGTTTTTTGCCGCGATTTGCGCATGCGCATGCGTCCGGCGATTTTATAAAACCATTGCTTTGCAATGGTATCGGACACATGAGCGCTTTTTATGCGCTCGTCCGATAAATTATAGAACAGAAATCGCAGATCGCACCTATCTGCGATCTGCGATTCCTGTTCTCTTCTCTATATGCGCTCAATGGGGCCGGCGGCGGCAGCGCCGACCCCATTGAGAACATATAGAAGACAAATCATTCTTCTCTGCATCATCTTCTGTAACAGCTGTGACAGAGAAGAACGATGTTTGCCCATTGAATTCAATGGAGCCGGCAATACAGCCGCTCCATTGAAAGCAATGGGCTGCCGGCGTGCGCGGGGTGAATTGTCGGGAAGGGCTTAAATATATAAGCCCTTCCCTGCAATTCATCCTAAAATGTGTTAAAATAAAAAAAAATTGTATACTCACCTTTCCGCTGCAGCCGGAGTCCAGCCGCGGCCGCTGTCAGTTCTCCTGAACTGCTTCTCGGCACTATTCAGCCGGCGGGGCTTTAAAATCCCCGCCTGCTGAATGATCTGCCTCTGATTGGTCACAGCCCTGACCAATCAGAGGCAGGTTTCACTCACACACCCATTCATGAATTCATGAATGGGTGAGTGACTGCTGCCTCTCAGCGCTGAGCCAATCAGGGGCAGGTCTGACTCACATCCATTCATGAATTCATGAATGGGTGTGAGTGAGACATGCCTCTGATTGGCTCAGCGCTGAGCCAATCAGGGGGCAGGTCTGACTCACACCCCCTTCACACCCACTGCAGGACGGCCGCGCGGAGCTCCGGCTGCCGGGAGAAGGTGAGTACATATATATTTTTTATTTTTACACATTTTAGGATGAATTGCAGGGAAGGGCTTATATATTTAAGCCCTTCCCGACAATTCATCCCGGGCTCGCCCGCAGCGCATTGCTTTAAATGGAGCTGGCTCTATTGCCGTCTCCATTGAATGCAATGCGCTGGACAGCTCCGGCCTGTTTCTAATGAAACGCGGCTAGGAGCAGATTTTCGGGCGATTTGCGGGCGACTTGCGCGCACCGGTCACGCGATTTGCGGATGCGCATCCGTCATGCGATCCGCAAATCGCGTGAAAAAACGCCCGTGTGACTAAGGCCTAAGTGTGAAAATTCTGTGTTCAGCAAGAGTTACCACGTAAACTTGTAGATAGGATACCTTTTAATGGCTAACAAAAATACATGATGTAATAGCGAGCTCGCGAACCTCTTGGGCTTTGACTTTGTCAGGCTTACATGGAATAGATCTGAAGAGGCATGAATATTTATACACACTTATACATACTTGTGACAAGGCACAGAAATGGATGTAATTGGTTTGCACTTAAAAGGAATACTGCAACAGAGACCTAAACATTTTTAACGAGACACTGATAAGGGAGTGGAAGTTTTATGGTCCCTGAATTACTGTTGGGGGGTCACCAGGCCGGGAATACTGTAACAGGTACACAAACATTCTTAACTAGACACTGATAGGGGAGTGAAAGATTATGGTCCCTGAATCACTGTTGGGGGGTCACCTTTACAGCCGTCTTATCTGTGCTATAGATGTCTCATACCTCCCATTCACCCATAAATCCTCGTGAATAATTTAACCCACTGTTTAGCGTGTCAAAAGTTGTTATCAATTTATATTTCCAAATTCTTCATGATTTTGTGACTTGAAACCACCCTTCAATATCAAAACTCTCATATCCCCTATGTCATGTCCATGGGTCAGGGACCATAAAACTTTCACTCCCTTATCAGTGCCTAGTCAAAAAAGTTTGTTTTCTGTTGCAGTATTTCTTTTAAGTGTAAACCAATCACATCCATGTCTGTGCCTTGTCATAAGTACGTGTGTCATAAGTATGTATAAATATTCATGCCTCTTCAGATCTATTCCATTTTAGTCTGAGGAAGAGCCTGAGAGGTTCGCAAGCTCGCTATAACATCATGTATTTTTGTTAGCCATTAAAAGGCATAATAGCGACAAGATTATGTGGTTTCACATTTTGCTCTACTGGCTAAAGGCCCATTTAGACACAACGATTATCGCTCAAAAGATGTCGCTTAAGCGACTTTTGAGCGATAATCATTGTGTCATTTACAGGGCAAGATGATCGCTCAAGATGAGCGATCACCATGTGCTGCCAGCAGAGGATGCCGAAGACAAGCGGGGTGTCCCCGCTTGTCTTCTGCATACAGCTGTTCCCCGCTACGAGCACCCAGCTGTCATACAGCTGAGCGCTCGGAGCAGAGGATGCAGAAGACAAGCGGGGTGTCCCTGCTTGTCTTCTGCATCCAGATGTTTTCTGCACAGAGCTGAGCGCTCCGTGCTGGGTATGGAGAACAGAGCTGGACCGCTCTGTTCTTCATACTCAGCGTGTGTTCAGGGAGCAATGGGATGACGGCAAGCCCTGCAGGGATTTTCTGGGAAGGGCTTTAAGTATAAGCCCTTCCCTGAAAATCATCCCTATCTGTAGAAAAAAAAAAAGAAAAGGTAACTCACCTAGAAGCGCTGTCCCCGACAGTCTTCTCTGTATTTTGGTGGCCCCGCCACCAAAAAGCACTGCTTCTGATTGGCTGAGCACTGTGACCAATCAGAGGCAGCTCTCAGCCATTAAATGACAGCTGGGCGCTGCCTGTGATTGGTCCCTGCGTTCAGCCAATCAGAGGCAGCGCTCAGCCATTCATTTAATTCAAAGATAAATAAAGTGTATTTAAAAAAAAACAACACATTTTTCCCCTACAAACTCTCCTAATTATGGAAAAATAAACATTATATATTGCTGAAAAGATTGTGGCTATAGTGTTGTGAAAAATCGCGTGAACAGGCTACTTCGAGCTACTTGAAGTAACCCGTTCACATGATCCGAGGTGTGTGCATTCCAAACTCCAGCAGGAGTCTGTGGAAAGCATGCAGCAAAGATAGGACATGTCCTATCTTTGTGCGTACCTCGGAGCCTTCATGCGATATTGCACTTGGATGTCTTATCTAGTGCAGTTGCGTTCTGCACGTCTAGAATTCCTTTGTGTGAACACTTCTAGACGAAACCATTAGTTCTGTTTAGACGCAATGTTTTCACGTGTAACCAATGCGCGCGGGACACGCTCGTGTGAACAAGCACTAAAAAGCAATTTTAAAAAGTTACATGCAGCCTAAATTGGTACAAATGGAAACCACAGCTCATCGAGCAATAAACAAGGCCCCAACCGTGTCTTCACTGGCCAAAGAGTAGAAATGTTATGGGTGGTGGAAATCTGCAATGCAAATCTAATTTATTTTATAAATAAAAAGGGATTTTTAGTAAGTAATACAAATTAAAATATATATGAATTTGATATTGATATTAATATTGACCCAATGAATAAAGCTAGCATATTTCATATACTGCACAGTAAGCATCATACAAAAAAAGCCGGATTTCTGTTTTTCGTTTATTCGTTTCACAAGAAAAATCCCATTTACCCCAAAATGGCACCAATGGAAACTACAACTCATTCCGCAAAAATCAATACCTTATACAGCTCCGTTGGCACAGAAATAAAAATGCTTTGGGTCTTGGAAAGCGACAATGCAAATACAATTATTTTTTTAAGTGTTTTTGTTGCGGAAAAGTAGTAGCACATAAAGACAAACTATATATATACATTACTATTGCCGTAATGATCTGGACGTGCAGAATAAAGGTAAACCTCCCAAAAAAGAAGGACTAAAAAAAAAACAATGACGAAACTTCAGTTCTTTTCCACCCCCACCCCCCCAAAAAAAAAATTAATACAAGTTAAACAATATATAATATGTATGCCAGAATGTTACCACTAACCATTTCCAACCTATTATCGGACCTCATCTGACATTGAAATTTCCCTGCATTGCTCCCATATCAGGTGAGGTCTGACACATGTATCTAACACAATACAGAAGAGAGCTCTGACATCGGAGCCCTCTTCTGCATCGTGTAATATACATAATAACTCACATTTAATTTTCAAAAAATTGCTAATAAAATCATGACAGTGCATTTTTATGTGTTTCCAAGGAATCTGCAACATGCTTTCCCACCTAAAATAAATTGGCAAATTGGGACTAGAAAGGGTTAAAACTCATCTAACTCATCCCGGAAAAAAAAACAAGGCATCACATGGCTATAGCAATGAAAAATATGTTATGGCTCTTGAAATGTAATGATGATGATGTAAAAATTTTAAAAAAAATTGCCTTGTCACTAAGGTGCAAAATAGGCTGGTCACTAATGGGTTAGGAAAAGAAAACCCTGGAAGGAAGAAGGAATAAAGAAAAATAGCCTTTAAACATTATACTCTTCAAAATATCGTCATTTCCTGGAGGTAATGATGACGAATGTGTGTTTGCATCTCATCATTATTAGTAGTGGAGAATATCCCATCCTTCAGGTTTGCGGCTAATGTCTGGAAACACATAAAGACAGCGCCAATGTTTGAACTGTTAAATCCCTCACCATATCCCCATCTGTTTTTGATATTGAAATAGAAATAATTTGTTTTAGAACAAGCCTTGTTGATCTTGGATCAGATAACAATCTGTAGAATGTTTGGATGACACAAACTTGGATGGATTAACAAGTGCTGAGTACTCATGGAAATCTCTTACCGCTCTCATCCAGTAAGAAGTCATCCTGGTAACGGAACTTTTCAGGTCCACAAGCAATAAAAATGTCATCATCACCAAAGAAATCCTGAAGGCACATCACCTGCAAGAGAAGCAAGGTTTTGTCACCAAATGATACAACATCTCTCAAGTACACAAGTATAAACTGTAAGTAAATCCAAAGTATGTGTTCAACCCAGGAGATCTTCTGTCCAGGGGCGTAACTATAGGGGATGCGTTGCACCTGGGCCCAGGAGCCTTAGGGGGCCCATAAGGCCTCTCTTCTCCAGATAGGGAGCCCAGTACTATGAATAAAGCATTATAGTTGAGGGCCCTGTTACAAGTTTAGCGTTGTGGCCCCGAATCTTCAAGTTATGCCTCTGAGTAGGGGTAGAGAAGGGGGGGGGGCCCAGTTGAACTTTTGCACCCAGGCCCCTGAGCCTTTAGTTTCGCCTCTGTTCTGTACCATAGACCTGTGACGGCCACCGTAGATCTTATAATTACTTTTTATGAGAAGTAAATTTGCCAGTCAGTTAGGTCAACATTTCAGTAACCCCCAAAGAGCTTTTTTGTCAACTTAAGCCATTTTCACAGTTGCAGAATTAATGTGGCGTAACCAGCCATGAATTAGTCAAATGTTTTATCAAACTTTGATTTTTTAAGCACTACTGATGTCATTTTTTATAGCTGAAGTAATTGGTTTATGCAAAAGGCGCACAAAGCTGCACATTCTCCATACAGGGTACATTAGCTGCCAAATCTATGAAGATGTTCTCCCTGAGAAGCAATTCTGCTGTTGGGAAATACTTTTATAAGTATGGAGTCTGAAAGAACTTAGCACATTGGGTCAGAAAAATTGCACCAGAAAACTGTCTTACATGCACCACATTTATCATATGTTTTAGACACTTTCAAACACTTTGCTGCATCAAAAAAGGGGTGTGGCTTTGTGGGAAATAGGGCATGAATGCGACACTGTGCACCAGAAAGTGCCCCAAGATTTAGGCCAAATTTTGGTGCAAACTTTAACATAACTAATCCAACTAATAGGTGGTATAAAGTTAAACTAGACAGTCTAAAGATACACCGGATTTATTATCCAGAATGAGCCATTGTGATGAATTTGGTATATTTTAAAACTGCATAATCTAAGTCAGCACTGTCTAATTATTACACAGTATTAATAAATATTTTATTGAGTTAGATCGGAGTTTTACATGCCAGTCTAAGTAAAGCCTGCACCCGACAAGGAGTGCAAGCCTTCATGACACCTTCATTCGCAAGATGAAAACTGACACCAGTAGGAGCTGGAGTAGGTTTTTGCTATAATTTATGCCAGTTTCTAGCCTAGATTATCGTAAATGTAAAGGGCTGTGCACAACCATGCCCCCTAAAGCCAGGCCCACTTATTTTTTAAAAAGTGGCGGTGTGCAGTGTAGATGCTAGATAAGTCACAGTTACATCAGACACTTTTGAAAATTTCAATTTTAATTTACTTTTTATTCTAAAAGAGTTCCACAAAAAAAAAAGAAAAATGGATATTAATAAATTCAGGAACTGTACATCTTATAGTTTGCAGCTAGGAAGACCGGTATCACCAGACATCCCTGACTACTTCAATAATGATTGGGCAGAGCACGCATAAAGCACTTTGCCTAATCACTGAATTCTCCTTCTCATAGCCACTTTGACAGCTCAGTGTCGGGGCTGTGCTGTGTCAACACTAACAAAACGCATCATTCCTCGTTCTAGAGCCGGACACCATTCAAAGAAGCCAGGAGAAAGCCCCGAGATCTACCTAAGGGAAGCTCTTTCCCTTAGCACCTGGTACTTCCCACCAGAATGACAGAATTACCGACTGGGTAGATCAGGTAAATGTGCTCGATATAATATATGTTGACTTTAGTAAAGCATTTGACCAAGTAGCTCATATGATAATTATTGAAAAATTGACCAAATATGGGATTGACAAGGCAACTGTTAGGTGGATTCACAACTGGCTGAATGATCGTACTCAAAGAGTGGTCATAAATGGCTGCACATCCAAGTGGAAGAATGTATCAAGTGGGGTACCACAAGGCTCTGTCCTAGGCCCAGTGTTGTTCAACATTTTTATAAATGATCTGGAGGAAAGAATTGATGGGAAACTGATCAAATTTGCTGACGACACAAAGCTAGGAAGGATAGCTAACACTAGGTGAGAGAGAGAGAGAGTATTCAGCAAGATCTAGAAAAGTTTGAACAGTGGGCAGTGACTAACAGAATGGTATTTAATAAGGAGAAATGCAAAGTCCTACATCTGGGCAAGAAAAATGAAAAAAGCACATACAGAATGGGAGTAATTGGGCTAAGCAGCAGCACATGTGAAAAAGACTTGGGTATACTAATAGATCACAGACTGAACATGAGTCAACAGTGTGATGCAGCAGCCAAAAAGGCAAACACAATTCTGGGATTATTAAGAGAAGCATAGAGTCTAGATCACGTTAGGTAAACATCCCCCTCTACTCTTCCTTAGTCAGACCTCATCTGGAATACTGTACCCAGTTCTGGGCACCCCACTTTAAAAAACACATAGACAAACTGGAGCAAATTCAGAGAAGAGTTACCAAGATGGTGAGCGGTCTGCAAATCATGTCCTATGAGGAACCGTTAAAGGATTTCGAAATCTTTAGCTTGCAAAAAAGAAGGCTGAGAGGAGACTTAATAGCTGTCTACAAATATCTGAAGGGCTGTCACACTGCAGAGGGATCAGCCCTATTCTAATTTGTACAAGGAAAGACTAGAAGCAATGGGATGAAACTGAAAGGGAGGAGACACAGATTAGATATTAGAAAAAGCTTTGACAGTGAAGGTGATCAATGAGTGGAACAGGTTACCATGAGAGGTGGTGAGTTCTCCTTCAATATAAGTGTTCAAACAAAGGCTGGACAAATATCTGTCTGGGATAATTTAATGAATCCTGCACTGAGCAGGGGGTTGGACCCGATGACCCTGGAGGTCCCTTCCAACTCTACCATTCTACCAACCCTATCTGGGAACATTATAGATGCCTTTTCTGTGCTATAAGACCATTGGTAGACCTTGTGTTTACTGCGTCAGCTTACAAATATCTGTTTTATGTAAAATAATTGATTCATTCTTGATTTTAAACTTTAGTCACCAGCCGGCAACTCCACCAGAAAAAGTCCTTTCTATGCTCGGTCACATTTGTCTGGATACCATATATGCACTTCCTATCTCCATAGTTTCCGGTCGTCTTATAAAAGCTGCGTATAAAGGCACCTGCTATTTATCAGTGCAGACGAGAACTCTGCAGAATTCATTATTTTTCGTTAGACTCAGATCTCCATGACAACAGTTACATCACAATGATGCTCCAAGTGTGTCAGTTGTGCAGACAACACCATCATAAATTTGTTTCTTTCATTCTGTGACCTCAGTAAATTTTATTAAAATGCCTCAAGGGGGTAAATACCCTGCATTAGAGGGAAAACAACACATTTTCTAGGTACTGTCATTACTAAAATGATTGCCTAGAGATCAGAAATCAAGAAAATAATATAGTTCGTGGATAGTCAAATAATCTCTTAATAGTCACCTCATCAGCAGGTACAATGTATATATGCTAATATATGAGGCAGCCACTAGGTAGGGCTGGGCACATTGTCCTCTCAGAGTAATGAAAATAGTTGGAGAGCTACTCCGAAGATATATAGAAAGCTAAGATAAAAGGAACACTAGAACAATCACAAAAAAACTTTGGTGCTGTATCACCCCTAGCACTGTCCAAATCGTAGGGTACATGTACAGATAAAGTCAGGCATTACATATAATATTGAACTAATAATCAATGTGAAGAATAATAGTGAGGGACCTGTTAGGGATGCAGGGGGATAGAGGGGTCTGGTTCTGAGAGAGAATGCTGAAGAGGCGTAGATGAAGAAGAGTTAGATTAGGGAATATGGTAGGTCTTGCTAAAAAGATGTGTTTTTAGGTCAAATTTAAAACTGTGGGCGTTGGGGGATTAACCTGATTGTTCAAGGTAGCAAAATCCAAAGAACTGGTACAGCTCAGGAAAAGTCTTGGAAATGGGAGTTGGAGGTTATAAATATGGAGGAACTTAGTCTAAGATTAGCAGGCCAGAGAGCACAGGTAGGATGGTAGACAGGGATGAGGGAAGAGATCTAGTGCAGTGCAGCACTGTGGAGAGCTTTATGGATGAGAGTGATGAGCTTATATTGCATTTTATAGTGGACCGGGAGTCAGTGCAGTGACTGGCACAGGGTGGAGGCATCGATACACTGGCTGAACAAAGAGACTACCCTACCTGCTTCATTCAAGATACATTAGACATGGGAGAGTTTAGTGGCAAAAATAAATAAATAAAAATCGATCAGTAGTGAGGTACTGCTGTTAAAGCGAGAATGGATAAGGGCAATAATAAGAGTCTTGATGTATCCTAAGTATGAAAAGAGCAATTTCTTGAGATGTTTTTGAGGTGCAGGTGACATGAGCATGCAAGTGAATAAATCTAGGGAGTGAAAGAATATAACCCCAAGACAGCGGGCGAGATATGGTGGTACCACAAATTCAGGTCAGTTAGTAGATGAAGGAAACACAAAAAGTTCAGCTTTTGAAAAATTCTGTTTTAGATAGGGTCAGATGTCACGGCAAGAGGTGTATAATTGGGTGCCATCAGCATAGAGATGGTACTGAAATCCAAATCTGCTGATAGTTTGTCCAATAGGGGCTGCATAGATGGAAAAGAGGAAAGGACATAGGACTAAACCCTGAGGAACCCCAACAGCAAGGGGAAGAGGAAAAGAAGTAGAGCCAGCAAATGAAACACTGGATGAGTGGAGGTAGGAGGAAAAGCAGGAGAGAGCATCATCCTTAAGGCCATTCGAGGGCAGCACACCGGGGAGTTTGTGTCTACGGCGTCAAGAGTAAAACGTAGTACTGTACGAGTCCTCCTGCCTTCTTTTTTGTCACTGTGTAGTTTGAGTGATTCTATGGATGAAGTCTGACAACCCGATTTTAAAGACAATATATTCCTTGACACTAATCTCCAGATTACAGGGAAGGCAGAAGGTTTAACTGTCCAGGGACCTCCATCATCCACGATCCTCCACTAGGAAGATTCCTCAAGTGCTTTCCTAACATATTTCCTAACACGTAGTGTACCATATGCCATACTGTACAATACTGCCTTTCAGCACTGTGGAAAATCGATAAAATCTGCCATGCCATTTCCACACTCTCATTGGTTGGCATGGTCTCCTTCTGGCACTCTAGTTTCCTTCCACATGCCAAAATTAACCCCAGTGTGAGCGAAATAAGATGAACGAGATTGTAAACCCCCCTGGGGACAGGGACTAATGTACATTATATGCCTACTGTGCTGCAGATTCCGGATCCCGCACCAGAATCCGACCCTGTTCATGGCCGGTGACCCTGCATACCTGTCTTGTTTCTTCTTTATCTCTACTGTTGATGGTCCGGACGGCTTGCACTGCTGATTTTCCTGTGCTGTTGCTAATTGCGGAACGGCTTCCATTGACTTCAATGAAACCCGTCTGTGCAGACACCACACAAAAATAGAGCGTGCTGCGTTTTTTTCTCCATGAGTGGAATCGCAATTTATTTCCGCTTTGGTGCAGGAAAAAGCGCTTTTCCATAGCATTCCATGGGCGGTAATTGCTGCGGAACACAGGGGTGGATGCCCGCTGCGGATTCTGTTATGCAAATATGCCTGTGTGGAGGCAGCCAACATACCACAGGTGTGAAAGTAGCCTTACATATGCTTCAGTTGTGATTAAACGTTACAAATGAATAGATGCTGTATATAATTGGTTTCTGAACAGTGTAGTGATTCATCTAACTACTATGTTGTACCTACCTCAATATAAGCCAATAAAACATTTGTTCCTTAGGAGTCTGTGGAATTTTTATATATTTTATGAGCATTTTTAATTATATAACATCAACATGTCAACAGCAGCGTAATCCTGCCAACCATCTCCACCACGGTCATAGCCGTATATAGCATTATACATTGTCCTCAGATGAATAATATGGATATATGGTACATTTTCTGATTAATAACATGTCATTACATTCCAGTCAGTCCAGGGCAATAAGTCCTACATCACACAACAGATGGGCTTAAGATGACTTGTGTACTGGATGCATGATTACAAAAAGTTTCTTGCAAAGGGGGAACATCCAATTATCAGCATGTGAATGTAGGGAGCAATGGTTTCATTTACAGACTGTAAGCAGATATCTTGAATGATGAGGGAATGAAACTTTGTAGGACATTGCACCTATTCATTCATTCATTCATGATTAAACTTTATTTAGACTAGAAGGGAAATCTCATTAACCACGGATGTTTAATTGTAGCCTCAGTGTAATATCAGAAACCTGCAGCTCTTCTCCATCTATCAATGATATTATGTATTTGCTAATTAGTCTTAACCTCATTATGAAATGACATATTGGAGCTTCCCTACATGGAAATTAGACCTGTATAAACTCAAGCAAGAAGTTTTCCATGGAACAGTTTCAATGTGAATCCACATCAGAATGGGAAAGTGATCGAGTGATCTGAGCGACTTCCGACGAGGCCTGGTCACCGGTACTGGACTATTTGCACCAGTGTTTCAAAACTACTCAACCTTGTGGAGTTTCGTTATGCAACGGTGAGGGAAGTACACAGAATGGTGTGATGAAGGACAAGCATCCAGTAAAAAGGATCCTGTGGACTAAAACAATGTGTTGACGAAAGGCGTTAGCCGCTTTCACATGGCTGAGAAAATCGTGTGAGGTTTGTGCATTGCGAGATGCAGAAATCTTGCGCAATTATGAACCCTATTCTTTTGAATGGGGTATTATACATGAGCAATTTTTTTCCTGTATCGCTTCATGGTGCGGGAAAAAAAAAAATCACAGCATGTCCTATCTTTAGGTGTTCCCTTGGAATGCCTTGCCCATTGTCTTCGATGGGGCCAGGAAAACATTGCATGGGGTGAATACGATGTGGGGTTTTCCATTGAAAACAATGGGTAACACCTACTGTTCCTACGATGCAGCTGAGAGCTGTGCCGAACATACAGGTCATTCTTTTACATAGTTGGGCTATAACAGGCAACCAATTTGCATGCCATTACTGTCTAAGAGAAACAGAAAGACAAGACTACAGGGGGCAAAAGAGAACAAAAATTGTATCACTGAGCATTGGAAAGACATCACCTGGTCAGATGAATCCAGACTTCTGTTGCACCATGCTGCTGGCAGGTTGGAATTTGGCACAAGCAGCGTGCATCTATGACCCCTTCCTGCCAGCTGATCAGAAGATATCAGCACCTCTGTCTAATTTGCAGCAACTACAAGAAGCTTCCTGTCCACAGGGGCCCATGTTCCTGCAGAACGATTTCAGCACCTAGTGGGATCCATGACACGATGAATTGCTGCTCTGAAGGCCCAATGCAGGCTCAGACCACAGATTTGTGCATGTATATCTAGCAGCCTCAAGCCATATGGATTTGTATTGTACGTATCTGTAATATGGCCCTTTATTTGCCTTGGACATATACTGTACCGCTGTGTGCCTCTTGTTTTATATAGCGGCACATGGAGTCTGCGACAGTAATTGTGACCCGGCCCATGACATGCTATACTAAGTACGGTAGGTATTTTACAGAGCATACAGTGTCTCGCAGAAGCACCATATGACGGCACATAATGCAATCCCGTAGAGACTCTTTGTTCGAGGCTATATGTATGTGTGATGCCATGTGTATGGACTGTGTGTGTGATGCCAGGTGTATGTGTGATGCCAGGTGTATGGACTGTAAGAGTATTTGCCCATTTGTGTTACCCAATGGCATAGACCGCTATGTCTGAATATTATAAAATTATAGAATGGTAGCGTTGGAAGGGACCTCCAGGGTCATCGGGTCCAACCCCCTGCTCAGTGCAGGATTCACTAAATCATCCCAGACAGATGTCTGTCCAGCCTTTGTCTGAAGACTTCCATTGAAGGAGAACTCACCACCTCCCGTGGTAACCTGTTCCACTCATATTAGCATCAAGTGTTTATGCAGCTGTACAATTAGCTGTAGCACTCACGTCTCCTGCAGGTAAAGTTTACAGAACGCCTAATAATATTTCCTATTCTGTCCACACATAATAATACAGGTCATAGCGGTTTCTACAAACAATCTGTATTAAAGCTCTCTTTAGGTACCAACGCATTTCTGATCCAACAGCAGCATCTGCTGGTCAAGAGAGTCCTTCATATCTGAAGTCTGCAAGCAGTTCTGCCTGGAGATTTCCATGTTTGCTCCCCGACACATCAGCATATGGCTTCCTTTGCAAATAGTTTTTTGGGCCATTTACTTTGGCTTATAAAAATGCTCTGATTTGCACTCATCTAGTAAAAGTGCTTTTTGGTGCTTATTTTATCATGGCATGTATCTTTTTTTCATGCTGTACATTTTTTACAGGTGTTTTTCAGATTTTTTTAGTCCTAAAAGTTAGTGCAAGGAGAGGTGGTGGGAATTACATTAACAGCTAATGCCATATCTGTATTAAGATGGGAATACCTCTTTAACTAGTGCCACGGCTCCTTTGTTCTGCAGATCGGTATTGTTATAGCCCCTATAGCATTCAGCTAGTCCGAATCAAAGTTTATTTGGTGCTTTAGGCAGCCTGCACACGGCCACATTTGCATTGCGGAATCTGGAGGTGGGTGTCCGCCTCTGGATTCCGAAGCAAATACCTTCGATGCTATGGAAAGCGTTTTTATCTGCCCTCAAGTAGAAATCCATTGCGATTTTCCACCTGCGGGGGGGAAAAAAAATCACACCATGCTCTATTTGAAGTCTGATTTCGTGCGGACAGCTTCCATTGAAGTCAATGGAAGCTGTCACAGTAGCGGCCCTTCTGCAATCATCATTGCGGAAAGGTCGTGGGAACCGCATCATCGACTAGTGACGATGAGGCTTTATCTGTACTGCGCATGTGTGCTGGCTGGCACATCCGCAGTACAGAAAAGAAGAATCTGGACAGATACGCACGGGTCACCAGCCGGGCACAGGGTCGGATTCCGCTGTGGGATCCCGCATGCGCAATCTGACCCAGTCATTCGCAGGTGGCCTTAAGGTCATGTAATTACACCAAACAGCTGCTTTACTAGTCCTAGCACTTGAAGAACTAACATTGAGAGGTAAAGATAGTCAACCACTGAATGTCCTTCTTAAATCCATCTATAAATGGGTTGGCTAAGAGCCTATCAGGGGATATAAACGCCATAGTGCAGAGTCAACCACTTGGGACCCCCCTATGACCCAGGCCGGAAAGCTGTCCAGGCAGACCTTAGGCCATCCTGTAACACTGCATTTTGCAGACCGCAGTAGTGGAAATGTACAGCGGATTGCCAGGGGAGCTGAGAGCCGGACCAGAGGCAACCAGCTGTTAACATTGCACCCCACATTCTTTCCATCGACATTCCATTTTTAAAACTGAAGCAAAAGCACAGACGTTTTTTAAAATATTGCTGTCAATGGAAAATAGTAGCAAATGGAAAGCCATCCGTTTGCTTTTGTTTTTTTAGGTCTGTTTAGCTGCTGCACTGGCCCAAAGTTGGGGTCCACTACTGCACCTCAGTATGCATGTTTTATGTCTGTCTTGTGTTCATGTTTTAATTGTGGAATGCATCAGTTTTATGTAAATGGAGGTTTTCAGGCATGAAAGCGTTAATGTCTGTTCATGTCTGGTGTTGTCTGGAAATTGTATCGTTTTGTCTATTCGTGGATTGGCTGTTGATCATGTGATGTATGTGTAATTATGTGGATGCATGAGAGGTTAAAAAAAAAAAATAGGAGAATGCCGAAGGAGAAGGAGAGACACAGGGTGACGGAGGGTCAGAATGTGAGAGAAAAGGACAAAGCAGAATGAGAGTGAGAAAAAGAAGGAGATGGAGAGATGGTCTGCCGCTCAAACCAGAGCCCAGCCATGTCAGGAACCCTCCCGTTACCAACTTTTCCAGGAGAGTATGGAAGCCGGACGTGATAGAAACACGTAGGGAAATAGTGCAGTTCCCACAGAAAAAAAATTGCAAAAACGCAGAAAGATAGGACATGCTGCGATTTTCAAATCTCTAATCTTTGCAGGACAGAAGAAAAAAACGAAATCGCAATTGGGAATTAAACCATTAAAAATCATTGGTTTCATAATTCTGCGTTTTCACTCGCTCTTGCATCGCTCAAAAATCGTGCCATTTTCTCGCAAGTGTGAAGGAGCCTTAAAAGAGTTATTTCCACCATAGCTAGGAAGGCAGCCGTGCTACAGTTACTTGCATAGTGGGTGGCCAGGAACGTCACTGTGTAGGGAAAAACTGACCGGGGTGTGTGCTAAATCAACGCTATGACCCCCTTCATTCTCACGATCATGACACATACTTTAGAAGTAACCCTTTAAAGGGGATCTGTGGTTTTAAATCACTAATCTAAGATACGCAGACGATACGACCCTGGTAGCAGAGACAGCGAAGCATCTAAAGACGCTGATCCTGAAACTAAAAGAAGAAAGTGAGAAGATGGGACTTCAACTGAACATAAACAAGACAAAGATGATGGCCGCTGCTACCAAGGAAGTCCACATAAAGGTCAACAACAAGGAACTCAAAGTGGTTTATAGTTTCGTATTCCTTGGATCCCTCATCGATCATAGTGGCATCTCAACAAGAGAGATAAGTGTAGATTAGCACTGGAGAATACGGCCATGGTGAACATGGACCCAATATTGAAGCGCAAGGTTGTTTCAGTCACCATCCAACAAAGGTTAATCACAAGCATCGTCTTCCCGATTGCAACATATAAATCACCAACAAACCTGTCTTGGACCACATCAATGCAGCAGTGTCTCTAGAAGGCAAGATCATGAGATGGAGACGGACTTACTTTGGACACGTGATGAAGGTGAATTTGCTTGAAAAAGAGATGCCACTTGAAATGGTCAGCGGTAAAAGGCAACCGAGAAGACAAGAGACACGTTGGCTGGACACCATCAAGAAGGACATGCGAATGGGCATTGGGTAATTGAAAGCAGCCATAGAGAATAGAGAAGCACGAGGAGGACTGGCCTACAGAGTATCCATGAGTCAGGCACGGCTGAACGGATAGAGTTGGAATTGGTAGTTTTAAATATTAATGGCGCATGGCTAGGATAAACCACCAATATCTGATCATGCGGCTTCCACGAATTATGAGGATCAGGCATTGTGGCCTCGTCAGATTTGTAATAGGTCAGTTGCAGCTCAGTCTCATTCAAGTGCAGCTGAGTTGCAGTACCAGACACAGTGCACAGTCAAGAGTGGCGCTGCGGCTACAAAAAAAAGGGCTGTTCTGTTAACCCTTCAGTTCCCATTCTTTTTTGTTTCCATTAGAAGAGTCCAGTGTCTGACAGCAAACAGAGTGCTATCTGCAGGTCACTTCTTACCATCCAAAACATTGGGACCCGGGGACAATTGGGTCTGTCACCATCCATCTCAAAACGGACTTGACTGAATCGGGAGAGTTACTGCATGCCATCAATGGAAGCTAACAAAACCTAAATCTGGTTCACACAATGGGGAAGCTTTATGAAACGGACTAAAACAAAAACTGTTTTTGCTGCCCATAGCAACCAATCACAGCACAGCTTTCATTCCTTATAGTGCTCTTGAACAATGAAAGCTGCTCTGTGACTGGCTCCTATGGGCAACAAAGACCATTTCTTTTTAAGACTATTAGTATGGTCAGTGAAAAACTATTTCCATGCAATTTTCACGTGCGTTTTTATAGTATCTTTTTCTCTGCTTTACACTTCCTGGTTCTTTTTTTCATGTGATCCCCATAGTAACCTGCATCAAAAACGCATTGTATTCACATGAAACGCGCATGCAATTGCAATACATTTCTAACCCAATAAATGTACAGCGCTTGGTTCTGGGCTTTAATCCTGCGCCACAATAAAAATACGGCTCTGGATTAAAGCTCCTGCAATCTTGCAGGAGCCAGTTGGGTTCTCACATGTCAGTGACAGCCAAGGACCTGGAGGAGAAGGTAGAAGCAGTCTTGAGTGCTATGTAGTAAATAGAGGAAGTAGAAGTGCCTGCTTCCACTATTTGATCCGGCGATCACGTGATTCCTGGATGCCCCCTGGCATGTCAGAGCCCCAGGTGTCAGACTCAGATCAGCTCTGTTAGTGACTACTCTCCCTACAGGGGGGTGTTTTTTCCCTATAACTCGGGCTCCTATGGATGCAGCTCTTACGGCTGCCCCAGTTACAGCGAAAAAGTATGAAATAGCAAAAAATAAAATGACCCAGTGCCGACGCCAACCAAAACCGTCACGATATGCAGCCTCTACTTTGCATAGCCATGATCACTGGCACAGCATTAGGCTAATTAGCCTTTTAAATCAGGGCAGGGTGATTCACCCATCCATATTAGCAAGCAGTGCCTGCACAAATATGCTCCGGTACAGCTGCTAAATACACTCGTTATTGCCCAAAAATATTGTGCAGGAGAGAGCGTATAACATTACGGCTGGGTTTATATGGGGCGGAATTGGTGCAGAAAGTCCCCTGGCAACACCGCCCGCGGCTCCTAATCCTGGGATTAACCAGAAAGTGAACAAGATTTTGCAAAAATCTCGTCCACACGCTGCAGCCAAGCCGCGCGAAAAATGACACCTGGTGCAACATGGCAATTCTTTTCATGTTTCCGCTGCGGCCCCTCTCCTCTCTATGGGGAGAGAAAGCCGAGGCAGAATACCGATGGCAAAAGCGCTCCAAAGCCTCCAGAAAATGCAGCAGGGTTTTGAAGCGATTAACCAGCAGAATTCTTGCGGTTTTTCGGTGCGGCCATTCCATGAGAATTCCGCTGAAATTCCGTCCCATGTGACCCCAGCCGCACACTCATCTGTAGAAGCCCTCAGTTGTATGTATTTAAAGGGGTTGTCTCGCGGCAGCAAGTGGGTCTATACACTTCTGTATGGCCATATTAATGCACTTTGTAATATACATCGTGCATTAAATATGAGCCATACAGAAGTTATTCACTTACCTGCTCCGTTGCTGGCGTCCCCGTCGCCATGGTTCCGTCTAATTTCGGTGTCTTCTTGCCTTTTTAGACGCGCTTGCGCAGATCCGTCTTCTCCCTTCGGCTCCACTCGGCAGCATCGGCATTTTGGCTCCGCCCCCTTGTACGCATCATCGCGTAGCTCCGCCCCATGATGTGTGCCGGTTCCAGCCTCCTGATTGGCTGGAATCGGCACGTGACGGGGGCGGAGCTACGCGATGATGCGTACAAGGGGCGGAGCCAAAATGCCGATGCTGCCGAGCGGAGCCGAAGGGAGAAGAAGGATCTGCGCAAGCGCGTCTAAAAAGGCAAGAAGACACCGAAATTAGACGGAACCATGGCGACGGGGACGCTAGCAACGGAGCAGGTAAGTGAATAACTTCTGTATGGCTCATATTTAATGCACGATGTATATTACAAAGTGCATTAATATGGCCATACAGAAGTGTATAGACCCACTTGATTTCGCGAGACAACCCCTTTAAGCATGTTGCATTATTTCTTAAAGGAATTGTTCAAATATTTTAAGTTTTATTCTCTATTTTTGTTGACGAGTGAAGCACCTTATAAGCATCACTGTTAAAGAAAACATAGGATGTCCACACATACCTTCTAGGTTCACCAGATGTTTTCTTTGCATTGTACTCATTTTGTTTTTAACAGTATAAACTGGAGACGGATACAAATCTGGTGTCCCTAAAATACCTGACTGCAACTCCGCTTACTTCCACATGATGGTGCTAGAACACAACATATAAAGTGTTCCACTGCCACAGCAATAAAAATGCAGCAAAGTTAGAACATAAATTACCCAATAATTGAATCTAAAAAAGAAATGAGAAAAAAAGTCTTTGCTTCATGTATATTTATGGCATAGTAGTCAAATACAATTCCCATCCATATCATCTGGCTTATCTTCTGCACTAATCACCGTTGTATTCATGGACAAGGGAGGTTCTCGGAGTCACAAGCAGGGTTCCCTAAACCTTGTGGATTCCTAAGGCCTCATGTCCACGGGCAAAAGAAGAATTAAAATCCGCAGCGGATTTTAACTCTTCTCCCGCCCGCGGATCCGCACCCCATAGGGATGCATTCACCACCCGCCGGTAGATTCTCCATGGAGAATCCATAGCGGGCCTCATTTTCCCCGTGGACATGAGGCCTAAAGTCTGCACAGAAGAGAACAGCAGGCAACTTTTCACTCTTACAGCAGGGAAGGTCTCATCTCAGACTTCACCAAGATGCCTCCCAAAGCACACAGGGCAGAATATAGCACTGGGTGAGCATTGCAGAATGATTTATCATCCCTTAGGCCTCGTTCACACTAGTGCGGTTTCCTATAGGAGCGTTCATATGAAGGGATTTTAGACATTCAAAATACTTGCATCTAACAAAGATAGAACATGTGACTGTAATGCTCGCATCAAAGGTCCTCACTGCGAGAAAGGACATAGGACCTGACCTATCTTTGGTGCGTACTGCGCAGTAGTTTCCATGGGAGCTGGATAACACACACCACGCAGCTCCTGATCGTGTGAACGGGAAATTTTACGGCTATTTAAGCTCAAGACTTAATAGATGGATGTGGTTCACGCGATCTTTAGTGCAGTATAATGCGCAAAATAAATATCGCACCTATGCTGCACTAAAAATCGCATGAACGGGCAATTTTTCACGTGCAGAAGGACTGAGAGCTTCATGCACATGAAAATCGCTCATTCACTGGAGCAATGTGTTGTTTAAAAAAGCGCAGCGGTTCCAGGAAATCGCAATCTCCTGCAGTGGCTGTGACAGCCAAGGCAGGGGATGAGGGGAACGCCCGCAGAAATGCAAGGCTGTTTCCATGTGAAAACGCCTCGCATCCAGGGGTTTTAAGAAGGATGGTAATGGTCTCGCCAGTGTGAAGGAGCCCAGAGAGATTTCTCCATAGCAGGGAGAGTAAGAGCAGGGCTATGGGAGATTAACTCATAGCAGGGAGAGGGATAACGGTGCTATGGGAGATTAACCCATATCAGGGTGTGTGAGAGTGGAGCTATAGAGGATTAACCCATAGCAGGGAGAGACAGAGTGGGGCTAAGGGGGATTAACCCATATGAAGGTGATTGAGAGTGGGGCTATGGGGGATTAACCCATAGCCCTGCTCTGTTTCTCCTTGCTATGGGTTAATCCCCCATAGCACCGCTCTCTCTCTCCCTGGTGTGGGGATCCCTAAGGCATATCCCCATACTGCAGAGAGAGGGGTGGGGCTATAGAAAGGGGCAGAGCTATACAGCTTCTCACAAGGATTCCCCATAGCAAAAAGAGAGGGGGCGGGGCTAGAGGGTGGATCCCTCTAGACCCGCCGTCTCCTAACACGCTCTCAGGGAAGCCCTCGGTGAAGCCCTTTAACCCCGCCCCCCTCTCTCCCCCTGCTATAGGGAAATCCCTTGGGGATTAGGTGGAGTCATTAAGAGGATTTCTGCCAACCGAAGGAATTCTCAGCTGCTTACAGCGGGACATTTAAAACGTGCTGCCCTCGGGACTTCCCCTCATCCCTGCGGGGACTAAGAGGTTAATATTGGCAACGAAAATTACAGTGGAAGTTGGTGAGTTTTCGATTTTTAATTCCACCAGTATTCGTTGCCTGGTGCTAAAGAACACTCATGCAAAGTGTTACTGAAATCGGACCAGAACTGCGAATTTGTATGCGACACAAACAAGCAGATTATGCGTTTTGTGTATCAGATTAAAATATCATAAAATTAGAGCTGCGCTCCACTTATCCTTATAATCATCAGATTGAAGTGAATACAAAAAGGGATTTACTCGGTGACTAGTGGAGTTCTTGCCCAGAATACTCCACTAGCACCTCCAAATCCCGATAGGCGTGTAGTATACGTAGGTAGGATCCTCCTGTCATCCCTCTATCCCAAAATAATTCAGGAGAGCTGCCAAGTGTTGGTGTCTTCTATTGCTAGAAGACCCCAGGTGCAGTGAATAACTGAAATTAGAAATAAAAAGACTCCGCGCCCCCAGAGGCAGACTATCGGAGGTCCTCCATAATGTACAAGGTTAGACTTTTATTCCAATGCAAAGCGTTTTGTCGCCCAAACCGCGACTTTATCAAGCATCTTTTTATTTTCAATTTCAGTTATATATATAAGATCAGGAAACTACTACTGTATGTCTCCCAGCGCTGTTATGGTAGCATTTGCCCTCTTCCACAAATTGTAATATACAGCAATTTCCCCCCTCTACGCACCACATGCTTACAGGAGGCCAGCCCTTTTACTGGTAGCCACAACAGTGTTTCCCCCTTCTTCCAGTAGTCACAGCAGGACTAGGATAGTTCCAGCAAGGTCTCTCCACCTTCTCCAGTAGTCAGGGTCTCCCTAGTGCTCCCCAGTAGTCACATCAGGACTAGGATAGTTCCAGCAAGGTCTCTCCACCTTCTCCAGTAGTCAGGGTCTCCCTAGTGCTCCCCAGTAGTCACATCAGGACTAAGATAGTTCCAGCAAGGTCTCTCCACCTTCTCCAGTAGTCAGGGTCTCCCTAGTGCTCACCAGTAGTCACATCAGGACTAGGATAGTTCCAGCAAGGTCTCCCCACCTTCTCCAGTAGTCAGAGTAACCCTAGCACTCCCCAGTAGTCACAGCAGTCCCCAGTGCATACTGGAATGTCCCTCCTTTTGCACATTCATTCAGACACTAATGACATTAAACAGATTTCGCAGCATAACTGCTTACAGATTTGACAATGTTTTTCCACTGCTACCCACAATTCACTGCTGCTGTCATTTCCGTTTCAACCATCAAGCTTCCAAACCACACCTTATATATTATTCATGGCAGCGCACTGGAGCCAAATGTCGACAGTGTAAGAGTGAAATATAATGTGAGCGCTGTGTCCGCCTATTCTCTCTTTCTGACTCCGAACTTCCTGTTGCATTAATTAAGCTTATTATGTATATTTAATGTCCACCTTTCTGCATTTCCAAGAAGGGAAAAGCCAACAGATGGCTGAAGGAGGCGATGGAATGAATGAAAAGCTCTGGCAATGGGTATGAGGGCGCTCCAGCTCCCACCACCTACAGGCCACATGGGCACTCGCGGAAAAACACGGAAACGCTGATAAATATAAAGATGATTATTTTTACGCTGGTGAATCCATTTCTGTTACAGATTAATATAGATTTGTACTGAAAAGAATCAGTTCTATCCTCAAAGGGCTGCACCGCAGGCTAAATGAGTACATTATACATGAATTCCTTGATTTCTTTCTGTATTGTGTTCATCTGCCTTATGACTGCATATACAGTTACAAATCAAGTGAACCTTGAATCTCTACATTAATGTACTGTAAACGGGTCTATTTAAGTCCAAACTGTAGGCAAACACAATCTAACGTTTATGCCCTTTATTGAACACATTGAGTGAGTAAACATCTACAATACAGGAAGAAAAAGTAAGTGAACCTTCAGAATTGCTGCTAAAGTGGGAACTACAGATTAGTAATCACCTCCAGCAAAGTTTCCTTTAGTAGCAAATATTCAGAAGGAATTTTGGACCATCCCTTCTCCAAATTTATGTCACGTCTGTCTCCTGAGACCTGTGGTACTACAGGTGTTCTGGAGTTCTCCTGCTCAGGTGTGGGGATTGTGCTGGCTGGGCGTGTGTGTGTCCCCAGTCAGCCAATCACTCCAGGTCAGTACACATAAAAGCTGTCTTCCCAGGTGTGGGTGTGTTCAGCTTTCTCTGTCTCTCTTTGTTGTGTGAGCAGGTTCTATGTGTGGTGGCTGTAAGAAAGGTTTGGGTTTTGTGGTTTTCTTTGGTTGTGTTGCTGGACTCCTGGTTAGTGTAGGGTCTAGTGGTATAGCCAGGAGCCGTGAAGTGGCCCACTAGCTTCCAGATTTTGGCCAAAATGTCAACTAATACCTGGCATTCATAGCATTAACATCTGCTACTAGTGTTTTCGCATTGGTTGCTGTATGGTGTGATTATGACTCTGTGTGTCTTCTTATCCTGTCCAGTTGTCCCCGTTGGTGGTGGCATGTGTATGCGTCCTAGCCTGGGTGCATGGGTTCTTAAGGGCAACAAGGGCTCAGATCCAAAGACCACTCGGCCATGCTTTATTGGGGCGATGTCCCTGCTCAGGTAGGTCCATGGTCATTTTTCTTTGTAGAAGATAGGGAGACGTGTTAATCAGTGGTTGTTTCACCTGGTGTTCCCTACCTTGGTAATGTTCGTGTGGGCCTGGTGGTCACTTGCCCACAAGAATGTAACAATGTGTTTAAGTTTATGAATATTTCTGGGATGTCTTGTGTGCGCAGCCTTCTTCAGGTCTTGCCACAACATCTTAATTGTGTATTTGCTCAAACAGTGAGCAGAGAACAGATCCCGTTGTTTTTAATGGGTACATTCTCATTTTCTCGTTTTTGCATCCATGGGGGAAAAAAAGCAGCATGCTCTATTTTGGTGCGCATTTGCGCAGAAAGTACAGTGCAGCAGTGCAAAAAGGACAGTAAAATGCACGGACACACATGCAATAGTACGACCTTCACTGTGCAAAAAGCCACATGCGTTTTTAGGCTTGTGTGAAGCAGCCCTTACAATCAGGACTCTCATTTGGCCATTCCAAACACAAATCTGCTTTCTCAACCATTCCTTAGCTGATTTACTTGTGTGCTTTGGGTTAATGTGTGCCTAAGGGCAAAAATGCATGGCCACATGCGCAACTTCGCTCGCCGCCATAGAGTGTAGTTGCGCATGAACCAAGGCTTTTTTTTGTGGGCCATTCAAACTCCGCTTCATTGCGTGTAGGTTTGAAAAAACAGCGGGTAGATAGGTCTTGCCCCATCTTTCCCAAATGTAGGGCATGTCCTATCTTTTCTCATCTGTGCAATTAACGGGTGAGAATACCGCTAATGGAAACAAAACCATTATAATCAATGGTTTTGTTTCATCTCATTATGCAGCCGTGAAAAATAACGGTACTAAACCACGCCCATCTGAAGAAGCCATAAGGTAGATGGATTGGATTGATGTACACCCAGGTCACTGGGTCCTTCTACATGGAGCAGCTAATCGTAGGAACGAGCCAACAACTTCCATTTACATACGCAGATATCATCATTTACATTTTTTTCAAGGGAGTCTTAATGCTTGGGAATGGTTTGCGAATGACTGAACAATTGCCTTTTACATGCAACAACGGGCAAATGAAAAATGATGATTTTTATTCCTGCATAAAATGAACTAAATATACTGACAGCGGGCCGGATGATCAGCTGATCAACCGGGATCCAGAGTGATGAATCCTCCCAATCAACTTTCAGGATAGGTCATGAATAGTAAAAGACCTGAAATACCCATTTAATGGGCAAAACACTTGTGAAACCTACATCCTAATCTACTTGACTGCTTCTGCCAATTGATTCTTGGGGAAGTCATCGATGTTCACTTACTTTTTCTCCTTGCAATGTGAATAATTACTCCGTGTGCTCAATATAAGAGATGAAGGGTACAACCGTATGTGCGTTATTAGATAGACTCGGTTTATAAGGGCTCATTCACACTGGCAATCGCTGTAAGAAAATCGCAGATTCATTCAGGCAATGTTGGAGCGACAGCGATGCTTTTTCTTGTGAAAAATCGTGCATCGTATCGCTGCCAGAAATCAATAAGAGTTTCTAATGTTAAAAACGCATCGCACAAAAATCACAAGTTCGTACATTGTGATGAGATAAAAAGGAGGCTCCATAGGGAAACATGGGCTAGAAAAGAAAATTTCGAAATGCAGAAAGATAGAACATGGCGCAATTTTTTTTTTCGCACCACATTGCATTCGTGAAAACATCGCAAATTGGAATGAAACCATTGAAAATCATTGGTTTTATAATTCTGCGTTTTTACTCACTGTCGCCTCATGCTATTTTATTACCAGTGTGAAGGAGCCCTAAGGGGGCCTTCACACGGGCGAGTTTCATGTGTGAGTCCATATCACATCTGATATGGACAGAATCTCCGCGTGTCAATAACACATTGTATTTCAATGGTTTTTTTTCACATGAGCAATTTTTCGTTTGGAGCTGTGCTGCGAGATTAAAAAAATCACTGAAAGGTCCTATTTTTGGGGGTCCTTATAGGGAATCGCCCACTATTTCCTATGGGATCTTTAAGAAAAATCGAATCGCACTCACATGCCATGCGATTTTTACCATTGAAATCTATTGGAAGAAAGAACATGGATGCAACACGATGCATTTTTTAAGCAAATACGCATCGTGCTCCAATCCAGAATCCAAAGTTTACAAGCATACCGATATACCGATATCAAGCTCACCCATGTAAATACAGCCTAACTGTAGGCCAGAGAACAATCAGACCACATTTTATTAGTCATCAATGCAGAAATCCAGGTAATTCAACAGGGTTCACATTTTCTTGCAACAGTGTGATAGCATCTAATAGTTGTATAGCAATATAGTAATCATAGACAGTACCATCTGTACCTGGATACAGTCAAACCTCTAGTTTTGTTGGTAATCCGTCCGAAAGCAATCGGCTAAACTTGAAACCAATGAAACTCATTGTAAATCCAATTAATTGGTTCTAGACATTCCATAAAACACACCAAACCACATTTCTGTACAGCGTTTAACGCTGCTTTTTCAGCGCGGAGCTAAACTCTGTACAACGCTCCCATTCATTTCAATGGGGCTCTTCACACAAGCATTTTCAGCCCTGCGTAGCCCATTGAAATGAATGGCAGAGGTTTCAGCACTGCCGAAAACATGGCACAACTTGGTACCACGTTTTTGGCAGCGCTAAACGTTCTTGATATACTATAAAAATCAATTCTCACCTTGCAGGTGCCGTCGTTGTCCCAGGGGCTGCTCTCTGGAGCTCCGTGCAGGCTGCTGGGCACTTGTCAAGCTGGCAGAGCATCTTGCTAGTGATGGGGATTGAAATCCCCCGCCTCCAGCAAGAGATTGCTCTGATTGGCAGCCCACTCAGCCAATCACAGCCAGCGCTGGATGCTCTAATCACAGCCATTCGCCCATGAATGGCTGTGATTGGACAGCGAGGCCACGTGGGCCGGCAGCTACTAGCAAAACTAGAAGCAGCCGGCAAAAGAAGAGGCAAAATTCTGTATGGAAAAATTTGGCGAAACTCTAAACTGGCGAAAGAAGAAGGCAACGAAAGTAGAGGTATGACTGTAGTTTACACATATCCACAGACGATTAGCAGCAGAGCAGATGACAAGCACAGATGCCCTTACAGTGCCCCGCACTCCTCCAGCCCATCAGGACAGTGCTTGTTCCTAAATGACTGTCCTGTGCACATTTACTACAAGTACATATCATTATCTTCTGTATGCTGCATGCTTCCACTTCTGCTCCCTTGTATAAAGCGCTATGTTCTAGTGTTTACAAGGGGCCCATATGTGCTTCTCGGCATATTTCATGAACATTTTAGTCCTAAGCTATAAATACCTTCCTCTCTCTCCGATTCATAGAACTCGATCATCCCTGACAATAGGAACGGAGAAGCCGTCTGCTCAGCTATGTTCATTACTAAGTAGAGATACGATGACCCAGAATACCGACGAGTAGAATAAGTATTATTAGATGTATTATTGTCTGTCATTTCTAGAACTTACAGCCTTTACAACATAATCTATTAGCTCACATTGGTAGCAGAACAGTCTATAAGGGCTTGTTCACATCTGCATTGTTCTATTTGGAATCTCTATCGTAGATTTCCATTAAAATCCAGAGGACATAATGGAAGATGGGTGACCCCATTATAGTCAATGGGGTCTATCTAGCACCATTTACATTCAGCAGGAGCTGAATCTGGCACTTAAGGTTTTACTGTTGCTCGGCACCTAGGGCTGGGGCTGAACAACTATGTGTATACATGCACAATACTAAGGTTATGCATATACTGTATATCTACCTGTATACACAGTGGCTACTAATCATTGAAAAGGGGGAAAGGATATAGGAGAGGCAGGGGCACCACTACCCTCATTATAACAGATCTTCCCTTCACCAGGCTTCCCTCATCTAATGCCACCAAGGACCATTTGGGCTCAAAAGTATGATGATGTTTGAGATGCAAAAAGTACAGCGCTTTTTCATTCGGTAAAATGACAGACAGCTGAGTGGAAACCAATTGGACCCCATTATAGCCAATGGGGGCCATTTGGTGGTGATCAGTTCCATCATAAGATGGATCAATCCCGCCAGGGGATTCCCCTTTCCTGCTTCCCGAATGGAGCAGAAAACTATAACCCCCGCCCCAGATGTGAGAGCAGCCTAAATAAGAGAGATATACTTGTTTATGCTGACATATGGCTATTATTGTATACAGATATAAAAAGTCTACGCACCTGTTAAAATGCCATGCTTTTGCCATGTTAAAAAATTGGGCAAATATGAATCATTTCAGATTTATTTCCACCTTCCATGTAACCCGTTATCTGTACAATTCCATCAAACTGAAATCTTTTAGGGTGGAAAAATAAACACAACAAGACTAAAACTATGTGGTTGCATAAGTGTGAACACCCTCTTATATTTGGGGATGTGGTTGTGTTCAGAATTAGCCAATTACATTTCATCTCATGTTATATAGTAGTTAGCACTCCGCTGCCATTATTTACAGGGATTCTGATTTATCCTATATAAAGTTCAGCTCTTCTAGGATTACATATACATATACCATGGAAAACAGTAAAGACAGTCATCAAGAAGTAGATTAAATTTGGCACAACAGTGACATTACCAAGACCCGGATGTCCTTCAAAAATTGATGAAAAGACCAGAAGAAAATTGGTCCAGAAGGCTGCCAAGAGGCCGACAGCAACATTAAGGCCTAATTCCCACAGGCGGATAAGCGGCGGACATCCGCAGCGTTGTCCCGCAGCTATTAGGTTCTATTGAACCTAATAGTGCAATGCTCACAGTGCATAATTCCACCTTGGAATTCCGCCCCGTGAAATCACCCGCGGCATGTTCTATTTGCCGCGGGTGTACGCGCGGACGGCTTCCATTGTAGTCAATGGAAGCCGTCCGTCACGCTATCTTCCGCTGCAGCACAGCGGTAGAAAGTGTGAAAACGCTTCCCCGCCTACCGACGCCCACGTCATATGACACGGCAGGCGCGTCATGTGATGCTGTGGGCGCGTCATATGACGCTGCCCATGTGTCACATGACACTGCCGGCACGCTGTACTGAACATGTGCGCCGGCACAGAATGCGGGACATGGGGCAGTGGATCCAAAGGTGAGTATGGGGTCTCTGGAGGGGCTCTGTGACTGACTCCGCTGCGGAATTCCGCTTGCGGAGCCCCTCACGGCCGTGGGCACTAGTCCTAAAGGAGCTCCAGGAATATTTGACAAGTACTGGTTGTGCAGTGCATGTGACAACTATCTCCTGTATGCTTCATATGTCTGTGGGGTGGCAAGATGAAAGCCTTTTCTAACACAGAAAAACATCCAAGCCCGGCTATGTTTTGCCAAAACCTACATCAAGTCTGACATAGGCCGCCTGCAGACGGCCAGGTCAGATCCCGCTGCGAGAATCCTCGCAGCAGGATCCGACCCGAGCCCCTGCAGGGACCAGCGCGGAACTCACCTCTCCTGCGGCTCTTTGATGTGCCGGCACATGCGCAGAGTAGAGCCGGTGGCCAGGGAGTGACATTTCTGTGCGGAGCTCTGCGAGCCCCGCACAGAAATAGAGCATGCCACGATTTGCTTTCCGTGTGTAATTTTGCGCCGACAAATCGCGGCCGTCTGCCTAGGATAGCGTTTTCTAACGCAATCCTATGGCAGCTTCCCCGGGAATTTATAGCCCCCCGTGTGCAGGGGGCTATAAGTGGGAGAACGTGTTATGGTCTGATGAGACAAAGGGTGGACTTTTTTCCATTAATTCTGAAAGGTATGCTTGATGCAAAGCCAACACTGTGCATCACCAAATAACACCTTACCTACAGCGAAGATGCAGCATTATGATTTGGGGCTGGTTTTCTGCTGCTGAAACTGGAGCTTTAGTCAAGTTGGAGGACATTAGGAACAGTTCAAAATATCAGCCCATTTTGGTACAAATCCTTCAGGCTTCTGGTAAAAAGCTAAAGATGAAGAGGAATTTCACCTTTTACCACGACAACAACCCAAAGCATACCCCCAAATTACCAAAAGAATGGCTTTGCCGGAAGATGATCAAAGTTTTCGAATGGTCCAGCCAGAGCCCAGACCTGAATCCCATTGAAGATCTGTGGGTGACCTGAAGAGGGCAGTAAACTCAAGATACCCTTGGATTCGGACAGATGTGGAGCACTTTTGCATGAAAGAGTGGGCAAAGATTGCCAAGTCAAGATGTGCCACGCTGAGAGACAGCCTTTCACTCTATGCGGTCATAAAGTGAAAGGCTGCATCAACAAAGTCTTAGTTTTAGGGTTTGTATATTTTAGCAGCCACATTATTTTTTTATGTTTCCACCCTAAAAGATTTCAGTTTGTTTTCCAATGGAATTGTACAGATAACGGGTCACATGGCAGGTGGAAATAAATCTGAAATGATTCATCTTTGCATTTTAATAGGTATGAGTAGACTTTTTATATCCACTGTACAATGTCATGTTTCTATTAGAGATGAGCGAGTATACTCGCTAAGGCACATTACTCGAGCGAGTAGTGCCTTAGCTGAGTATCTCCCCGCTCGTCTCTAAAGATTCGGGGCCGGCGGGGGAGAGCGGGGAGGAACAGAGGGGAGATCTCTCTCTCCCCCTCTCCCCACGCTCCCACCTGCTCCCCGCCGCAACTCACCTGTCACCGGCGCCGGCCCCTGAATCTTTAGAGACGAGCGGATAGATACTCGGCTAAGGCACTACTCGCTCGAGTAATGTGCCTTAGCGAGTATACTCGCTCATCTCTAGTTTCTATCACTGTATATGGAGACATGTAAATGTCACTGTATATGAGGGCTGTCAGTGTACTATATATGGGGCATATATATCACTGTATATATGGGCTGTACATGTATATATGGGGTATGTGGCTACCATTATATATGGGAGCAACTGGCTTTCTGCCTGTATTTGGGATCTGTAGCTATCACTGGTACAACGCGGCTATTACTGTGTATAAGGGGTTAGTGTCTGACTCTTCATAGAGGAGCTCTGTATCTGGGGTTACTGAACAACCTGGAAAAGTAGGATAGAAAACATGTGCTGTGGGGTAATACACAATGACAGTTGCCTCAAGCTTCTCAGAAGTCTAATCTGTTGCCTAGGTACGAAAACTCTGAATTATATACAGTGATCTGTCAAGTTACAATGGCCCCCAGAGTATAATATTTTCACCATACAATGGTCTTTCCCGGGTCATTACAACTTGAAACCATATTCAACATACAGTATCACTGTCAGCCCAGACCTGCGGCATGTGCACTTTGTGGGAAGCTCCATCCAACAAACATGGGCATTTCATTGGTAAAACCCTTGCATTACCCTTGACCTGACCGAAGCTGCCAATTACTGACCCATCTCAAACCTCCCCTTTATCTCAAAACTACTAGAACACCTGGTTTATTCCCACCTCACACGCTTTCTCTCCAATAAAGCTCTCCTCAACCCCCTTCAGTCTGGCTTGCGCCCCGCACACTCGACCGAAACCACCCTCACAAAAGTGTCAAACGACATGATGATGGCGAAGTCGAGGGGTGACTACTCCCTACTAATCCTGCTCAACCTTTCCGCTGCATTTGACACTGTTGACCATGACCTCTTCCTCACTATGTTATGCTCTATTAGCCTAAAGGATCCTGCTCTTTCCTGGTTCTTCTCCTACCTTTCTGACAGCTCTTTCAGCGTCTCCTTCGCTGGCTCTATCTCTTCTCCGCTCTCCCGCGGTGTTGGCGTTCCCCAGGGTTCAGTCCCCAGTCCCGTCCTCTTCTCTATCTACACAGCCCCAATTGGACAAACCATCCACAAATTCAGCCTCCAATACCATCTCTAAGCTGATGACACCCAATTATACACCTATTCCCGCGATATCTCTGAACCATTCCTCCAAAATATCACCGACTGTCTGTCCACTGTCTCTAATACTATGTCCTCCCTTTTTCTCAAACTTAACCTCTATAAAACTGACCTGCTTGTCTTTCTGCCTTCCAATATCTCCACTCTAGTGTCTGCCATTATGATAACCCCCAAACAGCATGCCCACTGCCTTGGGGGTCGCACTGGACTCCGGCCTCTTCCTCGCCCCCCACATCCAATCCCTGGCCCAAAAATGTCACCTGCACCTCAGAAATATTGCTAAAATCACATTTCTCACCATGGACACGCTAAAGACAATTGTTGTTGCCTTCATCCATTCCGACTCAATTACTGTAACTAACTGCTCATTGGTCTTCCCCGCACCAGACTCTCCCCTCTCCAATTCATACTAAATGCGGCAGCTAGACTAATTTCCCTATCCAGACGCTTCTCAGAAGCCTCAGCACTATGCCAATCATTGCACGGTCTGCCCATAAATTACAGAATTAAATTCAAACCCATCCCCCTCACCCATAAAGCTCTCCATGGCACTGCGCCACCATATATTGCCTTCCTCCTGTCCGTACACCACCCAGCCCACACACTCCGATCAGCCAACACATTTGATTAAACGTTCCTCTAATTTGATCCTCTGCTGCTCGCCTCCAGGACCTCTCTAGAGCAGCATCGGTCCTCTGGAATGCGCTACCCCAAAACAGTCAGACAATCCCCGAAGCACGGAACTTCAAACACGCCTTAAAAAAAAACACACCTCTTCAGGGAGGCATACCAAATCTCATGATCTAATCCACCACCCCAACCCCCCACAACATGCCCCCTGCCCCTCCCTATGGCTCCTCACACCTTCCACTTTGCCTGTAATATACATCTTCTGCCCCTGTACCTCCTTATCACCCCCCCATTCTGTTTCCTAATAATTAGATACTGTATGTAATTTTCATACAGTTTTGTGTTCCCCTGTGCCTTCTCTCTTGCCCCTATACCTCCTGAACCACCCCCCTGTCTCTCACCAAATAATTGTATACCATATGTAATCGTCTTGTTTGTGTTCCGTGGTTTAAAAGCGCTGGGGAATAGGTTGGCGCTGTACAAATAAAGATTATTATTATCTTATTTTGCTACAAAATCTGTCTGCACATCATCTGCAAATCTAATACCTTGACCTGTGAGTCTACATAATGGGAAACAATACAATAGTCATGTATAACATTCATGCTACTGGCCCATCTTCACATAAATAAAGACAGAATATTAAAAAAAAAAAGATTTCATGCAGAAAGTCTTCGTCTTACATAATGTTCCAGACATCAAAAGGCTGAGCAAAAAATTAATCTTTCAGTTTAATTGACCTGTCATGCATAGTGGGACTGGGTAACGGTTACTAAGGTTTACGTGTCTGATTGATAACATAATCATAATGAAAGCTCCACAACACTGACAGCTGCTCCACCGCCTCTTGACAAACCGCTCACTCCTACATCTTACTATTGCTTTGCAGTATAGAAGGATAGGCCATATTTAATAATTAACATTACACCTGGGGTTATCATAGATTAGGACCCTTTTACAAGGAATGATTACATTCAGATAATCGTTGAATCATGCGAAAATGAACAATTATTGTTAGGAGTAAACATGGCCAACGATTGAACGATGAATGATAATTAGTTTTTACTGATTCTTCATTGTCCATTTTATGTAGGCATAAAAATCATTGTCATTCCATCTAAAAGGACATTGTTCAGTTGTTTGCAGACCATTCCCAGGTATTTCCAGACTCTGCTGAAAGACTAACAATGGACTGAATGAGCTGCGCCGAAAAATTGCTGAAAAAAATGTAAACGATTATCTGCACGTGTAAACAGAGGTCATTTGATGTCACTCGTTCCAATGATTAATTGCTCCATATAGAAGGACCCTTAGGCCAATACTAGTTGATTGGTGGGGGAAAACTCTAGAGGCCTTCGATGATCAGCTGAATGGAGAAGTCACAGAATGAACAGTGCTTGGCCAGGGAGAAGAGGGCCTTATAGTTTTGCCCAAGCAACAATTTGGCAAGGGAGGCACTATTCTAATGTCTGCATCTCTAGTTAGAATGGGACTACCATTTGTTTGAGTTTTTTTAGAGCCAATATTCTAGGCTTTCAAGCAAGACCAAAGTCACAGCAGTAACCCTATTCTATCTGGAGACAGAGCAGGTTGAAGTGGGAGTTGCATGTACTAAACCTGCAGTTATCCCTTCAGCTGTCATTTCAGTCAGTTCAGAGAAGAAGAAGGACAGCAGGACTCAGAAGGAGAGGAGTTGAGCTGAAAATTTCTATGCACTTGTATGGCAACAGACCCGCACGTGGATTTAGCCCTCTTCAATGGGCAAATCCACACACATATTTCCTAATGCATATTCCACACGGACATATCACTTTTTTCCTTCAGCACACGGATTTGAAATCTATGTGCAGAAAAAATCTTCACCATATACAAGGGGTTACCCGAAAGAAACAGGAAGTCATTTATTAAAAATATTTATTTGTACATTTTGAAACTCCTTCAATGTCATTCATCTCTGTTTGAAGCAATACATTTGTCAAAATGCTTTTCCACTGCTCATTGTTATTGATGTCTTTTAGTGCTTGTGCTGTTTTTTCTTTAACCTCTTCAACATAAGCAAAGCATTTTAATTTGAGGTCACATGGAGCGAGATCGAGAAAATACATTTACACACAATGGTTATTGCTCAAAATTCGTTCAAACGATGTCTTTTTAGTGATAATTGCGTGTAAATGCTACCATCGTTAGCTTTTCAGCCGAACGATGATTTTTAGTTCAGCATAAAAACCATCATTTGGCCGGGCAGCTGATAGCAAGGACCGCATGCTGTGATTCTCTGTGGCAGTTCTGATAACATTGTTTTCAGCTGTTGTCCCACAGAAGAACAATGGAGCCGTATGCATATAACAGACCACCCGCTGTTATCTGCATACAGTGAAGGGAGTTAAATTTAAATGCAAATAAAGCTAATTGGCTACTAATAGGCATTAGTGCCTATTAGTAGATATGCAAAATGATCGCTCTAAACTGTCCGTCAAACTGTCTTTTGAGCAAATTTTGAGCAATCATCTTTGCGTGTAAATGGGGCCTAACACTCAGCGCTGTATGGACAGGTGCATTGTCATGATGGAAGAACCAGTCACCTGTTTGCCACAGCACATCCGGAATGTGGTTGATCATTAACTAAAAAAAATTGACATTTCACCTAGCTTGAAATGGGAGAACCATTCGTAAACTTGTGTTTTACTCATGGTAGCTTCCTTGTACGCTCTATATAGCATAACAACGGTATCTGATGGTTTTTTTCCCAAAAGAAAACTAAAATTTCACAGCTGCATGTTATCCTTATGATTCAGCCATCATAAAATAGGTGAAAAACTAAAAGGTTGGAAAAAAAAAGAAAAGCACTGGATTCATACACAATGCTACCCAACAAGGACTGCTAGCATACTGCCTCACAAGGGCTCTGCAGACATTCACCAGAGGCCTGTACTAATAAAGCTCCACCCACCATAAGAGGATTCCGGTTTCTTTTGGGTATCCCTTTGTAGACTACAGGAGGATTCCTATTGAAATTAATAAGCACAGGCGCGGATTTTGCATCAAATGAATGCCTAAAATTTTCACTGTATGAACATATTCCATGGCTTCAGATGACCAGATGACCCCAGGGTAACAGTAGCATGGACTTTTCACCATGTTATCACCCCCTCCGTATCTATCAGAGGACATACTTGTTCTCTGATGGTCACATGTAGAGGGTCTTTTCCAGAAAAGGACTGTTTAGATACGCACTTGCCTATTTATTAATTCTTCTATGCCCAAGTTGACTTTTCATTGACTCAATGACTGTTGAACCTCTCGTAGGTTAGGCTGCCTGTCCACGGGCGATTATTCATTGCGTTGCCCGCAGTGATAATCCGTCTGCGTTGCTATGGAAAGTGCAGCAGCCGCGTCCACGAGCGGAGAATCATAGCGATTTTCCACTTGCGGGATCTAAATTGTGGCTTGCCACGATTTTCTGCGATTTTTCACGGTGAGCCTGTCAGATAGGCTCACTGCAGAGAACTGACAGCTCCCCCCCCTCCTCCCCCTTCTCTCTCCATGCTGGATGTAGCATCTAAGTGGTTTTACAGAAAGGAAAAAAAAACTCTGTTACACAATGTTTTATGAGTGAATAACAATAAAAATAAAATAAAATGATGACACATACTGTTAAGTGTCATAATTGTTAAAGGGGTTGTCCCCCGGCAGCAAGTGGGTCTATACACTTCTGTATGGCCATATTAATGCACTTTGTAATGTACATCGTGCATTAAATATGAGCCATACAGAAGTTATACACTTACCTCCTCCGGTGCTGGCGTCCTTGTCTCCATGGCGCCGACTAACGCTGCCTTCTCCTTCCATTGGACGCGCTTGCGCTGTGCGGTCTTCTGTTCTGTTGAATGGGGCTTCTCCGACGTGCTTGCATCGGAGAGCTGGTCTGCGCATGCGCAGAAGACCTCGTCGGCGCGAGCACGCCGGAGCGGCCCCATTCAACAGAACAGAAGACCGCACAGCGCAAGCGCGTCTAATGGAAGGAGAAGGCAGCGTTAGTGGGTGCCATAGAGACGGGGACGCCAGCACCGGAGGAGGTAAGTGTATAACTTCTATATGGCTCATATTTAATGCACGATGTATATTACAAAGTGCATTAATATGGCCATACAGAAGTGTATAACCCCACTTGCTGCCGCGGGACAACCCCTTTAAGTTTGCATCCATAATAACCCATACTAGTAAATTAACAGTAAAAGTAATACAAAACCACTAGAATAGCCATTTTTATCAATCTTGCCTCTCAAAGAAAAGGATAAAAAGCAATCAAAAAGTCATATGTACCCCAATATGATAGCAATGAAAACAACAATTCGCCTTTCCCACACCCCCAAAAAAACACATGCTCTTAAACAGCTACGTAGGCAGAAAAGTAGAACTGCTATGAGGTCTTAGAAACAAATCCAAATGGTGAAAATAATTGGTTTTATAGTTCAAAAATTGTAAAACACAATAGAAACTATGTAAATTTAGTATCATAATTATAATGACCTGTAGTATAAATAAATAAAAAAATAAATAAACTCCCAAAACAATGTGGAAATCATAATTATTTTGTATTGCCCTCCCAAAAATTAATAATTTATTCAATACATCATATGTACTACAAAATAGATCCTATAAATACTACATGTCCCGAAAAATACAAGGTCTCATACAGCCACAATGAACTAAAGATGAGGCCTCTTTCACATAGGCGATAGCAATATCACCGTGAGAAAATCGCAGCCATATCGCAGCTGTGTTCTGTAATCCACTTTCAAGCAAAGAGTATATTGCAAGCCTACCATTCTGCCAGTAGTTCACTGTCCTGTATGTCCTTTCCCTCAGATCCCATGCTGAATTGCTCTGTCTCTGGTCCAATCAGCGGAGAGGCAGTATCTGAATGCCTGGCCCTCTGCTTTAACTGGATGATTGTAAGAGTTGGGCATTCAGATATGTTCTGGAGAAATGGTTAGTAACCCCAATATAAATCTGTACACATGTGCTGAAACAGCAGGAGAGGCAGAGACTGTGGACATTGCAGACACTGTGTCTGTAGATCTGTAAGCCTGTAAGTGCAGGGAGAAGCCTGTGAAGATAACTGCTCCCCCACAGCTAAGCAAATGTCCCTGTTACTACAGAAGCTCAATACCTAACAACACGCGATGGGTTGCAGAGTGGCTGGAAGAGAGACCTCTTGTAGCAGCCACTTCAAACTTGCTTGACAGTGGTAACAGAACAAATTGTTAATGAAAGCATAATACAAGATTGATGAAACACACAGACTATTACATGAGTATAAGTTGAAAAGTTAGTGCCCCTTTAATGATGTCATTCCTTGCTTTCCTGGCCTATACTCATATAACTTCATTATCCTGGTTTATTGTATCACAGCTTTACATTGGCAGTAGTTCAAGGTCAAAGGTTTGATTACTAAGAAGTTAGACCTAGAGATGTCACTCCAGGGCTTCATTTCTCAGTCTGTGTCATGTTTGCTGTACATACTTATGCTGCAGTGGCCAATGGCCATATTGTTCCTGGCTATGATCTGTAATTTTAATAAAGCTGTAACAAAATCCCAAATAAATGTCTATGAGTTAGTTTATGGGATAGCGGTCACAGCTGGGGTTCATTTGGTGTAATAGTTTTAGTCTTCAAATTTAATGTCACGCCCCACCGCCACCTTTGGCGTTCATCTTCTGCATTATCTGAAGATGGAGAACGTCTTTTACGTCCACACTTAATTTTTTTTTTATGTGACACAATTACAAGGCGCACATCAAAATCTTAAGAGACTGCAGTTCCATTATCAAGAGAAAGGTTACCACTGAAGGTGTGGCGCTGGATAATCGCTCCTAGTGTCACACTTTGTTTCTGTTACCAAGGAGGCCTGGAAAGCTTCTGCACAATGTGAAGTTAACACAAAAGTTTGAAAAGGACAGAGCAATCTTCTAGCAGCGAGAGATACAAGGCAGAGACATCTTCAAAGGTCACATTGCATTGTTCTGAAAGCAGAACGACTTAATCATGTAGATCTATCAGTGTCTTAGTAGATGCAAAGTCTTTCACCAGGGAATATCAACTGCATCTTTGTAGACGGGCAAAGAAACATATAAATAACACCGTCTAGTTTATTGCACCAGCATGAATTGTAAATTAAATCTGAAGCAGCAGCACTTGAAGGAGAATTCAATCTTTAAGACGTATTCTCGGTCTGTGCGACATTTCCGTCGAGAATGGTGGCCAGAAAATACTGGCTAACGCTGCAAGTAAAGAATCTGAAACAGTCCAGATGCACCCATCTAAGAATATAGGGATGGACAAAAGTTCCAACCGTACTTCCATCCTGTAGGGTGGCTCACATGGGTTCCAATAGGTGCACATCACGGACCCATGGGTCACTCTCTGCAGCCATGTACTGCAATACTTCTAGAAGATAATAGCAATGTAATACAGCATGTGATAGAGAATGCAACAATTTCTGTCATGTCCCAGAAAGGTCTTGGTAGTAGTACATATGCCAAACATATCCATAAGGCAACACTTACCCGAAAGAGTGTCCTTTCTGCATAACATATGTCATAGTAGTATGTATTGGCATGCTGTTCGTTTAACTTTATTGAATGCGGATCAGGGAGATAAAGTTTCTCGTTGAGGAATGTGCCAAGTTGACGCATATTTATAAACTTTATTGAATATCAACTACACTATTCAATCCTGCAAAAAGAGAATACTGTGTGGTATTGTCACGTCTGTCTCCTGTTGCAGATCTGTTGTACTACAGGTTCTCTGGAGTTCTCCTGCTCAGGTGGTGGGGATTGTGCTGGCTATAGGTGTGTGTGTCTCCAGTCAGCCAATTGCTCAAGGTCCGTATACATAAAAGCTGTCTTCCCAGGTGTGGGTGTGTTCAGCTTTCTCTGTTCTCATTTCTCTCTCTGTGTTGTGTGAGCAGGTTCTATGTGTGGTGGCTGCAAGATAGGTTTGTGTTTTGTGGTTTTGTTTGGTTATGTGGCTGGACTCCTGGTTAGTGTAGGGACTAGCGATATTGCTGGGAGCCATGACGTGGCCCACTAGCTTCCAAATTTTGGCCAAAATGTCAACAAATACCTGGCATTTACAGCGATAACATCTGCTACTAGTATTTGTGTATTGATTGCTGTATGGTGTGATTATGGCTATGTGTGTCTTCTTATCCTGTCCAGTTGTCCCTGTCAGTGGTGGCATGTGTATGTGTCCTAGCCTGGGTGCGTCGGTTCCTAGGGGCAGCAAGGGCCCAGATCCGAAGACCGCTGGGCTGCACTTTATTGGGGCGATGTTCCTGCTCAGATAGGTCCTTGGTCATCTTCCTTTGTAGAAGATAGGGAGAGGTGTTAATCGGTGGTTATTTCACCTGGTATTCCCTATCCTTGGTAATGTTCATGTGCTCACTAGCGCGCAAGAATGTAACAGGTATATATTTTTATAATGAGAGTCAAAGGTCAACATACAGTTCAGCTCTGTATGTCTATAGAGTCCCATACTATACAGCAGACACTTCTGTTAGAGGTATAGATCAGGATTATTTCTTAACTCCTGTATGCTGCAATTGTACTGTGAAAAAAGCCTTATGGTTGGGGTGCTCAATTAAAGGAGGGGATTTCCACATGGAACAACCCCTTTAACAAGTCACAGGAACAGGTGCCACAAAATGGAACATTCTAAAGTTGTAAGAATATTTTTCCATATTCCTATCCAATCTCCATTCTTGTTTGCTAAACAAGATGACAGATCACGGTAATGATAGGGAATGAACTAAGAGGGAACGTGCTAATATATTATTATAGGAATTGTTCTTTGCAACCACAAAAGCATTCTGATGATATCAAGTTCCCTGCTATTTCCTTGTAATATGTATCATCACATGTCTGAGCGAGTAGACAGGCAGTTTTATAAAACATTAGGGTAATAGTTTCTAAGCTTTTTATCACTGGAGACTCCTTGGAAAAAATACATTTATTTCTAGGAACTCCTACCAATATAGGCTGGGTCACATCCAGAGCTTCACTCTTCTTATCTCAGTAATCACATAAAACTTCACCCTGCTCACCCAGTTATTACGTTCAGAGTTACCATTCCTCTTCCAGCACAGTGATCACAACTAGAGCTTCATCCCACCCCAAAGTAATCACATCCAGAGCTTAAAGGGCTTGTTTTACCAAAAACAACTTTTATCTGCTATCCATAGGATCCCCTGATCCTGAGAATGGAGGTCCCGTGTCCCCCTCTTCTCATCACTGTTCAGACGCTGCACCCACCTGCAGTGATGTCAGATTGAATGGTGCGTCGGCCAAGCATGCGTGGTACCGCTCCCTCCATTTCAATGGGGTTGACAGATATAAACAACTGCAAGTGCTTGGCTATCTTTAGAAGTCCCACTGAAAATGAAAGAAGCCATGCCGAACATGCCCAATTGCCACTCTATTTAATATTCTCGTCATTGCAGGTGTAGCCAGCCCTCAGTAAAAAGGAGTAAGGACAAGGGACTCTCAACAATCAGACTCTTATCACCTTTCTTGTGGATGGGTAATAAAAGTTGTTTTTGTACAACCCGTTTATCCATTCCCTCTGTAATCACAACGTGGGAGCTAATCATACTTTTGCCAATTGAGCAGTGGTGACAGTGAGACCCATTGAATGAGTAATGGTTATGCTCCACCACTCATCTTATGGCAGAGCTTCTAGCAGACATGCCTAATTTTTCTATGGGTCCTCAAAATACGAAAATACTGCACACTTGGTTCTGACAGAACTCCAGGGAGGAGGGGGGGGGGGGGGGTCACAGCATCCTGATTGGCAATTGCTCATGCAGTTTGCAGTGATGAAGCTTATAAAGGTGAAACCTATCTATTCTTCCGCCATATTCCAGAGTAAGCGGCACGCCGATTCATCTTTTTATTGATGTCGAAGTAGTTCATGCCATGATAAACTGTTTTCTCCATTTAATTGCCATTTCATGATGCTACAATCCCATTTGTCACTGGAAGATTTACTTTTAATATAGAATCCATAAACTTTAAAGGAAATTGTCACATTCTATAAGCAGCATAAACGAAGTTATGGTGCTTATAGGACAGGGAACAAGGAGTCCGGAAGTGTACTTTTTATACATACCGGACTCCCCGTTCATGCGTTGTCACCCCTGGATGTTGGTGCTTGGTCTGAAAACATGCCTTTTTTTCAGACGTTGCGCACATACACTGTTCTCTATGGGAAAAGAAAATAGTCATGCTCATTGATCAAGTGCCAACTTACAGGGGTGACAGTGCAGGAACGGAACGTCCAGTGAGTATAAAACGTAGGCTCCCAGACTCCTCAGGACTTGTCCTAGAAGCACCATAACTTAGTATAGGGTGTTTTGAGGATATGACAAGTTCCCTTTAATGCCATGCTTGCTCTAGTAGACGCCTGCAGTTATAAATCTGCTCAGTATTCATAAGAAATGAATAACCCAACACTCTTCTTTTATCATCCTATGTATTTGATCTTGGCCACCGCAGCCCAATATTGCTCACTATCAAAGAGAAGTTTTCTAGCCAGGTCCCTGATGAAAGCTCATATTAATGGGCCAATTTCAAAGGTAGACTTGCTAAGGTGTACAGTACAGGATACAACTCCGGTCCCACAGTTTATACCATATGCCCCATGATTTAAAAGGTATGACTGGTCATAATAAATGGCTGCAGTGTGAAAGGAAAGTGAGAAGTCCACTTAAACAACAATTTTTACATATATAACTTATCGCACAGCAAGTGGTGCACTTACATATATAGCATGTCTGTTTTTTAATGCTATTTGGCATTGAAGAAAATGTAAAATCGACTTTGAGAAAGTTAGCTGAGCATGGTGTCCAGCGGCTTATAAAATCCTTTTGCCATGGGATCTAATTGAAATGCTATCTACAAACAAGCAGCTTTTGATAAAAGAAATACATTTCCCGCTGTTAGCATTTTATTGTAGATATAGGCTACAAGCTATGACAACTCCAGTCAGGAAGCTGATCTGTGTGCAGAAGAGAAATGTGGAAGCAAACTGGAAAGATAAGGCTGGAATAGTAAAGAACGCAATATAATATAAATATAATACAATTCATAGGTCCTAGGAAACTGTATGGATAGATTACACATCCCAAACAGACACTGAAGATGGAGCCATTCTCAAATGAAGAGGCCATCACGTTATTGGATGGGAGGCGAATTTGTAATGGTAAAATACAGGACAATTCAAAAAAATGGTGCAAAAGGAAAGCTGATTTTTTTTATTCTTCCATGAATTGGCATACAGCAGCCAGAATGACATGAAAACACCTAACAGAAGTTTGATGTGGACGCTGTTGGTGACACGGCAGATGTCATGTCTGTAGTCCAAGTCTGCCCAACGTGTCCCAATATATCCTCTGTTATTGATTCCACTGCAGTGGAAATGCATTGTTTTAGGTCAACTAGTGTCACTAACAGAGCCCACATCAAATGTAATAGTTTCTCAGGATATGGCAACAATCTCTAGTGTTGGCCACTCAACAGTAATCTCAGCATCAGTGTCTGTATTTCCCTGGATCTGTGTTACTTCTTATACCAGGTTCCCTTTTTATGATAGATTTGTGTTGATTTATCACTGCTGAGACCTCTGTTATTAGTCCAACCCTTCTCTTGGGTTACTGCTCTTATTCACAGTTGTCACTGCCTCTGTCACCCCTCAAGTAAGCAGCCAGCTCCCCTACTGAGATACAGCTCTGGTACTACTCATAGAATACTTTACACACCAGTTGGCGGCTGTTATTCTACAACCCACAGCAGAATCCTGCTGTCACAGCTACTGAACTTCTCCCAGACCCATAAGACCACAATGCCACAACACAACACTTCCTCTTACTCTTCCTCTTCCTGTCCAGGCCGAAACCTCCTCTCCAACCATTTTGAACAAAACTCTGGTGCCCTCTGCTGTGGTATATGGGTACGCCTAATTTAGATGCTGTAGCGGCATCTTTGTGTTACACTCTTGCCTATCCCAACTGTCTATGTACTACATGCTCAGTCATTCATTTGAAGGGGTAATGTATATCCAGAGAAAGCTTCCCCAGATGATCACCAAGGGTTATTGAAGCTTGGCCTGCAACTCCAATTTATGAAAGAGAATTCTTGATGAGACAACCTCTTTAAAAAGATCAATACAAACTCAATATGACTATAAATATAAAAGTAACTCTGAAAACATATCAATATTGCATGCCTACAAGTATCGCCGAGTTCCAATACACTTGGAGGAACGAGGTCTTGCTTTACAAAACTTTACAAAATAGAAGATTTTTGGCCACAGCCAAAAACATTAGGTATGGCATTCAACCAATTCATGCTTTGCTGTGCATTAACGCCATTAAATCATGTTCTGTTGGCACACCAGTGATGAGAACACGCATTATGCTCATTATACGATAATAATAGTAATAATACAAGTTTACACCTCAGTGAATAACTCTATAATAAAGAGGTAATTTATCTTGTGGTTTAAGTGACAAAAGTCGTTAATCTTCCCACCTCCTCGGCACGGAGATGAGATTAATTTCTGCACCGGTGAGGTCTTTTAGATGAGGAGAGTGACGTAGGGGGAGAGTTGATATATGCAGTCTCTTGTCTCGTTGTTAAGATTCATAAACTTGGCTCCTTCAAAGTTACTTCTTTTGTATAATTTATTTGGTTGTTCAGATAAACCAATTATACTGACAGTTGATTGTATAGAATATAATAGATTCTTCTGAAGAAAGCGTTCCCTGGAAATGTGAATATTTAGAGAGCAACATCTGTGTACATAATCCACAATCATAAATTAGGAAGAAGGGAAGTCAAGCGGTTCACCAACTGTTTTCATGATATCTATGAGACTATACGTTGTGAATATTACATCAGCTACATATGCTAAACTTATTTAAAGGAGTATCTGCATCAATAATATTCATGGCATATCTACAGGAGATGCCATAAATGCTTGACAGATATGGGACCTACCTTCGAGACCCTCACATCTTGGGAGAATGTGGGTCTGTGATCTTCCTTCATTGATATAGTCCTGTTCTTTCCTTACAGAAGTAAATGGAAGGGTGGTTCCATGCAGCATTCTCTGTTAAATTCTATGGAAGCTATGGAAAGTATCGATTGCTACTACTGCACCATTGACATCTATGGGGAAAGTGGCCAGCCTAAATAGGTGAACAGGACCACATGCCCAACCTGCGCCCAATAAGTGAGTCTCCCAGAGGTGGGGATTGAATTTCTCAATCATCTATGGAATATTCTGTAAATCTGACATAAATGTATATGGGGAATACCCTTTAAAACTCTTCTGAAAGCTGGAACCTGTGTTGGATTGAGGTTGCCTGAACACACTAGAGGAAATGAAAATGATGGCCGACCCTCCACCTATACTAAACATGTACACATTTAAACTATGTTCTTATTGTTGCACCCAGAGAATATATTAATAAGGTTAAATAGGTTATTAGTTGATCATCTCATAAGAAATAGACATGTAATTTAGTGTTAAGTTATTGGTTCTCATGTCAGGTCCAAATGGGGTTGTCTTCTGTGTGACCTTTGGGGCCCATTTAGAGCCTAAGCCAATCGGAGAATTTTCTGATAGTCTGGTGGCCCAGCTTTAGGCTGTAGGTTACAGAAATTTTACTTAGATATAGTATATAGCCAGTATATAGTGATGTTCCTCATGTGGACACATGGTAGCTTATTCTGAAGAGTAATCTACACAGTTAGGTACTCTTTAATTATGCAGTGCAGTAGGAAGAAGCAGCTCTCTCTTTTGCAAAAAGGTGTTCAGTCCAGAAGCACATAGTAGACCAAAAGGAACAGAGAAATGCATATTTATTGACATTCAATATTATCAGTAAGTACTTCTACTGAAACATACTGTATCAGTGGTGAGGGGGTTATTATTTTCCAAACTAAAAAAAAGGACAATTGCTTGGATTTGTTGTGCTTCTGTCAGCCAACATTAATTTACTGCTCTTACAATAGCAAACCCACTTTCCTTGGTTCTTAGGTATTGGCACAAAGCTCTGCACAGTGCTGTATCACCCTATATCTCCTTCCTCATCTTTACTATCCTACAAATGCTCTCAATTGTGTTAATGATCTTTGACTAACTTTTTATATAATCCGAAGTTCCTATGCCCATCTCCAAGGTTTTTTTCGAGCTGCACCAGTTTTCTCGAATGCGCTATCCCAGGCAATCAAGACTAATCCCCAATATGCACAATTTTAGGCATGTCCTAAAAGCACATCTCTTTATCCCCTAATCTAACTCTTATGTCGACTTCTGTTCTACGTTCCACCGCAGAACTTGGCCCTTTCATCCATCAGTATTTCCTACACCTCATACGCTCTAATACACTTCATATCCGCATATCCGGCTGGTGACCAGCTCATACAGCTCTATGTATATTGCCCTATTTATATAGAAGATGGATGGACCATTGTACAGAACAAGTGCTTGTTCACTCCTATGTCTTCATAGATTGTAAGCTCTTGTGATCAGAACTCTCATCCCCATTATTCACATTGTCTGTTAGTTTAATACTGTATGTTATGTCTAATTTTATCTGTTCATGTACCCTCTGCTTTGTAAAGTGCTGCAGAATATCATGGCGTTATATAAAGAAAGATTATTATTGTATCCTCTATTCTCTTTTACATAATACGTACAACTACTTCTTAGCGGTATAATATTATATATATATAAAGCTACCTTTAGGACATCAGTTTTGGTGTAATCTTCTAGCACTTTTATAAGATTTCACAATCTGGTCAAGTAGAAGCAGATAGAATTCAGAAGTTGGGAAGATAGTAATACATATCTTAATCTTCTCAATTATTTAGTCCTGCCTGCTTCCACTGTACTTGGCCAAATTTTGGGCTCCTAGTTAAAAGGGTTTTTTCAAAATTGCGAGTTATTCCCTATCCTGTGCATAGGGGATAACCTGCTGATCAGTCAGGGTCTCACTACTCAGACCCCCACCGCTCTCTAGAATGAGGGGTCCTGTGTCCCTCGTCTTCCTCCCTGCAGGGTTACTGCACCACTCGCAGTAAGGAGGAGACTGAATGGAGGACCGGTCGTGCAAGCACACTAGAGGTCCATTCATTGTCAATGGGACTGCCGAGATACCCAATGAAATGAATGGAGAGCTGATCATCCATGCTTGGCCAGCACTCCATTCACAATGATGTAACTGCGGAGGATGAAGCCACCCCCACAGTGACAGTCAAAGCGGGATATGGGATCCCATTCTGGATATAGTTAGGGGAGACCCCCACTGATCAGCAAGTTATCCTCTATCCTGCGGTTTTTTGTACAACCTCTTTAGGCCCCCTGTCCACGAGTGGAGAATCATTGTGATTCTCTGCTTGCGGCGGGCAATTCGCAGCATGCTGCGAATTGCCCCGATTCTCCGTGGCCAGCCTATCAGATGTAGATGACCAGCGGAGATTCGGCTGCGGCTCCTGCTCCCGGGCGGCAGCTCCCGCGGCGGAGATCTGCCTTGGACTTCGCAACGCCCGTGGACAGGGAGGCCTTAATGTGCACATTCTGTATATAGCCATTTGCCATGGTCCATCTGATGGTGTACATATTCTGATTTCCTCCATAACACTATAGATAGAAGCTGAAAAACTACATCCATGTATAAAAATACTTTTAAAAAGTCTGATGGGTACCTTTTTGTTCAATAAGCTTCTGCCAAAAATGACTAGTTTTTAAGCAGAACACACATAGTAGACGTATGGAACAGCATATGGAATTCATCCAGAGGTGCACTGAACTCTTTCATACCGATACAGCACACCATATGGAAACACACAATCACAAATACAGTACGTCGCCATACAGTGCAGCATGCTACGGTCATCTACACGAGACCTAAGACATGTCGGCAGTGACAAATGACTAGTAATACACTGGTTCATAACGGCGTAGAATTGTATTGTAGTGTTGGGAAAAGTAGTGTCTTAAGCCTCCTAAGTCCTTCTATCCGTCCGCTTCCCATTGTAATCACCATCTTCTCTTTACTTACAGGATTTTCAGAACTTTAACTTTGACTCTAAAAGTATTTTGTTCCTGATTAAGCCGACAGATGGGGAGAGACTTTAATGTGAAATCCTCAGGATTTTCTTCGGCGTTGCTGCAATCATCAACAACAGTCTAAGACATATGTTACTTATTTCGTAAGTTTACTTTCTTCCTAAACTCAGGACCGAGGCCCCTATAGCTCTGACCCTCCATATCTTCATAGATTTTAAATACCGATTAAGTAAAGAATTGCTAAACTGGTTTCAATTAGTGAAATTAAACAAGAAGGGCCCACTAATACTTGTCTCCTGGAACCTGGCCTTGCTTCTTGGGTATCAGTCCAATATAGTCTTTGCCTCCTACGGCAGAAATAGTAAGTCTAGTACATTTTCACTGCATGTTCTGATGTTTCTTATAAACATTTATAAAAATGGATTAAAGTTGAGGGTTTAGGCTGAGCCATGACGAAGAGAAAAAACAGCTGTGGCTATATCTTGCAGCGGTACTTTACATTCCCAGCCATCAGTGACCCAGATCTACTTTCCAAACACTTTAACTCCAAATACTGTACAAATAAATGGCAGATATGAGCACACTACGCCGCGGAGAGGAGTTAAATTTCAAGCCTCAGTTATGTGCCAGATGGACTGTCACTGCATTGATTTTACTCCAGCGAGATTAAACCCCGGCTGTGATCCGGCACTGGATATTGTCTTGGACAATGGAGTGAAGCAGAATTCAGTAAGGTCAAAGGAAGTCACGTAGAATTGGAGGGAGAAGGTAAACTTTGGTTTTATTAAAAATTCTAAAAGGAATCAATAGTAAAGATATTATCTCCATAGCTTACGGACATCATGCTAAGCTTGCCCAGCATGCACTGTATGACAAAAAGAGCAATATCTTGATTTCAATTAACCTGTAATGTGCTGAGATCAGCGTGTACTTTTTAATCCACTGATGTTTTTCATTTCAGTTTTGATTAGGTCAATATGTATATCCTCCTTTTACAAGTCTGCCTCCAAATGTCAAGCATGTTATGGCATTTCAAATTACCGAATGAACTGCTGAACTGAACTGCTTTCAACATAGTGAAAGTTGGAGTTGTATAAAGTTAGAGATCAGACAGAAGAGACTTCTCCAAAACTTCTCTCAAGCAAACTTGGGCCGACCAACTTCTTGCTATAAGGAACTAGAATATTAACCTCTTCATGCTGCAGTCCTTTTTCTTTTTCTCGTTTTCACTTTTTCCTACTAACTTTCGAAAAAAATCATAGCTCTTTTATTTTTGTGGTGACATAGCCACGTGAAGGCTTGTTTTTTGCAGGGCAAGTTGTATTTTTTACCATTAAACGTACCAAACATTACATTGGAAATGGTTTAAACATTTTGTAAGTGAGGAGAAATTGGAAAAAAAAAACAAACACAATTGCGCCATTTTTTTGGGGGGAGGGGGTTCGTTTACTATGTTCATGGTGCAGTAAAAATGGAATGCTATCTTTGTTCTGTGGGTCAGTACTGTTACAGCGATACCAAATTTATATAATTTTTTAAATGTAGTACTGCTTAAAAATTACTGTTTTAAAAATGTTTTTGTTTTTCTGTTGCAATTTTCTGACCCCATAACTTTCGGCTTTGATGGTTTGTTCTTATGATTTAACCTGTAGTTTTTTTTGATAGGAGCCCCGTGTTGTGCAGAGTGTTAAGGCAGCAGAAATGCAGTCCTAAGCTCTCGCTCACAACCTGAAGGTTGAACCCCCACATGGTTCAGGTAGCCGGCTCAAGGTAGACTCAGCCTTCCATCCTTCTGAGGTCGGTATAAAATGAGTACCCAGCTTGCTGGAGGGTAAAAGATGACTGGTGAAGGTAATGGCAAACCACTCCGCAAGAACAGTCTGCTGAGAAGATGTCACATTGTGATGTCACCCTAGGAGTCAGTCATGACTTGGTGCTTAAACCAGGAGACTATCTTTTATAGATGCTATTTTGGGATACATACAACTTTTTAATTGCTTTTTCTTACACCTTTTCTTGCAATCGGGTTGACCAAAAAAAGCACAGTTCTGCCATTGTGCACTGTTTTATTCTGACAGTACACTATAATGTAATACTTTATACACCTTCTACTATACAGTACAATGTAATACTATAGTACTGCATTATGCTGTAATCTGACAGGCCTTCTGTTTCACTGATGGCAGTTCTGGGCACCATAAGGCCTCATGTCCACGGGGAAAATCAGGCCCGCTACGGATTCTCCATGGAGAATCCATAGCGGGTCCCTCCTACCCCGGGGACATGAGCGCTGAAAATAAGAATTAATAAGAATAACTTACCCGCAGCGGACTGGGCAGGTCTTCTCCTCTTCGCGGCCGGATCTTCTTTCTTCGGCTGGCGGATGTGGTCGGCACGTCGGCGGCGTGCCGCGCGCATGCGCCAGGCACATCCGCCGGGCCGAAGCAAGAAGATCTGTCCGGGAAAAAGAGAAGATCTGCCCGGTCCGCTGCGGGTAAGTTATTCTTATTTTAGGTCTCCCGCGGATCCGGACGGCTTCCATAGAAGCCTGCGGGAGCCGTCCCCGCGGGAGACCAGCACGAAAATAGAGCATGTCCGGATTTTTTCATGCTTCATATTTTTTTTTATTCCCTTTTATTGACCATCCGCGGGTATTTATCTACCCGCGGGTGGTCAATGCATCCCTATGGGCTGCGGAGCCGCGGGCGGGAGAAGAGTTAAAATCCGCTGCGGATTTTTATTCTTCTTTCCCCCGTGGACATGAGGCCTAAGAAGGCTCCAGGCTGCCAAGACACCAGGACGGCACCTCACAATCTCATTGCAGGGGGGAACTTGGTTCCCCCGAACACCAATGAGGGCATTTAAATGCCGCTGTAAGAATTGTATGGTGTATGTCAGGAAGTTGTTAAATGAAGTCTGTCACCAGATTACAGCCCATAAATCACTGCCAACATTAGACTGGCGCTTTGCCAATATGTAGAGCTGCACCTCCTATTTTTCTGAAAATGCAACCATCAGGGAGACATGGGCTTTTAAACATTCTAAGTGCTCTATGTAAATGAGCTGCAATCCATCTTACAACTACAGTAATTCTGGTCTTTCTACTGCTTGCTCCTCCTCAGGCTCTCCCCTTGTCTAATGATTGGAGTGGTGGGTTCACATCCACTTGCCTGATAGTGCCATAGTACCACTGTGGTACATGGATTCACACCCCACAAACACCCTTCACCAATGCACAAAGATGGTAATGCTGCAATTTGAGTATTACGGTAGTACAGTCAACCTATTTATCTGTGCAGGCAAACTGTGTCTATGTGTCTTGTTTCATAAGTTCTTTGCAGTGAAACAAAAATAAAGAAGCTGAAGAAATCTCTGTGCATCAGTATAAATAAGTGCAAATTTGAAGACAAGAGCGATGCAACACATACAATGAGTTAGCTGCATCTGAACTCTTGTTACTTGGAGATTGATTGGGTTATTTTAAGATTAAGTGATAGAAAGGCACCTTGGATTATCCAGCCTGTGACTAAACAGCTGAAGTTGAGTCTCACGGTCAGGCTTTTCATTTACACTGACAACATACTAATCACTGAACTTTCAGATGTTTGATGTATTTAGTCATTGCCATCCATGTTCCTCTAGACAGTAAATTCACCAGATGGCTGACATCAGGAAATCCCCATTATCAATGCAAATAATGCAAAAGAACAGCAGTCAATACTTCAAACAAGAAATGGGAACATCCAGAGGTCCAACATGAAATATATCAAAACTTAACAATAAAGTAAATGGAAGGATGACTTAAAAAAATAAATAAATAAATTAAAAAAAATTATATATATATTTATATTTAAAGAAGACAACCTCATTTTGTAATGAAGCCAGCCCAGTGAGCGGCAGTTCACTGTGTGTTCAGCCTCTATACAGAGGTTTCCCAGAATGGAAGCATACCACTTATCCACAGGATAGGTGCAAAATGTTGGATCACTGGGGGACCCACTGGTCACTAGAAAGGTGTCCTACCCAGTAAAGAGAAGCTTGGATGGAATAGTAGCAGATCATACTCAATGCCGATCCATTCATTTCTATGGAATTGACGGAGATAGCTAAGTGCAGTGCTCAGCTGTCACTATAGACTGGTGGGTCCCAATTGCCTGGAGAAGGCGAGCTAAACTCACTCTAGATTAAGGATAAGGCTCTTCAGAGAGACAGCTTATAAGAAACACAATGTGGCAGGTAATCCATGAGAACAGTCGGGTAAAGAGAGTTCTCTGAGGCTTGAGAAAGTAGATAGGCAAAAGTTTACTCACAATACTCAAGCAAGGGTTAGGCTTTCTATGAGAACTTAAGTAGGCCCAAACCGGAAATAAGATGGCTTCTGAAAGAGGCAATATCAGCTATGTTGTTTAAAGGGATTTTTTAGGTTTTTACTATTAATGACCTATTCTCAGGATAGGTCAACAAAAGTTGATCAGCGGGGATCTGCCACTTGGGATCCCTGTTGATCATCCAGCAGTGAAGCAGGCAGGACATTGTCATCAGTTGTTAGACTCGGAAGTGTAATAGGAGGCATTGCTCCCATTGATTGAAATGGTAGTGAAGCCAGATATTACACTTCTGGCCCTAACCACCAATGACAACGTTTGGCCCACTGCACTAACATTGACCGAACGATCAGTTGACCAGCGGGGATCCCAAACAGCACAACCCTGCCAATTAACTATTGATGACCTATCCTGAGGACACATCTTCAATAGAAAAATTCCCATTATATCCCTTTAAGGGCAAGTTATGGGAAAAATAGCAACATCCAGTGGCAAGGAGTAAAGTACAGCATGAATACTTAAAAGTATGAAACAGCAGTCACTAGTGATTCATTCCTGGAAATACAACAGAATTCTGACATCATGCTTTATTTTGGCAGTCCGTCCCATAGAGGTGAACAAAACAGCAGCATGCATGCTCAGCCACCACTCCAATTAAGCTCCTTCTCACTGTGAGATGCAATGAGGAGGCAAAGGGGCCATGGGACCCTCATTCTTGTGATCAGTACCACTAGTCAGAAAATTTATCACCACTACGGCAAACGTAAAGACAGGATTACTGTACATAGCTCTCATTTAACGCTTTCCAATTCAATTTGTATTCTGGTTTTCCTAGGGGGCTTACTCTTTTTCTGCTGTTATATGCTGGCTTAAATCAGTACTGCAATAGGTGACACATTGGATAGGCTCCGACAGCAGAGCGGCTGGCAATATACAGTAAGGGAACCCCGACGGACGTCTTCCAACATCAGAGCTGTACAGTCTTAAACTATAATGTCTTTAGACGTCAGACAGTGGATTGGAAAGGGTTAAGTCAACAATGAATCTATCTTCAATAATTACCCACTAATTGTTATTACAGGCCACCAGAATTTTATCTTTTAACTTTGTAATTCCATGTCGTATGTCTCGGGGATGGTGAGTGCGCTACGCAGGTACCAGGATACGATGGAGCCCACGGAATACAAAAACAATATACAAAGGTTTAGTTTTCAAGATGAGAATGAAATGAGTAACAGTACAAGAATAAATAAGCGATTTAACTTCACTTCATACTGGCTACTGCCATCTGTACCAACTCAGATACACACAGCAATAAGAAAACAGCGGTGTTAGGAAAACAGTATAACCTTATGTTGCAGATATATCCTACACCACGAAACTGGTTACAGTTTTATTATACGGTTCCACTCAATATGAACCGTATAATAAAACGCTCGCTTTAATATGTGTTAGGCCTCTTCCTGTGGCCTGTGACCGAACTTATTGCTGCAGTGTTCCTATGTGCATTTTCATAGCAGGTCTGTTGCACTAAATACCCTTTTGGACGAGCGGATTGTTGTTTGAACGACTGTAAACGAGCGAGTGACGTCACTGCTAAGTCATTCACAGTCATTGGTGCTCGTACAGTTTGTTTAGGCACGGAGATCTTCATTGAGAATCATTCACTTCTTGTTCAGTCTTTTACATTCTTTTACATTCCTAGTGAACGAGCCAACTATTAGTCCAGCTAAAACAGAATAACAAACGAAAAGTAAACGATTCTCGTTGTTCAGTTGTTGGCTCACATTTAAACCAAACTATTATCGTTCACTTTTGCTTGTTTTAATTATTTTTTAAATACATCTAAATGCAGCATTACACGGTCCCTATGAGTATGCATACTACTATAGCTATGGAGGTCGACCTCACTCACAGTTTGGCGCTTGTAAAGAAGCCACCTTCACTTTGATGTCCTTTGTGGATAATGTCCGGAAATGTTGTTCAGCAGTATAAAGGCTCCCTCAGTTTGGTATTCACAGACGCTCTATCTCCTGCATCTTTTGGACTTCTCCCAGCGCAGTCCCCCCAGTATGCTCCGGGTAGCTGTCAATGTTTCTTTCTCCCGGTGGCCAGGTCTCTCTAACTCCTGGCAGTGTGTCATGATCCCTGCCCCTCAGCAGCAGCCAGACTCTGCAGGCTTTAGTGTTCCTGTTGTGGCTCCACAGGCAAAACTTCTCATTACTTCGTAGACTCAATCTCTGGCGCAATTACCAATGCTCTTACAGTCCTGACGTCACACACGCTAACTGGGCATGCTCATCAATTTTTTCGTGCACGCAGTGAACTTTGGCCCAAATTTTGCCGAAAGTCCATTTACTGCCACGGCAATTATTTCATCCTTTCTTGGGCAGACCCTTACATATGGAAGGTAGGGTCCTGGTACAGCATTATGAAGTGGGGCCCAGTGTGCTTACTGAATACAGAATTACGCAGCGCTAATTGAACTCAGGTTTGCTGCGTTGCACTGCAAAGGTTGACATTTGTGACATAAAGCCACCACATAGGACATAGTCTAAAGCGTGTGCTGCATTTTTTTCTGCTGTTTGAACCCTATTATTATACTTTTTGTTTTTAAGTGTTTATCCCATCAGTGACAACCTCTTTCAGAATGCCAATTTGGTTCCCACTACAGACACCCCCAGCAATCAGATGACTCTGCTGGAGGAAGCTGCCGCCAAAACACACATTCCGCTTGCAGGCAGGGGCATAGCAACAGGCCCTGGAGCCTTAGGAGGCCCAAAAGCCCCTCTACCCCATAAGAATATTTTGCATTGGGGCCAAGGAACATTGGGGGAGCATTTTGCATTTAGAGTCCTGGGAAGCTTACTAAAGACAATATTAAAAAGCTTTTTTGAACTCAAATATAAATCAATCTCCAGCGATTTCCCCCTAACGTTCATTACAGACCACCAGAATGTTATCTTTATGGTTTTGTGAAAAGAAGCAGAAAATGTGTAATTCTATAGAAAAAAAATAGCTCCAACCGCGATGGATATATTATACAATTAATAAGCGCAGGCAATTAAAGCTTTTTTATTACATTTCACACTTTGGCCTATCATACATAACTGAATATTATGATAGAGAGACTCTCATTAACCTTCCCTATAATGAACTGCAAAAGGGTGCCATCTTCAATGTCCATTATCATGAGGGTGGACATATCATGAAAAAAAGTTCACTTATTATCAATTCCTTGACACAATATGAAAATGAATTTATGGTGTGGTGAAGCTGTAATGTGATTTCGAAGGTAGTCATTACTGGTCAGAGGTCCATTAATGGTTATATATGGCTCCCATATAGAATCTTGGCTTTCCAGGACAGTTTCCTCTTTCTCTTATAATGGCTATAATTAACATTCCTTATATTTCTATAATGCAGCCCCTGCGTAGAACAAACGTATAAATGTCATTACGATTCATGTATTTGTTCTAAAGAGTAAAATACATTTGAGTTATATTAACAGGACTCTGTCAGGTCGAACAAGCTGTCCAAACTGCCGGCATCATGTTATAGAGCAGGAGGAGCTGAGCAGACTGATATATAGATTTATGGGGAAGGATTTATCATGCACTATATTTTATTCATTTAAATCCATGCTTATTCTGCGCTTAACAGTCCAATGGGCGGTCCTACTTAGTAACTGGCAGTCACACAGTCATACAGGTAGCTGCCAATCACTGATAGCTCCACCTACTGGACTGTTCAGCTGAGAACATGCAGAGATATAGTCTAGGACATGCTATAAAATCTGCACTGATTTTATTCTATTGTCTAAGGCACACGGGCGGATCGAACCCCGCATGCGGCATTCCTGCATGCGGTATTCCTGGAGTTCGACCTGGTACCCGGCCGGTGACCCCAGCTTACCTCTCCGCCGTTATCTTCTCTGCTGCTGATACACCAGCCAACGCACCGGAGCACATGCGCAGTACAGAGGATGTCACGCCGTCGCTATGGCGATGACGCGGCTGCCGCAACCATTCTGCAATGGTGATTGCAGAATGGCCGCGGGACAGACGGCTTCCATTGAAGTCAATGTAGCCCACACAAAATCGCAGCATCCTGCAATTTCTCCCCCGCGAGCGGAAAATCACAATCGATTTCCGCTCGTAGGCAGGAAATCACAATTTGCCATAGGCTGGATTTGCTGCAGAATCCAGAGGTGGAATGCTGCTTCGAATTTCGTAATGCAAATCTGTCCATGTGCAGAAGGCCTTCATTTTTTTAATTGAATGGTGGTCCTAGTAGGGACAACCCTTTTTAGAAAACCAGCAAGTGACACGTTTTATGGCCTAAGCCACTTCCTCAGATATGCTGGATGGTACACAACTCAGGCCATGGGAAAAGCTTAGTTATAGTCATCACTTCTTCTCTTAACAGAGCACAACCTAGCTTTTTCAATGGCCAGAGTTGTGCATCATCCATGTTATCCGAGGAAGAGGCTTAGGCCTTAAAACGCTTCACTTGCTGGTTATTCATTAAAAATTACATTAGGTTTAGGCTTGCCTCAGTGTGTCTTCCTATACCTAAAACGATACACCATACCCCAGTACTTTGTCCTATCTGTCCTTTTATGCCGTTTTCCCAAAAATAAGAAAGGGTCTTATATTAATATTTGCTCCAAAAGATGCGTGAGGGGCGGGCTTATTTTCAGGGGATGTCTTATTTTGACGGCAGCGGGACTACCCGATCTGTGTGTGAGAGCCTGGCACTTCCAACCCTTCTGGTCACTCACACGAGCACTCAGACCTTTACTGTTACCAGCATTTCTACTGCATATTCTGAGCAGTAAAAACGCCCACGGCTGCCGACACGGGATCACTTCCTGGTTACGGGAGTCATAAATTCCACTTCTACAATGCGATGGTTGTGATTGGTTCTTTGAGAGCTGCATTGATTTGCTAAGCCGTGGACTGTGGGAACTGCGTCGGGGCTCTGGACAGCAGTGGGAAGGACCTGGACTGAGTCTGCTGGGTAAGTGACTCGGCTGACCTGCATAAAAAGAGCTGTAAAAAATGCAGCAATTCTGTTTTTACGCCCCTTTTCATGCACCTAAAGCATTCCTATTGACTTTTTTCTTATGAAGTGTAACTAGGGCTCATTTTCATGGTAGGGCTTATATTTCAAGCCTTCTCCAAAAACCTGAAGAATCATGCTAGGGCTTATTTTTGGGGTAGGTGTTATTTTGGGGAAACAGGGTATATGCTCTAATGCAGGGGTCCCCAACTCCAGTCCTCAGGGACCACCAACAGGTCATGTTTTCAGGATATCCTATGGTAATAACACTTGTGGCAATGTCTGAGGCACTGACAATAATTACATCACCTGTGCAATACTGAGGAAATCCTGAAAACATGACCTGTTGGCGGTCCCTGAGGACTGGAGTTGGGGAACCCTGCTCTAATGTCTTCTTAGGACAACCCCTTTAACTGAATTCCTGCAGCTTGTTACTCATGCAAGCTAAACATTGAAAAAGGGAAAACTTTCTTCTAGAAACAAGACCAGTTGTATTCGGTAGTACAACTCAATCCCATTCAAGTCCTATTCACTTTGGACGACACGTCGTCATGCGTGGAAGAAAATACAAGCAGCAGCGTGGGAAAGGGGAAGAACTGGTAAGCTAAGTATATTGGAAAGTTTTTTGTTTTTTATTTGATGTCCAAACTTAACTTATCTTCCAAGTAGGAGATAATGAATACAGCAATATAAGTCCATCTGCCTTCTTCTATCAAGTTCTTGATATACTTTGTTATCTGTTTCTGGGAAAGTTAGTTGCTAACCAATACAGCAGTCATTAGAGGGGTTGTCCTCAGTATAAGGGAACGTTTCTTGTATGAGGATGAGTCATATGATATATTTTCACAATATTGAAAGAAGAGACAAACACTGAAATACTCGGATGTAGATATCAGTCCTGCTGCCTGTATATTTATAGTCAATTGTCGGACTGTGGAATACCATGTGTCATTACATAATACAGTAATTGATTTTTTGAACACCAAGAAAATAGGGCATTGTTGGGATTCCTGGGCATCTGCCAAGGACTTCATTATGTGAGGTGTTACAGCTGCAGCTGCTTCATAGGTCTACCGGCATTCACAATGCATTGAATGATAAAACTGTGGATAAAATTCCAGCATGCGCTCCTATGGCACAGGGCCATGGGCACTTTCATGGAAATTGTGGCCTGTTCATACATACATTCACTTTACTTCAGACAAATCAGTATTCTATGAGCTCATGCACACTATCATGTTTTCACCAAGTATCACACGTGCGTTTGCACGGACGCGTGATATGCGGTGAATGGAGGCAATGAAAGTCAATGGACTTTTATTGATCCATGCACACCGGCATATAGACACTACGTATCGATACGTAAGAGAAATAAATCACTGCATGCGCTATTTCTCTTGTGCATAGGTACTAATGGGCTAAATCAGCCCTTTAGTATTTCATTGCATGTATTTAGAGAACAGCGTGTGGTCTGTTCTCTACCGGTAAATACATCACTATTGCTCTCCAGCGGGACAGCGGCTGTTAAAGAATGTTATCAGCTGTCACAGCGCTGTCCACGGGGAAGTCGGTGTGCGGTCCATCTTATCTTATTGTCCCTGAGGATTTCATGCGGACCTGAAGTCAGCATTGGATGAAAAGTGCACGGTAAGTGCACGATGGGCACACATTTACACACGATGTAGGCCCTTTTACACAGAACGATGATCGTTCAAGTGATGGCTTTTGAGCGATCATCGTTGTGTGTAAAAGGGCCTTTAGTAGCATGGCTTGGGGTGTACTCTCCAGTAAACAGGAGGACAAATAAAGGCAGTACAGTTCCAAGCTCAGAAATGCAAGTGGTCTTAGTTGTTCTTAAATGTGCACACTATAGTCCTACCCTAGGGACCAGTCTCTACTTTAAATTTAGCTGCTACTCTCCAGTGTTTTCTGTAGCATTTGCAGGTTCCTGGAAATGATGTATAGTGTCACTGCTTCTTTTCTCTCTAGTAGCATTGACCTGTCCTCTCCAAAAACACTGGTGACCCGCTCCTCCAAACTCTCTTACTGAGTATTTTTTTCTCTGCCCTCGGCAACTTCCTCTGAGCTCAGGTAGCTGTCTCTTTTTACCAGCATTGTCGACTTGGGTGAACTGCGCTCACTCCTCCTGAGCTACTCCAAAACCAGAGGTGTCACCAGTTGTTTCAGAGTTCACTCCACAACAACCGTCCCACCCCTTCTCTGTCAGGTGACCTGAAGATCACTATTTAGAAAATCATCCAGATTAAAACAATCCAAAGAGGTTATTACACAATTTGGCCACTAAATGCCACTTTAACGTCAAGTTTTACCTTAGTCTTTATAAATTTGTCAGCTATACTGATTACTTGTGTATTTCTTGACACATGCCAACAGGGAAGCCCCTCTACACAATCATATCGTTTATTGCACTATGTGTCTATTGATGAAAATAACAAGTTGTGAGGGAAAACAGAAAAATTCATAGGGAAATTTGTCATTACCATCTTACTCCTAAGGGCTCTTACCCACTAGCGATAGACTTTCCTGCAACGTGAGAGTGAGTGAAAACGCATGATTAAACCAATGATTTTCAATGGTTAAATTGTCATTTGCAATGTTTTCACTCAAGCCTCGCAGTGCTAAGAAAAAACTGCGATAACTCCCATTGTTTGTAATGGGGCCGGCAGCAGCAGTGCCGACCCAATTAAAACCAATAGGAGAAGATCATGAAGCAGGCTAGAAATCCCCCAGAGGGAGAAGAGTGAGGGGGTTGGAGAAACAGGGGATCTCTTACACATCTCCCCATATTTGGAGAGATAGGGGGTAGGGCTAGGGGGCTTTGCTGAGAGCAGGGGCAGGGCTTGAGAGGGGGTTGTCATATTGATCCCCCTCTAGTCAAGTGAGGGGGCGGGGCTAGCTCACAGAGGATGAAAAAAATCAATCACTTCTAATGCCCTATCTTTTCCTAATAAGGCCCTGTAACTCCACAATTGGGTTTGAAATTTTCCTGAACTGTTTGCAAATCAGCAAACAAGTCATCTGGCCGAGATGAGTCACATCAATTCCTGAGCTATGGAGCTAACGATAGCCCTTTTCTCTTGACAGACAGCTTGTTGCATCCCCTATTCCGCGGCGGAGCCCGTCACGGCCGTGTGCAGCCGGCCTAAGGACTGCTCTCATCGGTGTCTGTACTGTATTCAGCCATGCCAGCTTTGCTTCATATTATAACATATTCCTGCTCATGGAAGAGAGCAATTCTGATAATAGGTAAATAATAAAGAGCTGATTAAATTTCCAAATGTGTTACATTAAAGGGGTTTTTCAGAAGTAAACTATTGATGACCTATCCTCAGGCGGTCGCAATTTGAAATCCCTGGCGATTAGCTGATTGAAGTGACAGCAACGCTCAGATGAGCACCGCTGTCACTTGAGTGCATATCAAGCGCAGTACCATACGTTGTTTAGCGGCTGCGCTTGATATTGCAGCTCAATCCCATTCACTTGAATGGGACTAAGCTGCTCCCAAGCCACATGACTGATGACCGATGCCTACCCAAGTATCACAGCCTTTTCAGACAACTGATCAGTGGGGATCCCGAGTGGCGGACTACCAACAATCAGCTACTGATGACCTATTCTTAGGATAGACCATCAATAGTTTACTTCTGAAAAACCCACTTTCCTAAATTTGGCTTAAAGGGAATATCTCAGCTACTTTGTGACCTATAAGCTAAGCTTATGGGCTTTAAGTAGCTGACATGCTGAGTCCGGGAATGTAAGTTTTACACTTACCTTCCCCACCATTTCCCCATTGTCAGTGCTCAAACCTACTGCTGCAATGTATTAAGTGGCGAGATAAGTAGAATAGAATGGGAGGACTACTTAGTGAGCTGTTCAATGCATTCAACAGCAGGTTTGAGCGCTAACAACAGGGAAACAGCAGGGAAGTCAAGTATAAAACTTACATCCCCGTACTCAGCAGGTCAGCAACTTTGAACCCATAGGCTAAGCTTATAGGGCTCAAAGTATCTGAAAGAGCATGTGTAAAAACTGCATAAAAACAGCATGTGCAAAAGCACCCTGAATGATTCGATTGGTTTAGAAGACCATTTTAAAATAGCCCATTAAGAAAAGTTTAATAGAGAGTTGGGGGGTGGGGGTCTCCCATTCTGGACCCTCATGGGGGGAGATGGGGGGGGGTCTCCCATTCTGGACCCTCATGTATTAATGTGAGTGGAGAATATTTAATGCTTTATTTTACCTAGAAACACTTGTTGCTGAGAGATTTCTGCTGTGGGGCAACCTATGATTAGTTGATCACTGGGGACTCTAACTGGCTCAAAAAGGTGAAGAAATACACTAGTTGTCAGAAAAAAACAAGCCCCTAGAAGGAGTTATCAGAATCGAATTAAACTTTCTCTGTGTGATTGCAACGTTGATATAATTAAGTGAATATAATATCAGAGCAAAAGGATAATTTATTGCGGAAAACTGACCCCTTGAAGGGAAAATATAAGATGTGATACGGGTAGACATAGAAGCATACAGGTTCTTTCTGTATGGTATCCTGCAGCATATCACTTCACATTTGCTGTAACTAAGACCTTTAGATCATGCAAATTCATTGGCTGTCAAAGTTGGCGTCCCAGATGATCCAATACATGTCATAAATCTGGTGATTGGGCAGGCTATTGAAGTATAGCAATGTTGTGGGTACATTCCTGTGACCCCTTGTGTGTGCGGCCGAGCATTATCCTGCTGGAAAATGCCTCTTGGAAGTCCTGCCATGAGAGGAACACATGTGGCTGCAGGATGTCCTGAACATATCGCGGAGCTGTCATTGTCCCTCGTACTCCTACTAGGAGTGACTGACTGTCATATGAGATGGCCCCCCAGATCATCACACTAGCAGTGGGGGTAGTATACCGCTCCACAGCAAAATCAGCATTGAGACGCTCACCCCTATATCTCCAGACATGGTCATTGTCAGTTCCCAAAGTTCCACTCTGTAGCAGTCCATTTTCAGTGTTCACGACACCACTGCGAACGGAGGTGATGGTAGATGGGTGTCTAAGGCAGTACACCTAATGGGCGCCATGAGACCAAATGCCTTTCAGCTAAGCACCTGCCAATGGTTCCAACGGACACAGGGACCTGTAATGATGGTGCCACCTGTTTCTGGATGGTGGACAATGAAACAGTTGGAGCTGCTCGTGCTTGTTGGATGATCCGCTCTACTGATGTTCTGTCGAAGGCATAATGAGCCGGGTGGCCTTGTGTGTGTGTCCTCATGCAATCCACTGGTCTCCATACCTCCTAACAGTCAAGTTCGAATGGCCCAGGTGGTGGGGAATTCATCGATATAACCATCCAGCTTCTCTCATTCCACTAATGCTCCCCTTCTCAAACTCTGTTAACTAGGTGAAATCTTTTTGATTGTATCATAGAGGCTTCTAATGGTCAACAAGTTCTACACAAGTAGAAAAAGAAGTCCACTACATACAAGTAGCCTCTGAGAGCCTTCTTATACGCCAAGGGTGGAACCACTTCTAGGGCCTCAGATGGTAAGACCATTCATCTAATCACCCCATCATTTGCATATCTGCCTGAGATGTAACTGCATGCTGAGTATTGCAGCAAAACAACAACTCCTTCTAGGGGCTTGATCTTTTTTTCATAAAGAGTGTATATAGGTATACAGAATTATAGTAAAATATTTGAATAATGACGATCAGGTAAGAAAGAACAATAAAATTAAGGAAGCAAGAAGCTGAAAGTTTCCAGAAATGGTAGAGTTATGAGTAAGCTTACACCTTGTGAAATGGGTATCTACTAGAGATGAGCGAGCGTACTCGTCCGAGCTTGATGCTCGTTCGAGTATTAGGGTGTTCGAGATGCTCGTTACTCGAGACGAGCACCACGCGATGTTCGAGTTACTTTCACTTTCATCTCTGAGACATTAGCGTGCTTTTCTGGCCAATAGAAAGACATGGAAGGCATTACAACTTCCTCCTGTGACGTTCCAGCCCTATACCACCCCTCTGCAGTGAGTGGCTGGGGAGATCAGGTGACACCCGAGTATTAAAATCTGCCCCGCCCACGGCTCGCCACAGATGCATGGTGACAGAGATCAGGGAAAGTGCTGTCTTGCTGTAGCTGCTATAGGGAGAGTGTAAGGTGTTATTTTAGTTTTCAAGAACCCCAACGGTCCTTCTTAGGGCCACATCTGACCGTATGCAGTACTGTTGAGGCTGCTTTTAGCAGTGTTGCACAATTTTTTTTTTTTGTATATTGGGCGTGCAGACCATAGCGTCCTCAGTCTGCAGTCATTGTACAGAGTATAGGGGCAGTACTGGTGAGGCAGGGAAAGAGGGAAAGGAGAAAGAGATATACTGTTTATATAGGCAGTGGGCTTTTTCAAAAAAATTGGGGAAAAATACTATCTTTGGGCTGCCTGTGACAGTCTTCAGTGTACTGCGTGTCTGCTGGGGGTAGTAGTCCTAATTAATATGCAGCTAAGCGTTACAGCAGGCGTGCGCAAAATTCTTTCCAGGCTCTGCTGTGCCCGTTACATCACCGCCGTCATAGCGCCAGAGGGAAAGAGTATACAATATATACGCTGCAGACAGTATCTGTCTGGTGTTTCAGCTCACCATTTAAAAAAGGGAAGCCAAATACTTAAGGCGTACCACTGCCCTTTGGCGACTTGACTGCTTCTGCGCTGTGAATTCCACTAGCTCAGTCTTACGCACCTACGTCTCACCACAGGCGTGCGCAAAATTGATTCCTGGCTCTGCTGTCTCGTTACATCACCGCCGTGATAGCGCCAGAGGGAAACAGTAAACATAATATACGCTGCATACAGTATCTGTCTGCTGTATCAGCTCACCATTTAAAAAAAGGGAAGCCAAATACTTAAGGTGTACCACTGCCCTTTGGCGACTTGACTGCTTCTGCGCTGTGAATTCCACTAGCTCAGTCCTACGCACCTACGTCTCACTACAGGCGTGCGCAAAATTGTTTCCTGGCTCTGCTGTGCGTTCCGTAAGCGAAGTCAGCCTCCAACCACAGGTCAATAAGCGGCACATTTAATTACAGCATTCTGTTTCTGCTCTACTCGTAATAGACCATGCTGAGGGGTAGGGGTAGGCCTAGAGGACGTGGACGCGGGCGAGGACGCGGAGGCCCAAGTCAGGGTGTGGGCACAGGCCAAGCTACTGATCCAGGTGTATCACAGCCGACTGCTGCGGGATTAGGAGAGAGGCAAGTTTCAGGGGTCCCCAGATTCATCTCACAATTAATGGGTCCACGCGGTAGACCTTTATTAGAAAATGAGCAGTGTGAGAAGGTCCTGTCGTGGATGGCAGAAAGTGCATCCAGCAATCTATCGACCACCCAGACTTCTACGCCGTCCACTGCTGCAACTCTGAATCCTCTGGCTGCTGCTCCTCCTTCCTCCCAGCCTCCTCACTCCATTACAATGACACATTCTGAGGAGCAGGCAGACTCCCAGGAACTGTTCTCGGGCCCCTGCCCAGAATGGGCAGCAGTGGTTCCTCTCCCACCGGAGGAGTTTGTCGTGACCGATGCCCAACCTTTGGAAAGTTCCCGGGGCCCGGGGGATGAGGCTGGGGACTTCCGGCAACTGTCTCAAGAGCTTTCAGTGGGTGAGGAGGACGATGACGATGAGACACAGTTGTCTATCAGTGAGGTAGTAGTAAGGGCAGTAAGTCCGAGGGAGGAGCGCACAGAGGATTCGGAGGAAGAGAAGCTGGACGATGAGGTGACTGACCCCACCTGGTTTGCTAAGCCTACTGAGGACAGGTCTTCAGAGGGGGATGCAAGTGCAGCAGCAGGGCAGGTTGGAAGAGGCAGTGCGGTGGCCAGGGGTAGAGGCAGAGCCAGACCGAATAATGCACCAACTGTTTCCCAAAGCGCCCCCTCGCGCCATGCCACCCTGCAGAGGCCGAGGTGCTCAAAGGTCTGGCAGTTTTTCACTGAGCGTGCAGACGACTGACGAACTGTGGTGTGCAAGGTTTGTCGCGCCAAGATCAGCCGGGGAGCCACCACCACCAGCCTCAGCACCACCAGCATACGCAGGCATATGATGGCCAAGCACCCCACAAGGTGGGACGAAGGCCGTTCACCGCCTCTGGTTTGCACCACTGCCTCTCCCCCTGTGCCCCAACCTGCCACTGAGATCCAACCCCCCTCTCAGGACACAGGCACGACCGTCTCCCGGCCTGCACCCACACCCTCACCTCCGCTGTCCTCGGCCCCATCCAGCAATGTCTCTCAGCGCAGCGTCCAGCCGTCGCTAGCGCAACTGTATGAGCGCAAGCGCAAGTACGCTGCCACGCACCCGCACGCTCAAGCGTTAAACGTGCACATAGCCAAATTGATCAGCCTGGACATGCTGCCGTATAGGCTTGTGGAAACGGAGGCTTTCAAAAACATGATGGCGGCAGCGGCCACGTGCTACTCGGTTCCCAGTCGCCACTACTTTTCCCGATGTGCCGTCCCAGCCCTGCACGACCACGTCTCCTGCAACATTGTACGCGCCCTCACCAACGTGGTTACTGCCAAGGTCCACTTAACAACGGACACGTGGACAAGCACAGGCGGGCAGGGCCACTATATCTCCCTGACGGCACATTGGGTGAATTTAGTGGAGGCTGGTACCAAGTCAGAGCCTGGGACAGCTCACGTCCTACCCACCCCCAGAATTGCGGGCCCCAGCTCGGTGCTGGTATCTGCGGCGGTGTATGCTTCCTCCACTAAACCACCCTCCTCCTCCTCCTACACAACCTCTGTCTCGCAATCAAGATGTGTCAGCAGCAGCACGTCACCACCAGTCGCGCGGGGTGGCAGCACAGCGGTGGGCAAGCGCCAGCAGGCCATGCTGAAACTACTCAGCTTAGGAGAGAAGAGGCACACGGCCCATGAACTGCTGCAGGGTCTGACAGAGCAGACCGACCGCTGGCTTTCGCCGCTCAGCCTCCAACCGGGCATGGTCGTGTGTGACAATGGCCGTAACCTGGTGGCGGCTCTGCAGCCTCACGCACGTGCCATGCCTGGCCCACGTCTTTAATTTGGTAGTTCAGCGCTTTCTGAAAAGCTACCCACGCTTGTCAGACCTGCTCGGAAAGGTGCACCGGCTCAGCGCACATTTCCGCAAGTCCAAGATGGACGCTGCCACCGTGCGGACCCTGCAACATCGGTTTAATCTGCCAGTGCACCGACTGCTGTGCGACGTGCCCACACGGTGGAACTCTACGCTCCACATGTTGGCCAGGCTCTATGAGCAGCGTAGAGCTATAGTGGAATACCAACTCCAACATGGGCGGCGTAGTGGGAGTCAGCCTCCTCAATTCTTTACAGAAGAGTGGGCCTGGTTGGCAGACATCTGCCAGGTCCTTGGAAACTTTGAGGAGTCTACCCAGATGGTGAGCGGCGATGCTGCAATCATTAGCGTCACCATTCCTCTGCTATGCCTCTGGAGAAGTTCCCTGCAAAGCATAAAGGCAGACGCTTTGCGCTCGGAAACAGAGCCGGGGGAAGACAGTATGTCACTGGATAGTCAGAGCACCCTCATGTCTATATCTCAGCGAGTTGAGGAGGAGGAGGAGGGGGAGGAGCATGAGGAGGAAGGGGAAGAGACAGCTTGGCCCACTGCTGAGGGTACCCATGCTGCTTGCCTGTCATCCTTTCAGCGTGTATGGCCTGAGGAGGAGGAGGAGGAGGATCCTGAAAGTTATCTTCCGAGTGAGGACAGCCATGTGTTGCGTACAGGTACCCTGGCACACATGGCGGACTTCATGTTAGGATGCCTTTCTTGTGACCCTCGCGTTACACGCATTCTGGCCACTACGGATTATTGGGTGTACACACTGCTCGACCCACAGTATAAGGAGAACCTTTCCACTCTCATACCCGAAGAGGAAAGGAGTTCGAGAGTGATGCTATACCACAGGACCCTGGCGGACAAACTGATGGTAAAATTCCCATCGACAGCGCTAGTGGCAGAAGGCGCAGTTCCGAGGGCCAGGTAGCAGGGGAGGCGCGGAGTTCAGGCAGCATGTACAGCACAGGCAGGGGAACACTCTCTAAGGCCTTTGCCAGCTTTACGGCTCCCCAGCAAGACTGTGTCACCGCTCCCCAGTCAAGGCTGAGTCGGCGGGAGCACTGTAAAAGGATGGTGAGGGAGTACGTAGCCGATCGCACGACCGTCCTCCATGACCCCTCTGCCCCCTACAACTACTGGGTGTCGAAGCTGGACACGTGGCCTGAACTCGCGCTGTATGCCCTGGAGGTGCTTGCTTGTCCTGCGGCTAGCGTCTTGTCAGAGAGGGTGTTTAGTGCGGCTGGGGGAATCATCACGGATAAGCATACCCGCCTGTCAACTGACAGTGCTGACAGGCTTACACTTATAAAGATGAACAAAGCCTGGATTTCCCCAGACTTCTCTTCTCCACCAGCGGACAGCAGCGGTACCTAAACAATATGTAGGCTGCACCCGCGGATGGAAGCATTGTTCTCTATCACCATCAAAAACGTGGACCTTTTAGCTTCATCAATCTGTGTATTATATTCATCCTCCTCCTCCTGCTCCTCCTCCTGAAACCTCACGTAATCACGCCGAACGGGCAATTTTTCTTAGGCTCACAAGGCTCAGTCATATGACTTTAGTAAACAATGCTTATACGTTTCAATTCTCATTAAAGCGTTGAAACCTGCACCTGAACCAATTTTTATTTTAACTGGGCTGCCTACAGGCCTAGGTACAAATTAAGCCACATTAACCAAAGCGATTAATGGGTTTCACCTGCCCTCTTGGTTGGGCATGGGCAATTTTTCTGAGGTACATTAGTACTGTTGGTACACCAATTTTTTTGGGCCCTTGCCTTCAGTGTAATCCTAGTAATTTTTAAGGGCTTCGCCTGCACTCATGGTACAGCAAGGTGTGTGGAGTTGGCCTACACTTTTGCTACATAAATGTAACTGGGGCCTTGTCTATACTGCAACTACTGAAATGTGCAAGAGACTGTTATCCCCCTAAACTGCTGCAACGGGAATGTTACTGTGGCCTGTCTTGACTGCTACTACTACTGAAATGGAACTAATACTGTGCTCCCCCTATACTGCTGCTTCGGAATTGTTACTGGGGCCTGTCTTGACTGCTACTATTACTGAAATGGAACTAAGACTGTGCTCCCCCTATACTGCTGCTAGTGATATGTTACTGGGGCCTGTCTAGACTGCTACTACTACTGAAATGGAACTAATACTGTGCTCCCCCTATACTGCTGCTAGTGATATGTTACTGGGGCCTGTCTAGACTGCTACTACTACTGAAATGGAACTAATACTGTGCTCCCCCTATACTGCTGCTAGTGATATGTTACTGGGGCCTGTCTAGACTGCTACTACTACTGAAATGGAACTAATACTGTGCTTCCCCTATACGGCTGCTAGTGATATGTTACTGGGGCCTGTCTAGACTGCTACTACTACTGAAATGGAACTAATACTGTGCTCCCCCTATACTGCTGCTAGTGATATGTTACTGGGGCCTGTCTAGACTGCTACTACTACTGAAATGGAACTAATACTGTGCTCCCCCTATACTGCTGCTAGTGATATGTTACTGGGGCCTGTCTAGACTGCTACTACTACTGAAATGGAACTAATACTGTGCTCCCCCTATACTGCTGCTAGTGATATGTTACTGGGGCCTGTCTAGACTGCTACTACTACTGAAATGGAACTAATACTGTGCTCCCCCTATACTGCTGCTTCGGAATTGTTACTGGGGCCTGTCTGGACTGCTATTACTACTGAAATGGAACTAATACTGTGCTCCCCCTATAATGCTGCTAGTAATATGTTACTGGGGCCTGTCCCTAATGCTACTGCTGAAATGTTACTAACTCTGGGCTCTACCTATACCGCTGCTAATGCTATGTCACTGGGGTGTGGAAACGGAGGCTTCCCAAAGACATGATGGTGGCGAGGCCATTTCCCACCAACGCAGTTACTGTTAAGGTGCATATAACCACGGACACGTGGAGAGGACACGTAGTGCCTCAAAAACATCCCCCTCCTCCTCCAACAATGAAACATTCTTGGCAAATACCTTTGCATAGGTCCGTCTGGTGGCAGTCCAAGAATTTCACCTTTACCGACACAAGAAGAGAGCCCCCCCACCATCCCCCCGCCACGGCCCACTTAATCCTGGCCACATTCCGAAAACCAACTAAATAAAACCGCGCTACTAGGTCCGCAGTCGCAACCACATTCCCACCAACACGGTTACTGTTAAGCTACATATTACCACTCTGACTGGGGCATGCACTGTGGGCCGAAGCACACCTGTATTGTATGTGACGTTAGCTCTGCTGAGCAGGGCACTGCAATGGGATACATTTATGTACTGCCGAAGCCCACCTGCATTTAATCTGACGTTAGCTTTGCTGTCCAGGGCACTGCAATGGGATATATTTATGTACCGCCGGTGACTTCCTGGGACCCACCCATGCTGTCGGTCCACACGGACTTCACAATAGGGAGTTGTACCTGCCTTTGTCTACTTATAAAAAACCCCAGTCTGACTGGGGCATGCAGTGTGGGCCGAAGCCCACCTGCATTTAATCTGACGTTAGCTTTGCTGTCCAGGGCACTGCAATGGGATATATTTATGTACCGCCGGTGGCTTCCTGGGACCCACCTATGCTGTCGGTCCACACGGAGTTGTAACTGCAGGTGTCTACTTATAAAGAACCCCAGTCTGACTGGGGCATGCAGTGTGGGCCGAAGCCCACCTGCATTAAACCTGACGTTACCTCAGCTGTGCTGGGCACTGCAATGGGATTTATTTATGTACCGCCGGTGGGTTCCAGGGAGCCACCCATGCTGTGGGTGCACACGGAATTCCCATTGCGGAGTTGTACCTGCCTGTGACTATTTATAAAAAACCGCGGTCTGACTGGGGCATGCAGACACCTTGACAGAATGAATAGTGTGTGGCACATGGGTTCCCCATTGCTATGCCCACGTGTGCAGCTCCTGATGGAGGTGGCACAGGATTGGATTTCTCATTGCCTCTGTACAGCATTGTGGACTATCGCCCCGCCCCTTTTAAAGAGGGTCGCTGCCTGGCCGTGCCAACCCTCTGCCGTGTGTGCCTGCGGTTCCTCCTCATGGCAGACGCACTTATAAATAGACATGAGGGTGGTGTGGCTATGAGACCAGCGTGTGGCATGAGTGCAGCTAAAGGCTGCGCAGGGACACTTTGGTGTGCGCTGTGGACACTGGGTCATGCGGGGGGGGGGGGGGGGGGGTTGGGCAGCATGTTACCCAGGAGAAGTGGCAGCGGAGTGTCATGCAGGCAGTGATTGTGCTTTGTTGGAGGTAGTGTGGTGCTTAGCTAAGGTATGCCTTGCTAATGAGGGTTTTTCAGAAGTAAAAATTGTTGGGGGGGGGCACTCTTGCCGCTATTGTGGCTTAATAGTGGGACCTGGGAACTTGAGATGCAGCCCAGCATGTAGCCCCTTGCCTGCCCTATCCGTTTCTGTGTCGTTCCCATCACTTTCTTGAATTGCCCAGATTTTCACAAATGAAAATCTTAGCGAGCATCGGCGATATACAAAAATGCTCGGGTCGCCCATTGACTTCAATGGGGTTCGTTACTCGAAACGAACCCTCGATCATCGCAAAATTTTCGTCCCGAGTAACGAGCACCCAAGCATTTTGGTGCTCGCTCATCTCTACTGAGCACCACACGGTTTTGTTTGAAGTTATCAAAATAATGTAAGTATAAATGTTATAGAGGTAGCCTAGTTTCACAAAGATATGCATATTATGTCTCCTGCCACAAGCAAAGACAATAAACAAGTTGACTGATCTTAACAGCAGGTTTTCTTTTATGAAGAAAGGCAGCAACAAGATAGTATCTAATAACGTTAATGTGTTCTTCATTGGCCAGAAGGAGAATTGGACTGGCTTGTGTGGCTTATGTCAATATGGATATTGTAGACTTCTGAAAAGGTATTTAGAGGGTCTGCTGTCAGCTGCCCAGCATTATAATTTAGTGGCATATATAAGGCAGTCCTCAAGAATTGAACCGAAGAATGGTAAAACTAGTGGGGCGAAAGAATCAGTCTCCCAGTCGCTCATCTCTAGTATCTACCCTTGTTTTCCTATGGTAACATTTGTCTCATAGTTTAGGTCCTACGGCATTGTCATAGTAGCCCTGGGTCTCAAGACTGTGACAAAGAAAAAAGTGGTCTTGTTACTTTAAGCCACCAATCAGAATTTAGCTTTAATTTTCTACTTGAACTTCTCTACCAGAGGTTAACTAATTGTGTTCATCCTATATCTTCAACCAAGCTGACTCATCAATGAAGCTGTCCTATTATCTTCAGTGCAAACACCTGTCATATGGTGATAAAGTGTCTTGGACCAGAGGTGTATTACTTTCCTAACCTTAGAGATTTGTTTCTAAGACGCTGGGCATACATGTCAGGTTTATGAAAAATGACAATGGCAAGTAAATCAGAAATTAAAGGCTGACTCACTGTGCAACACATTTTTAAAACATTTTCGTAACAGAAAGTAATTGATATGTTTCTGTGAAATTAAAACCTGCTGATTTCATTGGTAAAACTGAATTATAGCAGCACGTCTCATTTTCAAGTTATTTAACCCCTTAGTGACCAAGAATTTTTTTTTCACTTATAAAAAATGGTAACTGCTTTATTCATCCATCAACGTAGCTGTATGAGGGCTTGTTTTTTGTGGGACGAGTTGTATTTTTCAATGGCAGTATTTAATGTATCATATAATGCACTGAAAAACTTTTAAAAACTTCTAAGTAGAGGAAAATGAAATAAAAAACAAAATTCCACCATCTTTCGGTGCGTCTTGTTTCTACGGCCCTGATAACTTTAATCTATGGGTCAGTATGATTACTACGATACCAAACTTATGGAGATTTTTTTTGCTGTTCTACTCTTTTTTTTTTTTCAAAGACATTCAATGTTTTAAATTATTTTCTGCTGCCATCTTCTGCGCGCAATAACTTTTTTATTTTTCCATTCACATAGTTGGAATACATACAACTTATTGATCGCTTTTTATTGCATTTTTTCTTGGAGACAGAATGACCAAAAAAGCGCATTTCTGGCGTCCTTAATTTTTTTCAGGCACTGTTCACCGTGTGCGGTAAATAATGCATTACTTTGATAGATCGGACTTTCACGGACGCAGCAATACTAAACATGTATTTGTGTTTTATGATTTTGATTCTTTTATTTAGTCTAACCAACGACCTGTAAAAACACAGATCATCAATTACAACTTACTGGTGGATGATCTGCAGTGTTTCCACCACGTGTAAACATACCCTATATGTTACATAAACCTACCCTTATAGTGTTCAGTCAGCACGGTGTGCAACAGTGATTGTGAAATAGTTGCGCAATCACTTTTGTTATTCTTTTTATTAAGCAGGTTAATGGCGAGCCTACTGAATTAATTGTATAGGCAAATATCCAAAAAATACAAGACAACGGCAATTGGATAACATTATAACTAAGGATGAGCGAGTATACTCGCTAAGACACTACTCGTCCGAGTAATGTGCCTTAGACGAGTATCTCCCTGCTCGTCCTTAAAGATTCGGGGGCCGCCGTGGAGCGGGGAGCTGCGGGGGAGAGCGGGGAGATCTCTCTTTCCCTCTCTCCCGCTCTCCCCTGCTCCCCGCCGCGACTCACCTGTCAGCCGCAGCGGTCCCCGCATCTTTATGGACGAGCAGGGAGATACTCGTCTAAGGCACAATACTCGGAAGAGTAGTGCCTTAGCGAGTATACTCGCTCATCCTTAATTATAACCCATAATTGGAAAACCTTACGTGGCGGAAAAAACGGATATCATATTTGAATTCAGCGGACTAAAGATACTATAAGCCAATTATCTGCTTATCGGTTATAAAAATTGTGTTGCACAGGGATTTATAGGACCATGGTAGCGACTGAAAGCAGACAATCCACCACCTATCAGATCAGAATAACCAGACTGTGCCATACAATCCCCAAATAATACTGCTATTTACTGCCATAGTGCTAAAATGATGGTGCTATAAAGCACAGTTATATATGTTATTTCGCATCAGTTTTTTTCTTCTCGGTGCTTATTTCCATTTACCCCTTAGTGATGAAGCCTATTTTCACTGAATGAGCAACTCATTTTTCAGTTTTCTTCATCGTTGCATTCCTAGAACAGTAACTTTTTAATTTTTCCGTTGACAGCCATATAAAGGCTTGCTTTTTGCGGGACATGTTGTCTTTTTTATTCCCATCATTTTGGGGTACATGTAAAATCACCCTGCAACCGTGTGTTGCAGGGTGATTTTATGATTAGCTGTCCTGGAATATACAAAGTGGGCCAAAAAAATGAGCCCCACACCACAGGGTTATGAAAGCTATCTAAAAGAAAATCTGTGTTGCCCATAGCAACCAATAACAGCGCAGCTTTCATTTTTACCAGTATTCGATTTTTATTCACGCCAGTATTCGTTGCCTTGTGCTGAAGAACACTTATGCAAAATTTCACTCAAATTGGACCAGAACTGCAGATTTGTACACGACACAAACAAACAGATTTTGTGTTTTATATATAAGATTGTATTACTATCGCATCCAACGTGGACGCTCTGGATCTGTCCCCTGCAGATCACCCACAAATGCAAAGGAACAAATGACAAAATAAAAAAGAAAAACAAAATATGGGAAACACTATCCCTATCTAATTAAACTCCGGAAAAGGCCCTGCCTGTAAGCAGGGCGATCGTCCTGATAAGAACGGCCCCGACCTCGTGCCTTGGCCCTTAGTTGTCCCTATGTGGGAGAGGGGAAGAATGCAAGAATAACAAAACTGAAAAGAAAACAAATGCAGCACTTAGCTTTGAGATAAGGCAGGTAACTGAGCAATCCAGAACCTAGTTCTGACTGCAAGCTCAGCCAGGGAGAGACTGACAATCAACAGCAATTCTACTCAGCATCCAGCCAGGCTAAATAGTTATGCTAATTACCCACAGGTGCTACTCAGCACATCATACCTAATACCACACCCACTGAGCGAGAAGATATAGAACCATCTCCAAAACCAGCACCAGACTTGTCAGCAAGGTTACAATCCCAGCACTGCTGCAACAATTATGTTTATTAATTTTTTTAGGGGGATTTGGGGGGGGGGGGAAATTCTGCCATTTGTTTTTTGGATTTCATTTTTACAGAGTTCAGTGTGCAAAATAAATAATGTGATAACATTCTTCTCTAGGTCAGCACGATTCCAGCAATACCAAGTTTATGTGTTTTTTATGCTTTGCTATTTTTTGTACACAAAACAAAAAAAAATTAAATATTTGCTTTTGCTTCACTGCATTCCAGGAGCCATAGCATTTTTATTTTTCAATAGATGGATCTCTATGCGGTCTTGTTTTTTGCGGGATGAACTGTAGTCTTTATTTATGCAAGTTTTGGAACATATAACATTTTGATTGTTTTTTATTCCATTTTTTTTCAAGAGGCAAGATTTTATTTTTAACGGCATTCACTGTGCATTGCAAATTGTTAAATTAATTCTGCAGGCCAGTACAATTACATCAATAACAAAATTATATAGTTTATTTTTCTGCACATTTTCAACTTTTTCACATTTCTTTAAAAAAATGCCTAACATTTTTCCTTTTTTGTCAACAGTGCTGTGTAGGGTTTTCTTTGCGGGCTGAGTATAGATGATACTTCTTAACAATACCATTTGTTGATCTGTGCAACATTTTAAAGGCTGTTTCAGACGACCGTATATCGGCCAGGTATTCACAGGCGCGAAGCTAAATAATGGGAACTTAGCCCCACCCCCATCCCGCCTCCCCTCATTGCAAATAGTGCAGAGGGGCGGAGAAAAGGTGGAGAGGAGACAGAGAGGGGGTGGGAGCTCAGAGTAAGGCGAGAAAGGCAAAATTAGCTATTTTTGCAATGTTTTTTTGTATTTTTTTTTCATGACAAGCACTGTGTGGGTTAAATAATGTACTAACTCTTTTCTCTGCGTCATTATGAATGCAGCGATACCACATGCGTAAATTTTTAGAATGAATTAATTTTTATAAAGTAAAGGGGGGTTTTCACGTTTTTTTTTTTTACCATTTTTTTTATACTTTAACTTTTTATTTTTGTCCCACTAGGGGACCTGAAAATCACCATATTCTATAATTCTTTTAATACACTACTATACTTCAGCATAGCAATGTATTACAAAGTTCAGCCAGAGGCAGAGTCTCATAGACCGCCATAGCTGGCAAAAAATAGAGGCCATATTGAAGCCTGGGGGTCATAGCAATCAATTAGGACACCGCAATCACATCAGGGAGGGGGGTTCGATGATTGAGAAAGGGAGCTCCCTCCCTCTATTATCGTTTTACATTCCACAGTTGCACTGACCACACCATGTAAAGGCTTAACCCTTTCCAATCCAATGTTGGGCCTGGCCCGACATCATCATTTTCCTCCACAGCTCCGATGTCGGGACAGGTCCGACACTGCAGTGCAGGAGTGCATCTGCACCCGATCATCAGACACATCGGGTGCAGTTGCACTCCTCCACTGATCCTCATCAAGCACCCCCGAGGAGAAGGCAGAAAGGGTTTTTAACCCTTTCTGCCTTCTTCTTTACACATTACAAAGCGCTAGAGATGAGCGAACGTACTCGTCCGAGCTTGATACTCGAGTATTAGTGTGTTCGAGATGCTCGTTACTCGTGACGAGTACCACGCGATGTTCGAGTTACTTTCACTTTCATCTCTGAGACGTTAGCGCGCTTTTCTGGCCAATAGAAAGACAGGGAAGGCATTACAACTTCCCCCTGCGACGTTCAAGCCCTATACCACCCCCCTGCAGTGCGTGGCTGGCGAGATCAAGTATCACCCGAGTATAAAAATCGGCCCCTCCCGCGGCTCGCCACAGATTTATTCTGACATAGAGGAGGGAAAGTGCTGTTGGTGCCGGAGCTGCTACAGGGAGAGTGTTAGGAGTATTTTAGGCTTCAAGAACCCCAACGGTCCTTCTTAGGGCCACATCTAACCGTGTCCAGTAGTGTGGAGGCTGCTTTTTGCAGTGTTGCACATTTTTTTTTTGTATATGCCGTGCAGAGCATTGCGCCCTGCAGTAATTATACATAGTCCAGGGCCAGTAGTGGTGCTGAGGCAGGGACAGAAGACATATTTATTGAATATAGGCAGTGGGCCTTTCCAAAAACATTTGGGAAAAAAAATCTATTTGGGCTGCCTGTGACCGTCCTCAGTGTACTGGGTCTGTGCTGGGGGTAGTTGTCCTAATTCATATGCAGCCAGCTAAGTGTTACAGCAGGCTTGCGCAAAATTCTTTCCTGGCTCTGTGTTGGCTGTTACATCACCGCTGTATTCCAGTCCACAGTGCAACAGTCTGCAGTTATTTTACATACTCCAGGGCCAGTAGTGGTGACGGAGAGAGAGAAGACATATACAGTGTATATAGGCAGTGGGCCTTTCCAAAAACATTTGGGAAAAAAAATCTATTTGGGCTGCCTGTGACCGTCCTCAGTGTACTGGGTCTGTGCTGGGGGTAGTTGTCCTAATTCATACGCAGCCAGCTAAGTGTTACAGCAGGCTTGCGCAAAATTCTTTCCTGGCTCTGCTGTGCGTTCCGTAAGCGAAGTCAGCCTCCAACCACAGGCCAATAAGTGGCACATTTAATTACAGCGTTCTGTTTCTGCACTACTGGTAATACAGCATGCTGAGGGGTAGGGGTAGGCCTAGAGGACGTGGACGCGGGCGAGGACGCGGAGGCCCAAGTCAGGGTGTGGGCACAGGCCGAGCCAGTGCGGTGGCCAGGGGTAGAGCCAGGGCCAGACCGAATAATCCACCAACTGTTTCCCAAAGCACCCCCTCGCGCCATGCCACCCTGCAGAGGTCAAGGTGCTCTATGGTGTGGCAGTTTTTCACAGAGACACCTGACGACCGACGAACAGTGGTGTGCAACCTTTGTCGCGCCAAGATCAGCTGGGGAGCCACCACCACCAGCATCCGCAGGCATATGATGGCCAAGCACCCCACAAGGTGGGACGAAGGCCGTTCACCGCCTCCGGTTTGCACCACTGCCTCTCCCCCTGTACCCCAACCTGCCACTGAGATGCAACCCCCCTCTCAGGACACAGGCACTACCGTCTCCTGGCCTGCACCCACACCCTCACCTCCGCTGTCCTCGGCCCCATCCAGCCATGTCTCTCAGAGCAGCGTCCAGACGTCGCTGGCGCGACTGTTTGAGCGCAAGCGCAAGTACGCGGCCACGCACCCGCACGCTCAAGCGTTAAACGTGCACATTGCCAAATTGATCAGCCTGAAGATGCTGCCGTATAGGCTTGTGGAAACAAAGGCTTTCAAAAGCATGATGGCGGCTGCGGCCCCGTGCTACTCGGTTCGCAGTCGCCACTACTTTTCCCGATGTTCCGTCCCAGCCCTGCACTACCACGTCTCCCGCAACATTGTACGCGCCCTCACCAACGCGGTTACTGCCAAGGTCCACTTAACAACGGACACGTGGACAAGCACAGGCGGGCAGGGCCACTATATCTCCCTGACGGCACATTGGGTGAATTTAGTGGAGGCTGGGACCGAGTCAGAGCCTGGGACCGCTCACGTCCTACCCACCCCCAGAATTGCGGGTCCCAGCTCGGTGCTGGTATCTGCGACGGTGTATGCTTCCTCCACTAAACCACCCTCCTCCTCCTCCTCCTCCAACGCAACCTCTGTCTCGCAATCAAGATGTGTCAGCAGCAGCAGCACGTCGCCAGCAGTCACTGTCGCGCGGCGTGGCAGCACAGCGGTGGGCAAGCGTCAGCAGGCCGTGCTGAAACTACTCAGCTTAGGAGAGAAGAGGCACATGGCCCACGAACTGCTGCAGGGTCTGACAGAGCAGACCGACCACTGGCTTTCGCCGCTCAGCCTCCAACCGGGCATGGTCGTGTGTGACAACGGCCGTAACCTGGTGGCGGCTCTGCAGCTCGGCAGCCTCACGCACGTGCCATGCCTGGCCCATGTCTTTAATTTGGTGGTTCAGCGCTTTCTGAAAAGCTACCCACACTTGTCATACCTGCTCGGAAAGGTGCACCAGGTCAGCGCACATTTCCGCAACTCCAAGACGGACGCTGCCACCCTGCGGACCCTGCAACATCGGTTTAATCTGCCAGTGCACCGACTGCTGTGCGACGTGCCCACACGGTGGAACTCTACGCTCCACATGTTGGCCAGACTCTATGAGCAGCGTAGAGCTATAGTAGAATACCAACTCCAACATGGGCGGCGTAGTGGGAGTCAGCCTCCTCAATTCTTTACAGAAGAGTGGGCCTGGTTGGCAGACATCTGCCAGGTCCTTGGAAACTTTGAGGAGTCTACCCAGATGGTGAGCAGGGATGCTGCAATCATTAGCGTCACCATTCCTCTGCTATGCCTCTTGAGAACTTCCCTGCAAAGCATAAAGGCAGACGCTTTGCACTCGGAAACGGAGGCGGGGGAAGACAGTATGTCGCTGGATAGTCAGAGCACCCTCATGTCTATATCTCAGCGCGTTGAGGAGGAGGAGGGGGAGGAGCATGAGGAGGAGGGGGAAGAGACAGCTTGGCCCACTGCTGAGGGTACCCATGCTGCTTGCCTGTCATCCTTTCAGCGTGTATGGCATGAGGAGGAGGAGGAGGAGGATCCTGAAAGTGATCTTCCTAGTGAGGACAGCCTTGTGTTGCGTACAGGTACCCTGGCACACATGGCTGACTTCAGGTTAGGATGCCTTTCTCGTGACCCTCGCGTTACACGCATTCTGGCCACTACGGATTACTGGGTGTACACACTGCTCGACCCACGTTATAAGGAGAACCTTTCCACTCTCATTCCCGAAGAGGAAAGGGGTTCGAGAATGATGCTATACCACAGGGCCTGGTGGACAAACTGATGGTAAACTTCCCATCCGACAGCGCTAGTGGCAGAAGGCGCAGTTCCGAGGGCCAGGTAGCAGGGGAGGCGCAGAGATCAGGCAGCATGTACAGCGCAGGCAGGGGAACATTCTCCAAGGCCTTTGCCAGCTTTATGGCTCCCCAGCAAGACTGTGTCACCGCTCCCCAGTCAAGGCTGAGTTGGCGGGAGCACTGTAAAAGGATGGTGAGGGAGTACGTAGCCGATTGCACGACCGTCCTCGGTGACGCCTCTGCCCCCTACAACTACTGGGTGTCGAAGCTGGACACGTGGCCTGAACTCGCGCTGTATGCCCTGGAGGTGCTTGCTTGTCCTGCGGCTAGCATCTTGTCAGAGAGGGTGTTTAGTGCGGCTGGGGGAATCATCACGGATAAGCGTACCCGCCTGTCAACCAACAGTGCCGACAGGCTTACACTCATCAAGATGAACAAAGCCTGGATTTCCCCAGACTTCTCTTCTTCACCAGTGGACAGCAGCGATAACTAAGCAATACGTAGGCTGCACCCGCGGATGGATGCATCATTCTCTATCACCATCAAAAACGGGGACATTTTTGCTTCATCAATCTGTGTATAATATTCCTCCTCCTCCTCCTGAAACCTCACGTAATCACGCCGAACGGGCAATTTTTCTTAGGCCCACAAGGCTCAGTCATATAATTTTTCTAAACAATTTTTATACATTTCAATGCTCATTAAAGTGTTGAAACTTGCACCTGAACCAATTTTTATTTTAACTGGGCTGCCTCCAGGCCTAGTTACCAATTAAGCCACATTAACCAAAGCGATTAATGGGTTTCACCTGCCCTCTTGGTTGGGCATGGGCAATTTTTCTGAGGTACATTAGTACTGTTGGTACACCAATTTTTTGGGGTCCTCGCCTACAGTGTAATCCAATTCATTTTTTGCCCACCTGCATTACAGCTCACTTTATATCAGCTGTGCTGGACACTGCAATGGGATATATTTATGTACCGCCGGTGGCTTCCTGGCACCCACCCATGCTGTCGGTCCACACGGAGTTGTAACTACATGTGTCCACTTCTAAAGAACCCCAGTCTGACTGGGGCATGCAATGTGGGCCGAAGCCCACCTGCATTAAACATGACATTACCTCAGCTGTGATGGGCAATGCTAAGGGATATATTTATGTGCCGTCGGTGGCTTCCTGGCACCCACCCATGCTGTCGGTCCACAGGGACTTCACAATAGGGAGTTGTACCTGCCTGTGTCTATGAATTAAAAAGCCCGGTCAGGTTGGGGCATGCAGTGTGGGCCGAAGCCCACCTGCATTTAATCTGACGTTAGCTCTGCTGTCCAGGGCACTGCAATGGGATACATTTATGTACAGCCGGTGGGTTCCAGGGAGCCACCCATGCTGTGGGTGCACACGGAATTCCCATTGCAGAGTTGGGGATTCCCAGTTGTACCTGCCTGTGACTATTTATAAAAAACCGGCGTCTGACTGGGGCATGCAGACACCTTCACAGAATGAATAGTGTGTGGCACATAGGTTCCCCATTGCTATGCCCACGTGTGCAGCTCCTGATGGCGGTGGCACAGGATTATATTTCTCATTGCTTCTGTACAGCATTGTGGGCTATCGCCCCGCCCCTTTTAAAGAGGGTCGCTGCCTAGCCATGCCAACCTCCTCATGGTAGACGCACTTATAAATAGACATGAGTGTGGCGTGGCATGAGGGCAGCTGAAGGCTGCGCAGGGACAATTTGGTGTGCGCTGTGGACACTGGGTCGTGCAGGGGGGGGGGGGGTTGGGCAGCATGTAACCCAGGAGAAGTGGCAGCGGAGTGTCATGCAGGCAGTGATTGTGCTTTGTTGGAGGTAGTGTGGTGCTTAGCTAAGGCATGCCTTGCTAATGAGGGCTTTTCAGAAGTAAAAATTGTTGGGAGGGGGGGCACTCTTGCCGCTATTGTGGCTTAATAGTGGGACCTGGGAACTTGAGATGCAGCCCAACATGTAGCCCCTCGCCTGCCCTATCCGTTGCTGTGTCGTTCCCATCACTTTCTTGAATTGCCCAGATTTTCACAAATGGAAACCTTAGCGACCATCGGCGATATACAAAAATGCTCGGGTCGCCCATTGACTTCAATGGGGTTCGTTATTCGAAATGAACCCTCGATCATCGCGAAATTTTCGTCCCGAGTAATGAGCACCCAAGCATTTTGGTGCTCGCTCATCTCTAGTTACCTCGAAAAAGCTGACTTGTAAGATTGGAGAAAGTGTGGAGCGATTGACTGTGATTGACAGGTCTTGGGATTGGGGTTAAGTAACATGGGGAAAAGATAATGAGCTCAGTTTTCTCCATATTAAATTTTAGAAGGCAGGAAGAAAAGGAGGATATAGCTGATAGACACCTTGGGATTCAGGAAGGCAGAAAAGTGACCCTAGAAGTAGAACTCAGTGCCATATTATATAAATTCCATCCCTGCACATCTTTCTGAGAGAAACACAATTTGCAACTATAATTAAAAAAGACCCTGCATTTAATTAATGATAACAAGCTAATTAATATATGAATTACAGAAGAGACTTTGAAATCCCAAGCATATCCATGTACCAAATTCTCTTTCAGAGGATAGTTTGCTAAAGGAAAATTTGAATGTTGATTTGGACAGCCGGGTTGCAAATGAATAAAAAAATAGGGCAATAAAACTACCACATACATGGGTAAAATCCCTAAAAAGTGTTAAATGCCCTGGTCCCTTAGGGGTTAAAATAGACTCAAACTTATAATTGATTTCCTATATTCAATCACTCATTTAAACATGAAGGCCATATACACCGTTAACTTATGTCACGCCCAACAAGGACCTTACACAGACCGCCAGGACTAGGATGGGACAGGGATATGAACAACACACCAGAGCAACTAGCACGGAGGGAAAGTAATCTATCCGTAATCTAAAAGGGGTCATACTTGGCTAATAAGTGAAGCACTGTCCCAGAGGGCAAGAGAGGCAACTCCACAACAGGAACCTGGGGCTTCCATAAAAGACCCCAGATGGTATAAGGGAGACAGACAAACCCCAGGTCTAGACCAAGTGTGATAAATCCAGGCAAGCAAGGTACAACCAACAGGACACACATGGAAGGTGCAGAGCAAAGCAAATGTAGAAAGCAACCCAAAGTGACACCAAGCAAAAGTCCACACAACCACCAACTCACAAGATCAGGAAGATACAAGAAGTCTAACCAGCACCTTTTGCTCAAAGGAACCAGTTCAAATAGCCAAAAAAAGTTGCTGACTGACTGGCTGGGCTGCCAATTACCCCAGTCAGCTAAGTAATCAATTAACAGCAACAAGCTGTTAACTCCTTGGCGTCCATTGCCAAATAACAATGTGAATGCACTAGCTTGGTGAATCATGTGTGTCAGAGCTGATGCCGCAACATCATCCCGGACCCGTGCCCGCCTGCCAGCCTCACTCTGACACTTTACTAATGACAATACTAAGACACTAATCAATATACCGTGCTATTCCTCTTCTCCTTGATAATTCTAATGCCCAACAAATCAGTCTTCCCTAAATGTAATCTTTTTTTGGTTGCGGCAAACCAGCGTAAAATGGAAATACCCTTTAGAAAAGGGAACTGCTGCAAAAGATGAATCTTGCTTTGGCATGATCACGCATTACAGATTGACTTCAATGGGGACCGTGTAGTAGTACACTTCTCTCGCAGTGAAGGGGCAGCAGCGGTTTTCAGAATTAACCTCAATATGTTTTCAGAATCAGGAGGGCCACAAGGAAATCTATGCTCTAGACCTACCCCCAAAAGAGCTTATTGGCCCCTGCCTCTTGGGGTTTTTTGCCTTCCTCTGGATCAACAACATAGGATAACAGCCTGGACTAGATGGACATTGTCTTAATTCGGCCTTAGATACTATGTTACTATGTTACGTATTAGGTCTAGAGCTTAGACCTATGCATTATCTAATTTGACCTACGTAAAGGTTAACCCAACATAATTAATTAATTATACCACTTAAGGGTGCATTCCCACGAACGTATATCGGCTCGGTTTTCACGCCGAGCCGATATACGTTGTCCTCGTGTGCAGGGGGGGGGGGATGGAAGAGCCAGGAGCAGGAACTGAGCTCCCGCCCCCTCTCTGCCTCCTCTCCGCCCCTCTGCACTATTTGCAATGGGGAGAGGCGGGACGGGGGCAGGGCTAAGTTCCGAGAATTAGCCCCGCCCCTGCCTCTCCCCATTGCAAATAGTGCAGAGGGGCGGAGAGGAGGCAGAGAGGGGGCGGGAGCTCAGTTCCTGCTCCTGGCTCTTCCATCCTCCCCCCTCCTGCACAGGAGGACAACGTATATCAGCTCGGCGTGAAAACCGAGCCGATATACATTCGTGGGAATGCACCCTCAACCTGTAAAACAGACAATTGGGCTGTATAAAACCAATTTTGGTGTACAATTTAAACATTTCAATGTACACTACTTTCCACCAACATGGGTTTAAAAAAGGCCTGTAACACCCTCTGACAAGGGGAATGGACTACATCCATTGGCAGCCATGTCGCTGCTGATTCCATCACCGTTTTTATTTTGGCTTTAGCCACCCCCCATTCAGCCACAATGGCTTCTATTATTTTCAGCACATAACTCTTATCTACTGTCATGCTGCAGTCCCCACTTTCCAATGTCAATGGTTGTTATGAGGTTTAATTGACACTAGACCGCCTATTTTGACAGTAGACTAGTGTCAGACTCTGAAAGTAACGGAAGCCATTGTGCCTGAATGGGGAAGGGGCGGGGGTACATAAAACTACAATACAAACTGTGATGCAATCAGTGGCGATGCAACAGGAAGGATGTACTGTAACCCCTTCTTCTGTCAAAGGACATGACAGCTCTGCTTTAACTGCGAGAAGGGTGACCCAGTTATGTAATCATATAATTGTCCATCCAATGTTTAATATTCCTACATTAACTTGTGACTTCATGTCAATTGTTACTGTTACATTTCCAAAAACATGCGATCTCCATAACTTAAGTCTTTTTCTTCTTTTTTTTCCAAACCTACCATAAAAACGGATAAACTGAGAAAAGTCAGGCAATGCCAAGCTAAGGAAAAGATTAATCCACTATTAGCATCCAATTAGGATTTAATACATTTCTAAATCCCACAAGGATGTAAATCTTTTATAAAAATGTTAATGTAGCTCTCAAGGCTTCCTATATGTACCCCGAAGCATCATTTCCTAATATATGCCAGGTATCAGAAGAATGGCTTCTTATAACATGAAATGTATGTAAATTAGCTCCCAAAATGTTAATTGCATTGAAATATGGGTAAAAACTTTCTGACTCAGCCTGGATGTACAAATCCCTATAGAAAACTGCTTACTAATTTGGAGAGCTATTTACGCCTGAAACACCAAGCCACACTTAACACAATAGCATTTCCTTTATTTTGAGCATCTTATATTGATTGGCTCAATGCTTTCAATATTTAGGAAGATTTTAACCCTTTAAACCCAAGATATTTAGGCCTAATGATTGGATAAATTTGAACTGCAGTATCAGTGAAATCTAAAAACATCACATTACTCTTACATCCTTATATATAGTACCTTTGTAGAGCGTCTACCTCAAAGTACAGCTGCAGACCTATCTTTCTAGTTCACCGTGTGCCATATTACACATATAGTGCAACTTCAGCCTGGAACTGGACACTTCTGTCAACATGCCTACTATCTAACATTACACTCATCACCCATTCATTCTCTTCTTTGATACTGCAGAGAGATAAAGAAAGGCTACTTGCTTGAATTAGTGCTGATGCTGCTGTAATCACAGGACTTATTTTTATAACTAGTAGTTAATTCCCTGTTTGGGTATAATAATTAAAGGAAGTCTGTCAGGTGTTTTCAGCACTATAACCTGTATAGACAGTAATATGTGGCACTGCATACTGAATAAAATGTCACCTTAATTTCCTCCATTGGTGGCTTCCATCTGGTAATTTAGGCTTCTGAGCGTTTCCTGCACTGTATGCAAATTAATGGTGACCGCCTGATAGAATAACATAGCTGACTGAGGTAGTCTAGCATTTTTGATGATCCTGATGGAAGCCTGCGACGGAACCTGGGGAACCTAACTCAATGAGTTTTCATGGAACGCAAACGAGACTAAGAGAACGATGCGAGACCCCAATCAAATGTTATGCATTGTTTTTCTTGTAATGGCTATGTCACTTTTTGCTTTTTAGTGCTATGTTGACAGGGCTTTAAGATCAATGGTGCACCACATATGCAAGACTTTGAAGAAACTTTGTTCGCAGTAATGCTGAACAACGCACAAAGACTAAAATATAACTTTTATAGAAATCACCTAAATATAATCTACTAATCAAAGGTCTGCATACTGTGTCTAGGCTAACACTGGAAAGTGCCAGGGCCAGGATATCACCATACAAATGGGATCCTAGTAGCGAGTGCAGGAATATCACCCTACCCTCATAAGACTCTTGCCTAATTTACTTAGCCCACAATCTGTCTAACCATTGCTAATAAGAGGCTGTATTCACATCTGCTTTGGAGGCCTCCGACACAGTTCTGCCCATAAATCCCAGACAAAACACCACAACATGCTGCGCTACTTCATTCTGGAAAATTCAGGATGGACCCTATTAAAGTCAATGGGATCCATGAGGCACCATTCGGTTCCATCATAGGACAGATCATTTTACTGCAGAGTTTCTGGCTTTCTGTTCCTATAACAGAAAAGAAGAATGAAAACCCAATCGCAGATGTGAACAGAGCCTAATTCAGGTTCAACAGGGAGATTGGCAGTATGTGGACCTTAGTAGGGTGAGCATTTCCAACATGATCTTAGAATGCTCATCTCACACACGAAGAGGTGGGCATATTGGGGACGTCTCACTTCTTAATATCTGTCAATACAAATCTGTATAAGAAATACTGGATGCGTCATGAAAGACATGTCATTTCTCTTTCTTTCCGTATATGGGTTAAACTTCCACGTCATATAGACTACAGCATAGATACCCCGCTGTAGCAATCACCTAACTTCCTGCCTGGGTGACTACAGTTTTATTATATAAAGTTATAGTACATGCACTTAAAGGGGTTATGCAGTTATATACTATTGATGGCCAATCTGCAGGATAGACCATCAAGAGTAGATCAATTGGAACCCCACAAGTTAGAGGTTTGCTGAGCTGCGCACTCATACACCAAACTCATTTCTGCAGGAAGCAGACAGCTTCATTCTTACCATAGTGGCAAGGTTTAGTATTACAGGCAAAGTCCCCATTCACTTTAACAGTAGATCAGCAGGGGTCCCTCATTCAGGATTTCTACCAATCAGCTCTTCACTGAACTACAGAGTTTGTGCACTGAGCTGTTTTCTGCAAGAATCAGGCAGTTCCATTCCCACTGCACTGATCAGGCTTGGTATTACAGGCAGAATTCGTACTGAAGGGCATAAGTACATTTCAATCATGGGCCTTGTGTGGCGCAGAGTGTTAAGCTCTTGCTCATGACCTGAAGGTTGTGAGTTCAATCCCTGCACAGTTTAGGTAGCCGGCTCAAGGTTGACTCAGCCTTCCATCCTTCCAAGGTCAGTAAAATGAGGACCCAGCTTGCCGGGGGGTAATAAATTACCTGACAGCGCTGTGGAATAAGTTGGCGCTATACAAATAACATGTCCGTAATGCCAGACCTGGCCATTGAAGTGGGAACAGAGCTGTCTTTTTGTTCTCAGAAAGATAAGTCTATGCCAGAGGCTTCCTCCCCTCTCTACCACAAGCACACTCGGCTTGGCTTTCATGTATATGGGGATGTTGGCCAAGATAACTGTCAGCCAAAACACAGATAAGTGTAGGGGCAGGCTAAAGTTAAGTGTACTTTGGGGTGTGTGCTGTTCACCTCATTACATGGAAGCACCCAGTTGCATTATAGCTTATGAGACACATGAACATCTTTTCACACAGACCGATGATCGGAATGAAAAAAACTCCTAGCATGTCCTATTTCTTCCTGTTTCATGGATGAGAAATAGGACAAGCCAATGCATGTCAATGTTGGATATTGGGCATTGCATGGACTCGGGTCTGTATGCTGTCCAATGCGAATTGCACCAGAGTCTCTCAGGCACAACTCACACCTATGTCTAGTGGGCACCTAGTATATGTGTCTCCTTTTTTCTGACCCGGTCTTCATAAATAATGCTTCATAAATTTGACTCTCTGGTTAAACTTATTATTTAATTGCAATTGTGCAAGAAACCTGGCATTACTGCATTGATAAATCACCCACTATGTACTAAATAAACATAGGTTTTAAAGGGGTTGTCCCGCGAAAGCAAGTGGGGTTAAGCACTTCTGTATGGCCATATTAATGCACTTTGTAATATACATCGTGCATTAAATATGAGCCATACAGAAGTTATTCACTTACCCCCTCCGGTGCTGGCGTCCCCGTCTCCATGGTGCCGTCTAACTTCGGTGTCTTCTTGCTTCTTTAGACGCGCTTGCGTGTGCTTGCGCCGGAGAGCTGGTCTGCGCGTCGTCATCGTAGCTCCGCCCCGTCACGTGGTGCCGATCAGCCAATTAGGTGGCTGTAATCGGCAGTGCAACGCAAGACATCCACGGTGCACCATGGGAGAGGACCCGCGGTGCACCATGGGAGAAAACCGCGGTGCATCATTGGGAAAGGACCGGCGGCCATCTTTAAAGAAGAAACGAGGTACTGGTAAGTAGAAACGCTCTTTTATAACGCTTTCCAAGGGTAGTGTACTATGTTTGCTTTAGCAGGGGGACTGGGAGGAGAAAAAAATTTGATTTCTGCCGCGGGACAACCCCTTTAAGGTATAAAAGGCGTGATATTGTCTGGGACAGTATGCCATTACTCTGAGGTAGTTCTAAAGTTGGCAGCATACATATTATTTGGTCCATACCCCCTCTATTATCACACGTGGGTGTCCTGGACCATAGCACTCTTTGGACAGTATGTCGCATAGTAACAATATTGGCTCCAGTAGAGTTTAATATAAACAATACGTAGACAGCTGAATACAATTCCCATAAAATGTACCACAATGTATTTGAGTGAAATGATGTCATATATTTGGTTAGTGCATGACCTCATCTATTGAACATTTACACTGGAACAGAAAGTCAACCATTCCTGTTCCACACTCTGCATTCACGGAAATCAGTTATGTCAGAGGATGGAGGGTTATGGCTATGAAAATACAGCGAAAGCATAAGGAAGAGAAGTTATAGGAACTGCTTCCATGTTAGTACAATACTTCACCATCAGTACTTAGAGCTACTTTGTTTTCCAACAACAGTTCATTAATTTGTCCATGCATATTGTGTGCGTTCATTTGCATCCCCCATAGACTTCTATGGGGATCTTTGGTGAGCAAATGTACGCAAAAGTAGACCGCACTGCGCATAAAAAACAGCAAATGTCAACAAACCTATTGCAATCAATGGGTTCTATTGTTTGCGTATTATGCGCGCAAATTTTACACAGCCCAAACGCATACAAATGTGTCTTTGTGAAGCTGCTACTTTATCATTAGAATGACTGTTTTAGTAGGATGTCCACCTTTCAATTAGTTTAGCTTATTTGTTTCATTGTGGCAGAAGATGATTCTTGTTGCAGGAAGTGGAGCCGGAGTGCAGTGTTCGATATTCTTGCCTACCTTCCATCTAGGCATAGACTAGGTCCTCTAGGTCAGTGTTCCCCAACTCCAGTCCTCGGGGACCGCCAACAGGTCATGTTTTCAGGATTTCCTTAGTGTTGCACAGATGATGTAATTATTGTCAGTGCCTCAGACATTGCCACGGGTGTTCTTACTATAGGATATCCTGAAAACATGACCTGTTGGTGGTCCCTGAGGACTGGAGTTGGGGACCCCTGCTCTAGGTTATAGACGTGGGTCTGGCTTTCTGAACTATCGGGACACAGACAAGCATGTGAGCATATGGTGCACCTCTGCTCTCAGTAATATAATCTACTACATGAACAAATAAATAAATCTCTCTCCAATGTAAGTAGTCTATAAGTTTACTACTATGGCAGTAAACATTTTGGGAATAGAGTACGGTTGTTCCTGACCCTCTACCCCCTTTACCACCTTTTGCATATATCTCAAGGACATTATCAGTTACATACCAATCATTGACCTTGTATTCATAATCCAGTTGTGTGGGAAATATGCCTTCATACTTTATGTATAGATAAAATGGATCTCCTTCAGTGGTTAAATCAGCACATGACCACATACACAGACTGACAGCTGTCATCCTGCCTACTGGTCTTCCAGGCATGCTTAGAAATGAGGCAATCCCATCAAGTTGTATCATTGTCAAAAATGTTCATTGCTTCCAAGCACAATATTGATGTTTCTCTTTAACTTGTCCTTCTAGGAGAATTAGTTGGAGTTTTGGAAATTATATGGAATGACAATAGCTGAATGCCTAGTGCAATCCCCCTGGACCGTCTGATTCATTCTTGGATCGATTATTGTAACTCACTACTAATTGGTCTACCCCTCACTAAACTCTCAAAACTCCAGTCTGTCCTACATGTAGCAGCCAGGATCATCACTATGTCCGATGGCTACACTGATGCCTCTACCCTGTGCCAGTCACTGCACTGGTTGCACTTCTGCTGTAGATTACAGTATAAAGTCATTACTCTCATCCATAATGCCCCCCAGTGCTGCACCGTCCTATACCTCCTCATAAAACACCAGAGCATACAGAGGACACACCAACTTATTTGGGTGTCATGATATTACAGATAGGTGGCAGCCCGTTTTTTCTTTGTAGTTCTCCCTTTCTTCATTTGCCATCAACTTCCCCAAGTTTACTTGCATTAATGAATTGTTAAAGATTAAATGAATAGTTAAAGATTAAAGGGCCACTCTCAGGCATAACTTGCATCAGACAGCACATGGACGCCCCATCCATGTGCTGTTTGATGTGTGATGGAGTGGACATTGCATGTCCTACTCTTGTCCATAATTCGAACCAGAGTAGGGCATGCTTTGATGTCTTTGCATGGACCATTGGTCTGTGAAAAAAACTGGTGGTCCAATGGATTTAAATGGGTCCACATTCAGTCTGAGTTTGCTCAGTTACAAACTTGGACAGAACTTGCATCTAATACTATGTGAATAGGGCCTTATATTCATAAGCTCATACTTTTGTGTGATTTAATATTTGTTTTCACTGTATATTAAATTTCTATAAGTACCTTTGGTTTTAGGCGTTTAAGATAAGCCACTCCCTCATATGTGTCATGTGACTGGCTACAGTCAATGGTTATGAGGCTGTACATACAAAAAGACATATAGAGACTGTTTTAAATGGAGATAATATGACACAGATGCTGATGGGCAGAAATTAACATCTTCCTGATCAACAAGGTTCCATTGGTCAGGGGGGTACTGTTGTATTATGTCGTCACCGGAAGTTAGGGGTGGAGACATAATACAGCTGTGTTGATGCCCCCCTTTTCTGATTGGCTGTCTCCCGCTGCCCTGTTGGCTGTGATGTGCCGTGCAGACTGTGGCCACCTCGCTGCCTGCAACACTGTTCTTTCCCACTGCTATAGCGGTGAGATCACCCCACCGCCGACGACCACACTGTACTCCCCCCGTGCTGTATTGGCGAGCTGCGGATGCTCACAGATAGTCCACTCCCCTGGGAGTGTTTCTTGGTGCCTGACGGTGTCGGCACCCCTGACAGCTGGTAAAGGGAGCATGGGGGGATGCGGCCGCTGACGGCTACTCCGCACCCCATCGTGCTCTCGGCTAGCAGCACCCATGACAGCTTCTGAAGGGAGCACAGGCAGGGGAGCGGAGTAGCTGTCAGCGGCCGCATCCGCTGAAGCTATGGAGAGTGCAGCACGGACTGTCCCATAGCGGTCAGCGGTGCAACAGCAGGGGGGAGGACACTGCTGCCAGCAACTGGGTTGGGCAGGGGGGAGGACAGTATTACCGGTGGCGGGCTGGGAATTGAGCTGTGCACGGCACTTCACAGATGAAAAGGCAGCACGGAAAGGCTGCAGGCACTTCAGAGCCGAAAGGACAGTGGGGAGAGCCAATCACAGGCTGGCAGTGTCACCCTGCATGCCAACCCAGCTGTATTATGTCTCCACCACTATCTTCCGGTGGTGACATAATACAACAGTACCGGTCAGGGGTCTGAGCCACTCAGCTGCTGTTACCAGCTGGCTCCCAAAACCACCCAGAGCAGGGCAAGAGGTGAAGTAAACATAAATTTGGTGGGAAAGCTCTCAGCCAAGCAGGGGTCAAAAGGGCAGCTCAGTGCTAATGATTAAAATCCCATGCATTTCATATGGTGTTTCCATATTTTTATCCAACCCCTGTACATCACTATTGCATCAGTAACCTTTTCACCAATAATCCCGATGTCTACAAGACCATTACGAGGCCAGAAGGTATAAACATTCATGAGGACCGCAGTCCGTTGGAGACGGGTGCCCTTTAATGTGCACCTTAAAAAATTTGCACATAATGGATATATCGCGCATTTAGATCTATGTAGTCAAGAATTACAGTACATTCTAGTGAAAGCTGCAATTATCCATTAAAATATCCACTCGCCATCAGCATATGTCTGCCAAGAATGAAATCACTTTGTACTGTTCTTGTGTTCCATGCTCAAGGAGCTGTTTCTTGGCAACTAGCAGACAATTGGGTTACCAGGGAGACGTGATAAAACTGACTGATTCAGAAAAATATGGAAAACGAAGCCGCTGCGTGTCCCCTGACAACCTTTCCAGCACAGATAGAGAAAACATAAGAAGATGAGATTTTCGAACATCCTATTTCTTAAAGAAAATATGGTATTATATTTATTGATCAAGACAAGGCAATACCTACCACTGCTGATAATGCACACAAAGCTATAGAAGTACTGGAAGACATTGTTCTGCATGCATATATATAGGGTACTGGATACCCATGGAACTGATAAATGTTGGCTGTACACATATAGATTTTCCTGCATCCAAGATCTTAGAATATTGATATAAAATACAATTCATTATTCTGCCGCCAATGAGAAAGTTAGTAAAAGGAGAGAATTAACCGGTGTAATTACGAAGACTGGTGCTGCAGCGGGTGTGTGAACCAGCGCTGAATCCTCTGAATCAGCAGAGATGAAAGTAATTTGTTTTCTGCTGGCGAGCCCAGTGGAGTCTGCTACGGACCTGATGCGATTACTAATGCACACAACATATCATACTTTTACTGCCCACAGAAAGAAGCCACTGTATGTTATGGCTCCAAGCGCACCGTAAGATGGGGTACGCTAGTAAACAATGGGTTAACTTAGGGCTCTTGCATATTTGCGTTTTACGTGCACATTTTTTTCACGCGATTGTCAACAGGACTTCCTGATGTTAAAAACGCATTGCACAAAAAATTGCAAAGTACCAACTTGCGATGCGTTTTTAGAAATTCCCATTGACAATCGTGTTAAAAAAACGCAACGATACCGCAGCGTTAAAAAAAACGTAAGTGGGTGTGAGCCCTTAGGCCGCTTTCACACGGGCGACAAAATCGTGTGATTTTCTTGCAATGCGACAGTGCTACAAATCGCACGTATGTGAAGCCCATGCTTTCCAATGGGCTCCTTCACATTAACAATGTTTTGTAGGCTGCTACATTGCGAGAAAAAAAAATATGGGTTGCTAAATATTGCTGTGATTTGCTATGTTTTGTAGCCTATATTTCCTTATAGAGCCTTCCTTTGGAAATCCTACTGTTCCCCTAAAATAGGCCCTAGCTGCATTAAAAAAAACAACCACCCCCCAATACATCACCTAAAAGGCGCTGTCTGCTCTGCGGCATTCTCCTCTGAAGCTCTGGCACACTTGTCTGCAGTCTTCAGCCAGCGCTTCTCGATCAGGGGTTCATTTTATTCCTTTATATCCCTGCTCTTTCTATGCTTAGGAGTCCAGTGGGCGGCCCTATCAGTGATTAATTAAAGCTATCTGCATAAGCACAGTCACAGGGAAAACTGACAATCATTGATAGGTCCGCCCACTGGACTCCTCAGCTCAGAATGAGCAGTTATATACATGATTAAGATGTAAAGGTATACATATTTGTGTTTTTTTTATTTAGCCAAGGAGTAACAAGGCTCACTTGCTTTTTATATTTTGCAAGTGTGGTCTGAACCCTAGTAGTCAGAACAGATATTGCCTTATTACATATTACTTTGTGCTGTGCTGATTGGTCTGGAGGATAACGTGGGAACTCATACATACAGAGGACATTGGCGTGTGATATACGTAGTACGTGGTGACACCTACATTGTCAGATCTGATCAAAGTGTTGCGGAGAGAGGCTGCTCTAGACTCTCCAACTACTGGACCACTCCGCATGAAGCCGGAGCATGGAAGATCTAACTAAAAGCTCTTGGAAAGAGAGGTTGTGGATGCATGCCTTCCTTCGATTTCCAATAGTTGAGAAGCCTGTTGCGGTCTGTGCAATTCTGTGGTCAGGGCCTAACGTGATTCTCCTAGAGACTGTAAGCAAGGACTGTACAGCATTTGGCCCGGCAGAGGTTTCCTTGTGGCTCGCAGACCATAGTCATGTCCCAGTCCATAGCACAGTCATGTCACGCTAGCGGTGCTGCTACTGCTGCCCTAAACTTCAGCTGCTAGTGGTAAAGTTTAGGGCAGCAGTAGACTGTGCAGACAAAGGACCTTCAGTGAATGAGCCAGAATCTTCTGAATTGAACGCTGCCCAATGATAAAAGTTGTTCTGGAGGCCTAACCTTACTGCTGTAGTAAGTAGTTGTAGTAAGCTACTCATTATGGAAGTAAAGTAGCATCTATAAAATAAATATCTGTGGCCCCAAAGGGCTTGCAGATTTCAATTTTGGCCTCAACCTACTACCAAGTTGTGCAGGGCTGCTGCACCAGATGAAAGACTGTCTATTTCTGGATTGATAGGCAACTGTCGACTGTGGTAGCCCGTCTTCGAAGGGAGAACGACTGACTGTTTGCTAAGTTTATTGTTTGAATAAAGTTCATGAGCACAATGTTTGGCCTATGTAGGGGTGTAGTACACAGAATGGCCTGTAGGAGGCTATAGACAAGTATTCTAGTATCGACATGAGAGAAAACACCTGTGGGTGTGGCAAGTTGAGGTTATTTGCGAACAGGATCACCGTGCTTTCCATCCAGAATAGGCACCACCCATACATAAAAGCTTAGAGACTTGGGTTTTCTTGAAAGACTCTGACGCCTGCCAGCATTCATTTCATGTACAGTACAATGCTAAAACATACACCCTGCACGATATCAGTCTAGGGGGGTTCTCCCTGTCAGACTCGAAGCCTCCACTGGTCCACACTGGACCTCCTGTTTGCAACCCTTTCAGCTCTGCTGCGCTGTCTGATCCTTTTATGATGCTTCTTTCCACACCCACGGGTGTTTTCTCACTTCCCACTTCTGATACCAAAATGCCTGTGTATAGCCCCCTCCAGGCCATTCTGCATACTACACTCCTACACCTGATGTATACTGCATGCTGCAAGCTGTTGACCTGTCCTGTTACAGCCATGCGATACCTATCATGCCCATTTTGGACAGGAGTTTGGTATACCACTTGCAATACATCTGATCCTATTATGCCTTTTGAAAAGCTAACAGGTTCGAACTCAGATCTGCCAGTCTACGCAACCCCTCACATAACAACCTACTAGCGGCCCTTCTGTCCACCCAGTGACCCCTTTTAAAAATATACAACATACCAAATATTGTCCCACAGATCTATATATCAATCTTCTTAGCTACGTCTGCTCTATAAGATAATGTCCTCAGATGAGGCACCATGTACAAGGTTCTTTTTAATGTCCAAGTGTGAGATGATACAATGCCAGCTATTAGAAGGTAGCTTTCCTACAAGTCAATGTCCAACCATTTAACATGACTGGGAATATAAGTCAAAACTAAAGTCTTTTACAAAAGAAAAAACATAACCATGTACAGACATCTTGTTTTGGGGGTTTTGCCCCTTGTCAGAACATGGTAAGTTGCCAGCTAGCTAGGTGAGAGGTCTATGATTTGTGTCAGGAGAGGTACAGCTTTTCCTTATGGAGAGCACCTAGTAGGTATGAGGTCATGCAAAGCTCCTATGGGAAATTTGGTATGCAAATGGCAGATAGTACAAATCTCCTCACAAAGAAACTGTACCCCTCCAGGTTCCTTTTAATGCACTTTTTTCTTAAAGGGGTTGTCCCGCGGCAGCAAGTGGGTCTATACACTTCTGTATGGCCATATTAATGCACTTTGTAATGTACATTGTGCATTAATTATGAGCCATACAGAAGTTATAAAAAGTTTTTTACTTACCTGCTCCGTTGCTAGCGTCCTCGTTCCCATGGAGCCGACTAATTTTAGCCCTCCGATGGCCAAATTAGCCGCGCTTGCGCAGTCCGGGTCTTCTGCTCTCTTCAATGGAGCCGCTCGTGCAGAATGCCGGCTCCGTGTAGCTCCGCCCCGTCACGTGCCGATTCCAGCCAATCAGGAGGCTGGAATCGGCAATGGACCGCACAGAAGAGCTGCGGTCCACGGAGGGAGCAGACCCCGGCGGCCATCTTCAGCAGGTAAGTATGAAGACGCCGGACCGCCGGGATTCAGGTAAGCGCTGAGCGGTTTGTTTTTTTAACCCCTGCATCGGGGTTGTCTCGCGCCGAACCGGGGGGGGGGGGTTAAAAAAAAAACAAAAAAACGTTTCGGCGCGGGACAACCCCTTTAAGGTTCTATAGGCTTTGTCCACTGCACATCAATAATTTTCGCTAAGATAGTGTGATTCCTAAGAGTCTAACTGCTGAGGCTCCCATGCGATCCCTAGCATAAGGGGAAGCCAAGTCCCTATTCTTGCCAATGCAAGCACAGTTACTTTCCATTGAAAGTAATGCCGAACATGTTTTTTTAAGGATATGAAATATGAGGTAAGTGGTAAAGTGCAACAATTAATATTAGCTCCTCACACTTCACTGACATTTACTTTAATGTAAAGCTGTCCTTAGAAGCACTGAAGGGAATCACAGTTCCCTTGCTAATCTAGAATCCATTACCAGCTGGTAAACGACGGATGAGTGGGTGGCTGTACAGGAATACTGGTCTAATGAGAGCCTTAATGTTTAGATCAACTAGTGTGAACCCAGGGAATGTATCAGGGAATTACAGCACATTACTTCTTGCGGTTCCATTAGGTCTTCCATATTACCCTACTGAGGACAGTACAGAATAGAGGGGGTAATTCCAAGTTTAGGAATATATAATTTTCTATTATTTGTGTTTTTATGTAAAAGCTGTATAAATGTTGCCAAGACTCAAATAAAAAAGCCCGCAAGTCATACTTACTCCTCCCACACACAGTGATTGACAGCTTTTATTGTATTAGTTGGTATGTAGGAAGAGCTGTCAATCTCACTATCCTTGGGTGCAGGGGCGTAACTAAAGGCTCAGGGGCCCTGATGCAAAAGGTGAGCAGGGCCCCCCCCTCTATCTGTATCTGTACCCGTACCCATACCTAAACCTTGCTGCACAGAGGCATAACCTAAAGCTTCTGGGCCCCAATGCAAAACCTGTAACAGGGGCCCCAACTATAATGCTTTATTCATAGTACTGGGCTCCCTATATGGAGAAGAGAGGCCTTATGGGCCCCTTAAGGCTCCTGGGCCTGGGTGCAACCGCATCCCCTGCACGCTCTATAGTTACGCCCCTGCTTGGGTGGGAGCAGGACTCAATAAGTTGACAAAAAACACTACAGGGTGGGCCACAAAAAAATAGCCTGCCTCAGTTGAGCGCTCAGCACTGCCTCTATAGCTGGTACACCACTGATCATACTAGCTATGGAGGGTGAAGAGAACAAGAACTCACTGATTAAACAAGTTCATATTTTTGGTCATGTTGGAGTAACTGTAATCAACCAATTAAGGAACATACATAAAGAGCAAAGGTCCATAAGATCCGAAGGGCTTATTTGCCCCTTGTCCCTATTCATTGTTGAACAGAAAAGTTATAAGACTGTCACACTGCGTTTCCCTTTTCTCATTTTTGCAGTATTTGTGGAGACTGAAACTCTATGCAAGTTTGAGTTACCTACAGGGAAGTTGAAGATCAGCCTGAGTCTTCATCCAGAACCTCATGTGCTACCTCTATGGTGGATATATAGTGTCTCTGGGACATCTAACTGTGTTTGGCTCCTTCTCGCAAAGTTTGAATTGCGACCAAGTGAACTCAAACGACATAGTAGAGAGCTAGAGGTTTTCTGATATCTCCACTTCTGATCGAAGAATAAATGAAAATGTATAACAAAGTGCACCAAAATCATTGCCTTAGAATTAGAGCGCTCTCGCGTACGTGTTTTCATTTTAAATGTTAGTTCTCATCTTAGAAACAGCTAGATATAAAGAAGTGACAGCAACAGTAACTCCGTGTGAAGAAGCTTTGCAGAGCGTGCAGAGCTGTGCGTGATCTCAGCAGCAGGCAGGACTCACAGAAAATACCGGATTTTGCCTAAAGCAGCATTTTAGTTTTTGCTGCTTTTACAGAAAGTGAATGTCTGATCCTGGATTTATGAGTCATGTAATACAGGACAATGTATTACAAAAAGTAAGAAATAAATGCATAGAAGCCCTCCTTGCCTGCTACAAGGCAGCATCTGCCATTTTTGGGGCGTTGGTTTCACACCCCATAATTATCCTTTTATCTAGTTTATCCCCAATGCATTATCACTGAATTAGAGATAAGATTGACAGAAGTGTTCTTGAAGGACAAAATGGGATTAGAAAACAGTCCAGTAATGACTCTATGTGCCAAGTGAGCTTTGTAGACCAGCTTAGTAAGCACACCAGAAAACAAAGTTCCTTATGCAATATAATGAGTATCCATTTAACATATATACAATCAAATATACCTTTCTATTAAAAAAGTCCAATATCTCCAGAATTTTCACATATATATTTTAGCTAGTATTATCTTATTTACCGTAGTTATTCCTTTCTATTTGAAACTTCTTGGAGTACTTCTCCTCAGGTGTGTCATGTGATTTCAATTCTCACTAGATAAAATTTACTTAGCTTTTTGTTCTTTTAAATTAGTCACTTTTTCAGTCAGCTATATTCCTGCTTGATAGACCCTACCACACAAGCTCCTCAGGGGGGTACACAGACTCTCGTAATACAGTTACTGCTGGGATTAGAGGCTCCCGTCACACAGTTATAATGAATGAGGTCTCAACTCATCCTGACTATATAATTATGATTTGTAGCTTATATAGAGGAGTACAAAAAAAGCCAGAAGATAATGTCAGTGTCTCCTCAGTAGACAGAGATGGTACAAGCTCTGGCTGGTCATTTAATTCTGTACTGATGCATCATGGCAGAGATACCATAGTACAGAATAGTGAAAGAGAAAGCAGAGAGAAATCTTCAAATAAAGATGATGCTTGATAAGCATCAGACAGGAGGCTGCAATGCATAGTGACTGCAATATCCATATAGGAGATGTCTGGAATGTGACAGGAAATCATGTGAGAGGGCAAGGATGGAAGAATGTGGCCTTTTGACTACAATGTACTACAGTACAATTGAGTTATCCCAATGTGCCAGTCATCTAAGCAATTGTTACATCTGTATATTAAAATGGTAATGACACCCTTCAAATTCTGTGATTTTTACAAAAGAGAAAACTGAAATATTTTTTTCCTTTTACATACCGTAAATCTTTAAACAGCTTCCCCTAAGCAAAGTAAGCAGTTGGGGTGGGGGTCTTGTGGGGCGATGCCCTGGTGTGCTTGGGAAACGATCCTAAAAGCCACTCTGCCTTGTCCAAGCTATTTGGACACATACCTATAATAGGGCAGCAAGCTGAATATTTTTCCAGGTGAACAAAAGCTTAAGGACTAATGCCCACAGTCCGATTTCTGGCGTGTGAAACGCAGCAGAAATCCGCAGTGTTATGCCGTAGCTATTCGGTTCTATTGAACCTAATAGCTCAATGTTCACGATGCGGAATTCTACCGTGGAATTATGCAGCGTGAAAGAAACCGCGGCATGTTCCAATTGCCACGGAAAAAATGCGCAGCCGGCTTTCATAATAGTCAATGGAAGCTGGCCGTCACACTATACTTCCATTGTGAGCACAGCGGAAATATTGCGTGATTACGCGTCACTGCCCACCGCCGGCCACGTCATGCCCCACTGCCGGAGCATCATTCACTGTACTGCGCATTCGTGCCGGCTCGCCGGACGGGATTCAAGCTGCGGATCCGGAGAGATGAGTATGGGGTCTTTGGAGGGCGACGTGATGGACTCCGCTGTGATATTCCGCTAGCAGTGTCCGTCACGGCTGTGGGCATGAGGCCTAAAGGGGAATTCATATCTCAGCTTTTCAGGGCTTAGATGGAAAAACCCAAATGCTCTGTTCCAACCACCTGTCAGAAAGAGCTGAGCGCTTAATGCAATGTTTCTGGGGCTCTCATTGAAGTGAATGAAAGCTATAGAAACAGTGAAGCACAACTTACCTATTTCCGTAACTTCCCAAGTTACGGAAACATTATAGCATGCTATGCTGCGCTATTTAAGTAGCTCCCATTCACATCAATTAGAGCTATGGTAACAGCTAAGTACTCGGCTCTTTCCATAGGCTCTGGCCGGGTGGATTCACACCCGGATTAAACCCTGTCAGTGGGCAGAATCTGTGTGCAAAACTGCTGAAGCGAATCCAAGTGGATCCAATGTTAATGTTACGTGTGCTGCTGGGATCTGTAGTTCTAAGCTTCCTAGCAGCACAGCCCTCACAGGGTTAATTGATTGAGCTGGCTGGGTGTGGTACTTCCTGCTAGCCAATCCCCTGAGTCTGTGCTCACATATAAATCCAGCTTCTGGTCAGTCTGAAGCTGGTCTTGTACTGTTTGGATGTATCTGTGACATGTGTCCTGTTACCTGTTCTGTTGCAGCTTGCTGTGTGATCTGTGCCTTGCGGTTCATGTCCGTTTGTACGTTTATTTTGTGTCTGTTTGGTCTGCTGAGTTTGTTTGCTATGTCTGTGCTAGGTTGGCCCATAGGGCCCTCTAGTAGATGTGTCATGCTAGTGTAGGGACTGCAAGATACGAGGGGCCTTGCAGCTTAAGTCCATTGGCCAATGTACGAACTAACACCTCGCATTTATATTCAGCTTCTCATCTGCTATTAGTGTTTGCATTGTGCTGTATGCTGTATATTCTGGCTCTGTGTGTCCTGTGGTTCAGTCCCTGTCATGTGGCATGTGAATGCATCCTGTTCTGGTGTGTGGCTCCTAGGATCAGCTAGGGCCTAGATCCAAAGACCGCTGGGCTGCCCTTATTGGGGCAATGTCCCCGCTTAGGTAGGGCACTGTCATCCCCCTTGTAGCACAGGGTCGGTTGCTTGAAACCCGTGTGCATACCCAATCCGCATTGGTCACGATTGTGTGGGCATCATTCTTAGATTGTCCACGCGATCGTAACAGTTAAAAAGTGAAAGGGCTCAATCCATATGTGAATCCGCTGCAAAATACGCAGAAGAGATTAGTGGCTTAGCTGTGGATTTCTGACAGCTTCTAGAGGCAGAATCTGCACAGAAAAAGTTGGATTCGGCTGTGTGAACATATCCTCACCATAAGGCCTCATGTCCAAATCCAACCCTGTGTGCAGCCTGTCTGTGTCTTTTTTCTTCTGTACAATTTTTTTTTTTTTTTAAATCCCCTGCTCTTCCCGCAGAATCCATGGCCCATCCGCAGTGTGAACTGCAGAACGGCCGCACATCGGACGGCTTCCATTGACTTCAATGGAATGGGTGGCTTGAACTGCGGATTCCACAAATGAGATCCGCCCGTGGACATTAGACCTGAGGCCAGTTCACATGACCATTTACACTTGGGTGCATTTACACAAAAATATACCTGTAATGCACTTGTGTGAATATGGCCTTCCCCACATTTAATGTCTCCGGATACCCTTTCCATTATCTATGCGGTATCACCATGATGGTACACAGATGTGCATTATCCTTTACATGAAGCCTGATGTCATAAGGATTTTCTTCTTTTGTGACAGGCCTTGTGTCGTTTATCAGGAACATGTAATCACGTTAAGAAGAGACACTGGGCTGTTTATGCTTTGATCCTCTTTATTATTCTTATTAATCAGCTAATCTCCCGCTAATGGAAAGCTGAAAAAGCATTCTAGTCTATGAATGAACAGTAAGCTGCAGTGAAATGAGTTCAGGTCCTGCAGTTTTCATGTACCCGGTCTGACATGGGGATAGGGATTTTCTTATGCAGTTGCTTTGCATGAGCAGTGAGATGTTTCATTAAATGCTCGTCATTCAATATCTTAAAACAATGCATTTAGAAAGTCTTCAGCCCCTTATATTTTTTTTACATTTTATGGTGTGACCTTTTGCAAATTAAGAAAACACAAGCGTTTCCCTATCATTCTGCACTCAGTACCCCATAATGACAAGGTGAAATGAGAATGTTAGAAATCTTTGTCAATTTTCAAAAAGTATAAAACTAACATTTTGCATTGACATAGGTATTCAGACTCTTTGGTATGGCACTTGAAATATAGAGCAGGGGGCCTTCTCTTGATCATCTTTGAGATGTTTCTACACCTTTAGTGGAGTCACCTGTAGTAAATTCAGTTGATGGGGCATCATTTTAAAAGACAAACCCCTGTCTACATAAGGCCTCACAGCTCATAATGCATATCAGAGCCAAAGCCAAGCCAAGAGAAGAAAGAACTTCTTGTAGTGCTCAGAGACAGGATTGTGTGGAGGCACAGATCTGGAGAAGGCTGCAAAAGTTTCTGCTACAATGAAAATTCCCAAGAGCCCAGCGGCCTCGATAATTCTTAAATGGAAGAACTTTGGAACAACCAAGACTCGTCCTAGAGTTGGCCGTCTCACCAAAATAAGTAATCGATCAGACGAGACTTGGTAAGAGAGGTGACCAAGAACCCAATGCTCACTCTGGGTGAGCACCAAAGATCCTGTGTGCCGATGGGAGAAGCTTCCAGAAGGTCAACCATAATCTGGGCCAAAAAGAAGCCTTTCCTCAATAAAAAAAAAGACACATAAAAGCCTGCGAAGTTTGCCAAACAGCACTTCAAGGACTCTCAGACTGTAAGAAACAAGATTCTCTGGTCTGATGAAACCAAGATTAAACATTTTAATTTCAATTCTAAGTGTTATGTCTGAAGGAAACGAGGCACTGCTCATCACCTGCCCGATACCATCCTTACAGAGTAGCGTGGTGGTGGCAGCATCATGATGAGGTTGTTTTTCAGCACGTGGGACAGAGAGACCGGTTAGGATTGATGGAAAGCTGAATGGAGCAAAGTACAGAAAAATTCCTAATGAAAGCCTCATCCAGGGCACAAGGAACATCAGACTGGGCAGAAGCTTCACCTTCCAACAAGACAATGACCCTAAGCAATGTAGATAATGTAGAGCCCTTACCCCTATTTGCATAGACTGTCAGTCAATGGAAGACAATGGGCTACACAAATAAGATAAGGCAATAAGCCAATGTGACCCACTGAACGTTTGTTTGGCCCCTCTTATACAAATTGATATGTAAAATGAGATAACCTATTATGCATATATTAGCCATCAGCTTTTGTAAACAATGGCACAGTTTTTTTTTATTGCTCATCAGGTCACAACTCACGATTTATGATAAACTTCCTAGCCCTAGTGATGTTACTGTCTGGCCACTTCCTTTTCTTATTTATTCTTTGTCTCTCTTCTAAGCTGTGGGCTTTGCTTGTTTTACGATACTATGTAAATAAGTAATCACTGAATAATTACTAATGTAACTGCACACTCTCTACAAGGCTCATTAAATATATATGTTGTATCCTAATGCACAAGATGTGGTTGTAGCCATCACTAAAAGTTTGAAAAAACATTTCCTTGGCAACTATCATTCAGTTCATTGCAGTCATTTGACTTTGTTACAAGAATGTCATTGTGGTTCTTGTCAACTCCTTAATTTCCAGGGCATATTGTTTTTAGTGCACTTTATCAGCACGAAGGAAGGCCAAGAAACACATCATAGGTATATAAGTGAAAGAAAATACATGAGGAGAAAAAGCTCATAACAGTTAGAAGTTACAGTCACTTTTGTTTATTCGTTGTATGTCAACCTAGGTAACATAACACGTCCGCATTGGGTAAAGGTGATGTGTATTATAGTATGGACAGAAGAGGTGTAACCCCATAGCGAAATAGATTGGAGGGACACTCCGAATGGACTACCATTAGAGATGAGCGAGTATACTCGCTAAGGCACATTACTCGAGCGAGTAGTGCCTTAGCCGAGTATCTCCCCGCTCATCTCTAAAGATTCGAGGGCCGGCGCCGGTGACAGGTGAGTTGTGGCAGGGAGCGGGCGGGAGAGAGGGAGAGAGAGATCTCCCCTCTGTTCCTCTCCGCTCTCCCCTGCCACTCCCCGCCCCCCGCCGGCCCCCGAATCTTTAGAGACGAGCGGGGAGATACTCGGCTAAGGCACTACCCACTCGAGTGATATGCCTTAGAGAGTATACTCGCTCATCTCTAACTACCATCAACAGAAAGTGATGTCAGAAAATGATGAATTATCATGGTTCTACTTTGACCCGCGTGGCTTTTCTACCCGATTCTAGGCCTGTCCCTACCTTCGGCAAATTCAAATTATCTCTCTCAACCTTCACCATCCTTGTAGATCACTAGCTATTCTTTATCTCAACTCCAACACCAGTGGACCAAACAGTTGCTATGCAAACAGTTCCGTGACTGGGCCAGAAGGAAAAGTGTGGTAATGGGGACAGCAACCTAAAGGACATGAGTTCAGCTGCAAGAAGGGCATAGCCAGTGGTCTCGTACATAGGGTAAATGCAAGTGAGGTGTGACTGGTCGAACAGGCCAAGACCACATTGCTTGTGAACAAATGTATCCCACAACTGCAACACTGGAACAAAATACATACATTTCTGGCACAGCACAGTGGTAGCAGGAGGTAACAAAAGAAAGTCTGTCAAAGGAAAGTCTCTCACTGGACTGTTATGGCCAAAGTCAGCTGGGATTGCAAGTGGTCAAGCAAAGAGCAGCCTCACTCAGCAGTGGGCTCCGGAAACAGCGAGCGTTACTCTCTCTTTGAGGGTCCATTGGGGAATGAAGTACCAGCAGATCATATCCTTGGTCAGATCCCACCTTTTATTGGAGCGGTGGAGTGCCGCTGCTAACTTCCGATGTAACTTCCTCTCAGAACTAAACAGGAACTGGCCGTAACACTTCTCTGCTTTCTGAACCATTTCTAAGCTCCCCCAGCTCCAGACACATTCTGCCATAAAGCAACAGCATTCTCAATATACTTTACAATGGAGAAAACATATTTAAAGTATTTTAACATAGACAATGCACATACAAATTCAAGGCAGGGGTATCCATCCCCGACTACATAATCCCCCTACTTTTCTATGGTCATCCTCAACCATTAGCCCAGAAAGCCCAATGACAGAACCAAAACCGCTACACCCAACATCAACAGAAAAACAGGAATACTAGTATTAACAAATGTTGCAATAATTGAACGACACACAGTATGCTCATGAGGACAATGGCATCGGAGACACTTGCCCATCAGTCACCGTTAGGGTTAAAGATGACATTCACCGCAGCCTCTCCTTAACATACACCTTCGACAGAGGATGGTTGACCATCAGAGAGAGAAGCAGTTTCCTCATTAATGTCTATATAGGCAGGCTGGGGTTTGCATGCAGAGTGCTTAGCCAAGTGGTGATGCACCTGTCATATACGGTCCGGTCATAATAAATCCCTGGTGATAGGGCCCGCCCAGTTCCAAATCCACATCCATATTCCAGTCAGTTTCTATCACAGGTAACCAGCATCTCTTACTGCGGCTATCCTTTGGATACGCCATCTTTGTGAAAAATATGCCTTCATCTCAGATCAAATCATGGTGCTCAATAGTGAGATTGAGCCTTGTCACTGAGAGCTGAGGCATACATAACCATACACAGAGTCCTTGACTAAGCCATTACCGGGTAGGGGTTCGAACTGCCCTACTTTTCCATAAATCTGTTACTTTGCATATTCCTCCACCACGTATGTGGCTAACCAATCTTTTTATTCCTTTACTCGTAATTCTTGCTGCATAGCCAAATGTTAGTGGGTCAGGTACAGCCTGGGGTATCTGTGAGCGAGCACATGGTAGTGATGGCACTCGTCCTAGCAGCTGGAATTCCTCTACTAGTGGTGGATCGAAAGCATTGGCTATAGAATGAGTGTGCATTACTGGTACTGCCTCTGGTGCTGCCCTATTCGCCTCACAACCCCTTCCTGTTTGGGAAGTTATGTGCAAACAAGTCCATGAGTGGGACGGACGATAAAGGGTGGTAATGGGGACAGCAATCTAAAGGACATGGGTGCATCAGCAAGGAAGGACATGGCCAGTGGTCTCCTACATAGGGTACATGCAAGGAAGTTGAGACTGGTCAAATAGACTAAGACCTCATTACTTCTGATTCTGAACACATTTATTCCACAACAACAGCACTAGAACAAAATGCTTGGGTTCTTACTATGTGTTTCTGGCCCAGCACAGCAGTCTTTACACAGCAGTAACAGCAGATAAGAAAAGAAAGTATCTCAAAGGAAAGTCTCTCACTGGACTGTTATGGCCACAGTCAGCAGGGATTGCAACCAGCTTAATGGGACGAAGTGGTGTAGCAAGGAGACGCCCCACTCAGCTACAGGCTGAATCCAGCCTCTACTGGAACGGTGGGGAGCCACAGCTAACTTTCGATGCAATTTGCTCTCAGAATTACACCGGATCTAGCTGTTGGACCTTCATGCTTCCAGAAACTCCCACAGCCCCATACACATTCCGTCTTAAAGTGACAATGTTCTCAATATACTTTACAATGTAGAAAACATAATTAAAATATTTAAACATAGACAATGCGCAAAAAATACAAGATGGGGGTATCCCCCTTATAGCTAGACTCCACATATCTGATACAGTGGTAGTTAGAATGGCCATACACATTAAATGAAAAATGTCCAAATATGCCAACGCCAACAGATCCGGCCAATCATCTAATGCATATAGGGGCTTTCCGATTCTCCTGGACTGAAGACACTGGGGGAGATAAGGATCGGCAGTTGGAGTTCAACTGCTGATTCTTTTGTTCTTGGGGAGATTAGACACTGCCAGAAGAATCTGACACTGACTTTTTCCCCTTTCTTCATACTTCAGTGCATGCATGCTCACCCAAGCTGAGCACACATGTGTATGGGGGTGTTGGCTGATTGTTATCTAATGTATTTATTTAATTTTGACAACTAGCAGAGGCAATGTCAAGTCAGATGGCAGATACATCTCCCTCCAGGGATAACAACTGATCCCCAGGCGTTTATAGAAGCCAGACCAGGGGTTTGTGAAAAGAGCTTCTATTTAGAAGTGAGTTGTCTTCATAAGTCAACCTCTTTGATTTTAAAGAGCCACTCTAGTGAAATTCTTTTTCATTAATTCTGTAACTAGGTCCTAGTATACGCAAAGCCTAATTTAGACACAACGATTATCCCTTAAAATTCGTTGTGTGCATTTACACGGCAAGATGATCACTCAAAATTCATTCAAATGGCAGTTTGAGTGACAGTTTTGAGCGTTCACTTTGCATACGTGTGTAAATGAAGGCTCACGCTGTATGCAGAAGACAAGTGGGACCGCTATCTTCTGCATACAGCTGTTATACAGCTGAGTGCTCAGAGCGGGGTATACAAAACACAGCTAGAGCGCTGTCTTCTGCATACTCCTGCTGTGTTCATGGAGCGCTCAGCTGATATGCAGAACACAGCTGGACCGCTTGTCTTCTTCATACTCTGGCTGTGTTCTCCGAGTGGGATACCAGCTGAAACAATAGTATCAGCGGTATCCCGCTGAGAACTTAGCGAGCGGCACTGATAAGGCTCATCGTTCTCTTTCAGCTAGCTGAAATAAAACGATGAACGACTCGTGCACAAAAATTGCACAATTTCTGTGCAGTTAGGCCCAGCGATTCTCGCTTAAATGCCTCAGTCACACGGGCGCATCGGCACCCGTACACCGGCGCCGATGCGCCCGTGTGACTGCAGGAAGGAGACGGACGTACCTAAAGATGGCCGTCTCTCTGCAGCGCCGGAGGAAAGAACACATGACCGGCAATGAAGCCGGTCACATGTTCTTTCCTCCGACGCTGCAGAGAGACGGCCGTCTTCAGGTACGGCCGTCTGCTGGTGTCAGTCACACGGGTGCATCGGCGCCGGTGTACGGCTGCCGATGCGCCCGTGTGACTAAGGCCAAAAGATGGCTTTTAGCGATTTTTGAGCGAAAATCCTTGGGTCTAAATGGGCCTTAAGCCGTCTAGTATTACCTTGGCTAGGTATTCTTTTCTATCCTTTCTAACTCCTTTCTCCTCAGGTTGTATGATCTTATTCTGACCAGCTCAGATATACTTGGCTTTATGTATTCCTAAATTAATCTGTTTTTCAATGAGTATAATCCCTGTATAATGGACCCTACTAATTAAGCTCTTTAGAGGGAAACACAGACACTCCTATCACAGTTACTGCTGATGATTAGAGGCTCTTGTCACACAGTTATAATGAAAGAGTAGAAGAAAATCCTGGCAGCATGTAGAGGTGCTATATAAAATGTACTTTTTATTCTCCCATCACACAGAGAGAGCAGCGTTTCGGTTGTGAGGCCTTTCTCAAGCTTGAGAAAGGCCTAACGGATGAACCGTTGCCGTCTCTGTGTGATGGGAGAATAAAGAGTACATTTTATATAGCACCTCTACATGCTGCCAGGATTTTCTTCTATATTACGTGGACTTCTGTTGGAGTGCGGTTTGGACTTTTATCTGGCTGTTGCATTTGGTGGCCCTACCCAGATGGGGTTTTTCTGGTGCTGCTGACACACTTAATTATTTTACAAATATAGATCCGCGCCACCACACAAATGAACCGAAGTAAAGGGGATTTTTACTCACCTGGTGCACAGCGGGATTCTTCGTGAACGCAAAGAACCCGCTTGCACCGATGATCCCCGTTTGCCTGTAGAAATAAAGATGTTTCTTCTTGCAAAAAAAGATCCCCAGTGATCCTTAAAGGAGATGCAGCAGTAGGAAAAAACCCCAGTGGGTGATAACACCTTACAATGGGGAAAATACAATCTGTAGAAGACAAAAAATCCTCCTGCGCTCTTTGTTTGGGGCTTTTTGCAATCCGAAATAGGGACTTCCAAATCACCAAAATATACAATCAAGTATATTTTATTTATACAAAAAGGACTATAACAGTCTTGCAACGCGTTTCGACGCTATTCAGAGCGTCTTTTTCAAGCATGACATAACACAATCTTAGTTGCTTTATATAGAGTCACTTACTTTTCCTCCATGTGCGGAGTCCGGGGCTCGTGGCATGGGACGCCGGTCTCGTCGCTGCTGACGTAACCATTCAAGCGACGGCAGTTTTGATATGACGGCTCTAGTGAATGAAGTTACGCTATTGGCGTAGCTACGTTAAAAACTTACGTAGTTTGCGTAACTCCGTCCCTATGCGCTGGGCTCCGGACTCCGATAGGAGAGCATACATTTATAATTCCGCTGTCTGCGGTTTTACCTTCTAAACAATAAGAATAGGATTACATCACAACAATATTAATTATTTTACAGTTATAATGAAAGAGCTCACAGCTCATCCTCCTGACTGTATACTTATGGTCTGTAGGTTATTTAGGTGCACATAGAATACAGAACGTAATGGCAATGTCCTCACTGCAGGCAGAGATGGTACTGGCTCTAGCTCCTCATGTGAATCTGTGCTGATGCACCGTAGGATTGTTAGCAGAGTATAAATAAAGTGAGTACAGAGAAATCTCAGCATCAATATGGTGCCTGATAAGTATCAACAAGAGGCTACACTGCATGGAAGTGACTGTAATATACAGTACATAGGAGACCTTCAGAGTGTGACAGACTATCAGGTGAAGAGTGCAGGGATGGAAAAATGTGTTTTTGCTATAGTTTCCCTTTAACAAGTTGATAACTTTTGAAACATGAAGCGACAGGCTAACTCATCAGAAGAAACTCTGTTCAGTGGATGGGACTCTTAAAAAATCATATTTTAAAGATCTACTAATTGTTGGGAGGAAATATCCAATTTATTTCAAGCCTCGCTCTCAAGCCTCAAGATAAAATACACATTTTTAAAGGGGTTTTCCAGGACAAAGAAAAAAAATGATGACAGGGAATGGTACCATTCAGGGTAAAATCACTGCTGATGCACAATGAACACCATATGACCATCACAGCTTCTTCCAGGATTGAAGCAACAGGAACTGAGGCTGTTGCACTGGATGGCAACCAATTAGAGGGGGATGTCTTATTTCTTTATTTGGCACCATTCCCTGACACTATTTTTTTATTTGTCTCGGAAATCCCCTTTAAATTATTTTTATGCCTTTATCAGTCTGGCATAGTAACGTATAATGAGTAAAAAATCCATAGCCAGATGACCAAGTCAACAGACTAGTCAATGGCTTAGTTAATTTTAGGGCTTCTTCAAACGGGCGTATGCACAACTACACTCACCACTTTGGAGCATAGTTGCACATGAACAAGCTAAAACATTTTTTTTAGGTTTCAAACTTCGTGCTTTTGCGCCTGAGTTTGAAAAAACAGCAGGAAGATGCGTACTGCCCTATCTTTCTCGCATGTAGTTAATACTATGAGCTAGGGCAAGTCCTATGTTTTCTCGCATGTGCTGTTACCACGCAAGAATTCTGATAGTGGAAATGAAATCATTGAAGTCAATGGTTTCGTTTTTAACCGTTATTCGGCCATAACTTCCATACTGACCATCTGTTTGGGACCCCCATAGTAACAAACATTCAATTTCATGGCATACCTGTTTTCCATCCAGTGTATAGAGGCGCTTCACCACCCCAGAATCGAGTTTTATGGCATCAGTTATATCAGTGAGAACTTGCTCAAATGAATGGGCTGTTTTCTTGTTTAGGAGAATCCGAACGGCTTTGCGTGGTTTCACACCACTCCTAATGATGGTGACAAGCTTTGGCCTTATGAAATCTTTGTTCTCTCTTCCCTCCGAGGTGCTCGGCTTAGCAGTAGCCAAAGGTTGCACGGAGCGAGGGCTACCAGTTGTCTTCACATTCACAGACCAGTTGGGGTTTACATTCTTTGTGTACTCCAGTTTTTTAAATGGCTCAATAGATCCGCAAACATAACTTTCACCTGAAAGAGAAATCTTTGTTACCTTAAGGCTGCAATCACATATTATATACAGTATAAACCACATAATCAGTATTTCTTCTTTCTTGTTCACATTTTTGGTCTAGTAGATGATATGATGAGGTCATAGAACTTCTTTCTGTAATTTAGTAGACTTTAGGAGACTCAAAGTGGGCTCAATGCTACATCCACATTAAAAAACCTGAGCAAGAACGTAAGTCTTAAGTCTGTTGTGGCTAGGTTTTCACCACATTGGGGGTCAACATACAGTGTATGCAGTATAATGAGAAGTTCTCCCAACTTATATGTCTTCAGTGCCCACTGACTTTAGTCTGAAGTATGCAAAAGCATGTCCTTTTACCACAGGGGTATGCATTTGTTTGACAGTTTCAGATATTCCAACTGAACAAAAAGCCTAAAGTTGGTGTGAACCAACATTCTTATACAGTATATACAACACACAACTGCCAAAGACCGGAGACTAAATGCTAGTTGGCAATTTGCAATGTGCAGGGTGATTCATAAAAAAAATGGTGCAGAAGTAAAGCTAATTTCTTCATAGATGAATTGGCGTAAAACAGCCAGAATGACATGAAAAGAGAGAAGAACTCTTCAAGTTTTTAATGCACCTCACAGATGTTCGACGTGGACGCAGCAGATGGCAAGTTGGTGGTCCAGTTCTGCCCAGGCGCTGTTGTATGTCAATTCATGTATGAAGAAATCAGCTTTACTTTTGCACCTTTCTTTTGCAATTACCTTGTATATAATCCTAAGGAGAATTATGGAATCTTATGCATTGACTACAATAGTAAACTTTTTCATAACTGTGTCCCTACACAGCCAAAAAGATGCACTTTTTCCAATAAAACACTTTAGCGCAGCAATTAGGTGCGGTAAATAAAAAGGTTGTCCGGGATTTTAAAAAAACATCTTTGTCTTCATAGGAACAGAAAAACTCTTGCCTTTGGGCTGCATCTGGTATCGTCCCAAGACTGCCATTGGAAAAGCAGTCCATTTCTTCATATTCCGGACAACCCCTTATAGAATAAATGAGAAAAAGCCGTGACCAAGTCCCAGCTATGTCTCGCATTTTCTCGCTCATTCCCACGGCTGGGTACGGCGTATATACGCCGCAGCCCGGAATTCTTTCAGCTGACATAAGTACTTCAACTGGCTTAATAGAGCCACTTGACATAGTTTAGCAGCGCTAGCCACTGCTAGACTACCTCCCCCTGCCATTGTCGGCAGCTACCATAGGCATTTTATAGAAGTTGCCGGCTGATCGCAGCTGAAAAATAGGGCAAGACCTATCTTTTTCGTCCGTGTCAAAACATCGGCCGGCGTATTTTGCCACTGATGTCTTATCTGCGCCGCTAATAATCGGCCATGTGAATAAATGCATTGGAATCCAATGCTTCCCATGGTCGCGATGGGTAGCTAAATTAGCCATGTAAAAACGCTCGTGTGAATAAGGCCTTATGGAGATAAAACATCCTTTGCCGTAGTATAAGATACAAGATCAACATTTTAGACTTTCTATATATTTATTGCCGAAAACAAAAGTAATTCCTATCGGTGAGCCACAAATCCCAGCATGTCTTGACTTTACTCATCTCAGTTCTAGACATGCACAGTACATAATGGCCCTGCTTTACAACTGGAAATCAAGGAGGAAGTTTCATGTGCCTTGTCAGTCGTTTGCATTACTTTCTATTCTACAAGCAGGATCGTTCTTATTTCACTAGCCTTGTAATCAGTTACTTTATACTATTCTGAAGAAAGCCATACTCTCATTAAAGGGAATTTATGATCAGTTGCAGACAGATTTACTGCAGACAATGTTAACAACCATGTCCCTTACTGCCCTAAAACAGCTGTGTCTACTCTATCAAAATGACTTTTTGAAGAAGCAGACTGGCATTAATTATTTTACAAGATGCAGATTGAAATCTACCTGTTATAACGGAAAAGCAATTCAAAGGCATCAAATAATAAAATACAAAAAGCTTGAATAGGTTTAGCAAAGAGACAGGTGACAGCTATGGCAATGTGAGAGAAGCCATAATGTTCTCTCATATGCCATCTTGCCTTTGTTCTATCCTAAAGTTTCTTTTTGACTTTTATGTCTCTGCTAAAATGTGCATGCAGGTGGCTTGGCTCAAGTATAGAGCAATCAGAGGAATTCAAGGTCACTTTGTGTGAAGAGCCCAATTAGCTCAGGTCTAAATCAAAAGTATAGGCAGAGGGGGGAACTGGGAGGTAAGAACTAATAATGAAAAGTTGGATTTTGTTTTGAGAAAAACATATCTGTCTGACTAATTAGCCAGTATAGCGAAACAGATGATAATTAGTTCTTTCTATTTAATATGTGAAGCTCTCGATATATGTATATAGATGGATATGTCTTCATTAGAGATGAGCGAACATACTCGGTAAGGGCGATTTCGCAATCGAGCACCGCGATTTTCGAGTACTTCACTACTAGGGTGAAAAGTACTCGGGTGCGCTGTGGGGCGGGGGGTTGCAGAGGGGAGTGGGGGGTAGCAGCCGGGAACAGGGGGGAGCCCTCTCTCTCTCCCTCTCCCCCCCACTCCCCGCTGCAAGCCCCCGCTCACCCACAGCGCACCCGAGTACTTTTCACCAGAGTAGTGAAGTACTCGAAAATCGCGGTGCTCGATTGCGAAATCGCCCTTACCGAGTACGTTCGCTCATCTCTAGTCTTCATATACTCCCTAAGATGTACTCCATACATATATCAATTTAACCTTATCTTATATAGAACACATATGAAATTTATATCTTTCATATAAGTCTTAACAGACTAATGATTGCCAAACACCACGAATATGCTTTCGAAATGATATACACACACACATATATATATAATTTTTAAAAACGAATTAACGACCCTAGAGGTAGTTAATTCAAGACTAACCAGTTAACATGCAGGCAGGGTGTGACCTGGGAGAAAGTCCTGCCTATAGAGCGACATCACTGCTTGTGCTGAATTTTAATAACCAATGATAACAAATGTAAAAAACTATACATATTTAATAGTAAGGTGGTTTCTAAGCCTTACGTTCAATGTCTTAAAACCATACGCTTCTGCTTGTTTTACAAATGGAGAGAGAATCAGTTCACAAAATGCTGTGTGAACAGTCTATGATTCCTCGAGCAGCTCAAGTTTAAACCTTTTGAATATACCTGTAGAGCTCCATGGAGCTAACAGTAACATCTAGAAAAAGGGAGTCAGTTAAATACTGTTGATTAGAAAAAATGTGTTCAAATCTTCTTGTGATATGGTAAAAAAAGAGGAGAAAGTTTCTAAGGTAATCTTATACTAGAGGATCCCGATCTACTGGGAGAATGATGGTCACAGATTGTGTATCTTCATTAAAGTCCTTGTGAGTTTTTGAAAGAGCCAACAAAGTTTGTCTTGCCTATGTAAACTGGTGTCAAGAGATCCCTGTTCTCCAGACCAACACCTACCAGACATTTGTACAATAATCTGTGGATATGCGTAAATATCTGAAATGGTAAAACAGCTTTAGGCCTCTTTCACATGAGTGTATATCGGCCTCCGTTTTCACGGTCGGCCAATATAAGCTACGATCTGATGCATTGGATTCCAATGCATCAGATCACATGGCGTGAAAACACCCGACCGGGGCAATATAGCGCCAAGTGCTTTCATACCGGCCCGCTAAAATAGTTCTGGAATTATCTTTCGGGTCGGAATATGTTGGCCGCTGCATGGGCTCCTATGGGAGTCAATGACGGCGGTCGAAGAAGGGGGGTGGTAGGTGTGACTGCTAAACTCCTTCCCTCTTCTCTCCTCCAGCTGCTTGCAATGGGAGGGGGCAAGGCAGAGGCAGACCTAATCTCCTCTCCGTCCCACCCCTTCCCATTGCTGATGCGGACAAAGGGGCGGGAGCTTAGCTCCACCCCCGTACTGCCCTCTTCCATTGCAAACAGCCAGACCGAAGGAGAGAGCAGGTGAGCCAGCGAGGGGAGACCCAAAAGCATTTCGGGCTCGGCATGTATGCCCCGGAGCCCATGCCGTCTGAACGGGTGCACAAATGTTAGATTTGTGTGCCAGTTCATGCGTTTTTACAGCGCCGGCGGAGGCAGGCAAAAACGCTTACGGCCATGTGAAGGAGCCCTTAGGCCTTAGTCACACGGGCGTAAATACGTGCGTATATACGCGCGTAAAAACCCGCGGACGTAAATACGCGCGTATATACGTGCGTAAAAACGCACCTACTAAAGATAGAACATATTGGTGGCAATGGACATGGTCACGCGGTTTTTTAATGCGCGTATTTACGCCCGTGTGACTAAGGCCTTAGAGTGCGGGAGCATTCACACATCACTGATTTGTTCAGATTTTGTTGCAGATGTGCAGCATAATTCACCATTGAATTCAAGTTGAAGTTGAAAACGAAATTTCCATTGAATTCAAGTTGAAGGAGTGAAATCTGCTGCAGATCTGCACCAAAATCTGTAGCAAATCAGCGACGTGTGAATGCACCCATAAACCCTCTTGTAATAAAGTTGGTATTTAAGTGTATTGCTAATCTCAGTTTTATATTACATTAGTTAAATATCATATATCTTAATAATCCCCCCATGCTTCACAGTCATGTACAGTACAGATGCTCAATAATTTTCCAGTTATTTAAACATAAACCACAGCCGCAAGCTAATTTGTACTGGTCTAATTTAGCAAAAGAATCCAGACGAGATCTGGAAACTTTCTACTTTACTGCACATCAGGCGGATCCAAGGGTGAAAAGTCGCAAAATCACTTATAACAGCTCATAGTTCAGAATATCAAGGACATGGCATGCAGATTGTGTTTGTATTAATGGCTGTATAGGCATTGGAATAGAGTCTAATATTTAATCTCCAGATTTACATGGTTTTAATTCCACTAAAAACAGGATGTGGTAACTGCTGGGTCTTAATAATTTGGCTAGTTTGACATGGGTATGGGCTGCTCATTACTCTTACTATTTTACTTTACAAGATAAAGAAATGGAAGAAATTGGCCATAGCAGCTCCTCTATTTAACACACAACAAATAAATGACAGCCATTTTTATTAACGCAGCAGGTCAACCTACCGGACATCTTACATCCATAGCATGCAGTAAATAAGTATATGCAAAGATGAGAGTTGATCCTTGAAGCTAAAAAAATCTGGCCTTCAAACTTTCCCATGCACTCATCCTATTAATCTTGAGCCAAATGGATACTGGCTTTTAGAGGCAGCATCTACCAGACCTCGTGCCCTCCACCTCACAACCAGCAGGTCCTTACACCAATGTGGAGTCAACACCACCACCAGAAAAAAACATGTAAAGCCATCAGGGGCACCCAGAACTATATTAGATCCCTCCAACAACATTCATGTTCTCAATATGCCCGAATTCGAGGACCTTCCCCAACCACCAATCACCATCTGCTGTGACATGCTACTTCAGAACTTTCTCTAATCAAACCATTCCATCCTGCTCTCTAAACTACTACGAATGCAACCAAGCCCCTCCACTGCTGCACACAATGGTAGAACAATGCGGATAGGTAGAAGATTAATCTCCAAGGATCTGAACAAAATGGCTCTTCACTCCCTAAAGACCAGATATTTTAAACCCCCACTGCCTTTTCTGGCATCATCATTCCATCCATCCCTTATTCAAATCACTATTCTATTCCTGCCCAAACCTGTCATGTTGGCATACACAGACAGTGCCTAAGTGTTATACTGTAAGGTGCAGACCAGAGCAGTTTTTTTTGGTTGGTTGTAGAGTATGAGATGCAAGAATCAAAGACAGTTTTCTTCAAGTTTTTTACTAAAGCAGAACTAACTGGCCAACACTAGAAAGGAGACACAAGCCTGTTTCAGGCACATTAGGCAATCTTTATACAGTACTTCTGCAATATTCAATCAACATACAACTTAGAGACAATCTTTACAATGCAACAATATTCTTTGCAAAGAAAATGTTTTTCTTCCCCTACAGGAGAGGCACAGTACTTGCATTACAGCACATTATGTGGTGTAGTGGTCCTCACTGTGAGGATTCAATACAATTTCCCTCTTCTGCTCCACTCATTACTTGATGCTTGGTCGGTGGCCTTGCACTGTCCCTAAGTATCTTAGACGTGTTGCCCATTGCCCTGATAACAGTGCCAACAAATCTGGCCTCTCAACTGTTGTAGACCGACTTCCCAGTCACAACCCTTTATTCAACTGTCTCGTCATCTGAAGGGCAGGTACTCGTAGCTCGCCATCACTCTACCGATGCCTTATTCAAAACCCTATTCCATTCCGGCCCAATACTGTTATGTTGGCTAGGGGAACTAGGCTCAGCTCTTGGTTTGGCTTCTCTTAAGTGTTCCTGGTTTCTGACAGTAATCTAAAAATATGACTTTAAGGGAGGTACTGTACAGTATATGACATATTTTACAACCATAAAAGAGGAAGCATTTCTGGGTTTTTTTCTTATACTATCCATAAGCACAATTCCCTTTTCCATTTTGATATGCTCAAATATTAATATTACTAGACAGAAGATAACATTACTGTATTGTATTAGTGCAGAACTCATAATAGTTGAATAAAACTTTGGTCAGAGTTCTGAAACTGTCTAAAAGAAAAACTGTCTTTGTTGTGCAGATTTGGGGTCCCACAGCATCACTATTACTAGCTATTGTAAATGTATATGTTTATAATTGTGCGTAATTGTGTTAAATTATGTGTATATTCCTTTATATGGGCACTAAAGTCTTAATGTCTGGTGTTTCTACCACCTAAGGTGGCATGACAGTGCATACTACACCCTAACCTGCTCTCACACCTGTCAGTCACCCCTAGCTAGCCTGGGATTGGGTAGTCAGTTATCCCTTAGCTCAGGATTGGTTAGTGGGGAGAGTATAAATGACAGAGAGTTGGTGGGATTATCCAGTCTAGTCCAGGCCTGGAAAGAGTCTAGTCCAGAGACACCTGAGATAGAGACCAGGGAGGAAGAAGGTGACCATCTACTTTAGCCAGTGTGGTGGTAAGAAGAACATAGAGTGTAAGTACTAATAACCAAAGGTTATGGAGAGAAAGAGAGAGAGAGCAGAGGAGAAAGGAAAAGAAATCAAGAGAGAAACATAAGCAAGTCAGCAATTAACCTTTTCCAGTCTCAGCCCACTAACTAAATCCCTAGTGAGTGGCGCAAGTGGAGTCTGTAATCTAAATAATGACAATGTAATGAGAATAATGTAACTGCTATTGGGATGAAGAACTCTATCCTAATAAAGTTCGGAATTGTTTTCATCCAAAGTCTGCTTCCTGAAGTACTTCCCACCACCTACAACAACTGCATTGAGATACAACACGACACTACAGGAGAGTCAGGACAACTACCCCCATTTTTGTTTAGTTCTCCAAATTTTTATATTTATTATTTTTGTTTGGAATGGGTCCCCACCCATATACGGACTGGTGACACGACAAAAATCAACATCTTACCCTACCCGACTTTGTGGGTAGCAAGCTACAACAACTGCCTATTTTACTATTTTATTTTATTGTTTTTACCACTGGTTTTGGTTGGCCCAATAGACCACTATTTGCATCATCTGCTAGAAGAAGCAGTAGACCACCGTGACTACCATCTCATTTCTACCCCGCTGCTTAAACACCACCTAGGTCTGGGTCATTATACAACCAATCACAGGACAGCTTTCATTTCATATTTTGTTCTTGAAAAATGAAAGCTGCCCTGTGATTGGTTGATATCACCAACAAAGACAGTTTTTCTTTTAGACAATTTCATAAATCTGCCCTACTGTTCATCTTAAGAAAGATATGTGTTTTAAGTCACTGCTAATTTTTGCTCGGATCACAATGGATCATACTTGACTATTATAGTATATCAGCTTCGGACAAGAGCCCACCTGGTTCTCTGTACGAGCACCACTCTCAAAGAGATCTGATCCAGCTGCAAGCTATGGCATAGCAGAGAGATATTGGCTCCCTGTTCCGTCACTTGCTCTGGCAAGCTGCAGGCTGCTTTAGGCCTGCAACCTGCCAGATCTTCGAGCATGCCAAGGACGTTAGGCGGCATGAGGACATCGTGGTAAGGTGTCTCTTATCCTGGGCAGGAAGAAGAGAACCGGCAACTCATCATGGGAATGGGTGAGGTGAGTCTAATTTTTTTATTGGTACAATACGGGCACTATTGTCACAAAGTGGGCTTTACAATGTCTAAGGGGGCAGCACAAAGGGGGCATTACAATGTATGAGGAGGTAACACAAAAGTACCGTTACAACATATGAGGGGTAGCACAAAAAGGACATTGCAATACATGGGGGCATTACAAAGGTGACCTTACAATATATGAGGACAGCATAAAGGGTGACAATTCTACTGTGAGGTAGTACTGGTTTTAGGGTACTGGGGAGGAGGCATTATTACCATATAGAGCAGGATGGAGTGTTTGTGGAGAGGTAGTGAAATGGTGGTATGGGTGCTGGAAATATGCTCTGTGCATAAAAGTCTGGACAGGCAAGTCATGGCTGGGAGAAATCTACATGGCGGTCTGGAATGAATGAAAAAGTAAGAACGACTCCAGTTAGGGAGAGCATGGATCTGTGTTAGGCACAATACTTTTTATTCTTTTTACGGATGACCTTGCGCATTGGGTTGAAGGTAAAGTGTCAGTTTTTCCTGAGGATAAAAACCTGTGTAGGATTCTTAAATCATAGCTTTATTGTAAAATGTCACAAAAAGACCTGGATAGCAGGTCAGCATGGGCAAGAACATGGTAAAAGAATTTTAAGGTTGATAAACGTTAAGTGATGCACCTAGGCTGCAGGAATTGTATTACTTACTACATGTACATTGAATGGAATAGAACTGGTGACAACAGAACAAGAGAAGGACTTTGGTATTCTGGTTACAAATAATCTGCGTATTCTGGTTACAACTAAGCTAAGCAGCAGTACTCAATGCCAAGCAGCAGCAAGGCTGTATAAAAATAGAGTTTAAAATCTGGGATCCCAATGTAATGTTACCCCTCTATAAATCCCTTGTAAGTCCATATGCAGAGTATGGGATTCAGTTTTAGGTCCAAAATTCTAAAAAGCATGCAAGTATTCTTCCCAAGGACTGTACAAAGAATGAGGAGACATTAACTACCTGTGAAGAAAAGGCAATTTATGCATCCATATAGGAAGGGATTCTTTACAGTTAAAGTAGACAAACTATGGGATGTTCTACTCAGGGCCGGCCTTAGGTCTGATGGCGAAATTTTCTTTTGGCGCACCCCCAATCATAATAAAAAAAAAAATAGGTAAAACCCTAAATCAAGTCTGATGCAACGTTAAGGCCTGGGTCACACGGGCGTAAGCGTATTTATGTATGCTTTTGCACTGCGTATTTGTGCAATGGGCATTGCGTATTTGCGCATGCATGTGTGTTTTTTGCTGTACTTTTTGCGCATACGAATTGTGCACATTTGCATGTGCAAAAAACAAGCAACCATGCTCCCATTCATTGAAATGGGCAATTAGTGTAATTGATTCATTATATGCTCTTACCCTGCGTAAATACAAAGGAAAATGGAGCATGCAAAAGTGAATAAAATGCACAAGCAAAACATGCTGATGTGAATGAACCCATGAGTGGGTTCACTATGTATTGTGCGGGCAAATTTTTTGTGCGCAAATAAGTCCATGTGAATCCGTCCGCATGAAGTGTTTTTCCCTCCTAGAATTTGTGCGCAATACGCAGTGAATAGAATCCATTGAATTCAATGAGTTTTTCACAGGCTCTATTTTCCTGCGTATTTGTGCAGGAAAACAGCACATATATTGAAGTAATTAACTTTATTGCCCATTTCAATGAATGGGAGCATGCTTGCGTGATTTCTTGTGTGCCCAAAGTACACAAAAAAATTAAGTACAGTCAAACACAGGCGTTCAAAGATGCAATGCCCATTGCACAATTACGTGGTGCGAACACGCACATAAATGTGTTTATGCCTATTTGACACGAGCCTAAGGTTACTGGTGGATACACTGCAAATTTGCAGTGAATCCGCAGACAGATCTATAACAGCAAAATACCCACACCAAATAATATGGAAATGCTGCAGATCTGTTCGGGATTTAACCCTTTGCATAGCAAAAGGTGAAAGCAACAGTAAAAATACACAGCAAACAATTGACATGCTGCAGATTTATGATTCGCACTGTGTGTCAATTTCTGCGTGGATTTGGTGTGGATTTATGTAAAATCCTGTTTAAAGCCCACATTACGGGAAGATATATGGGAGATGAACATGTGGAGTCTCTATGGGTGAAAATACATGGAGGGTAAAATCCGTAATCGCACACGCCAGGGCTGCCCTCTATCGCCCTTACTCTATATCCTGTCAATGGAGTCTCTAGCCAATGCCATCAGGAAAAACGCTTCAATCAGGGGCTTAATGGAGGGCACCTGTGAGCATAAAATGGCGTTGTTCGTGGATGACCTCTTCCTGTTTCTGTCGAACCCCAGAGTGGGATTACCGGTGGTGATGACGGAGTTTACGAGATACGGGCGGGTGAGCAACTTTAAGCTCAACCTACACATATCTGAAATACTTAATGTAACTCTCCCCCAGAACGAAGCCCAGGAACTCTCAGAGGCATTCCCCTTTAAATGGAGATCCTCATCTATCAAATACCTAGGGGTGCAATTACCCACAGACTCCGCCCAGATTTTCAAACTAAATTTTCAGCCCTTCCTGTCTAACCTTAGGGCAGATCTGGAAAAATGGAGCCCTCTGTATGCGTCGTAGACGGGCAGAGTCAACGGGGTAAAAATGGATTTCTTACTGAAGTTCCTGTATCTGTGTCAGACTTTGCCTGTCCATCTTGACTGTCATTACTTGCTTAGCATCTGATTTCTGATCATCAATTTCGTATGGAAGGGACGTCGGCTCAGCTTCACGCTCCTCACGCGCCCTAAGGAGGAGGGAGGGTTGGGACTCCCAGACTTCGCCTTATACTATAGGGCGAGTCTTGCTAACCTTGTACTAACTCTCCTTCGGGACAGGGGCTCCAAACTATGGGTAGAGTTGGAGCATAATCCAGATTCTACAATGGTCCAGGGGGCCCCTTGGATCCCGAGACAGCTCTTGAGGGAAATACATACCCTCTCGCCACTTCTGTTGGAAGTCCTTAGGGTATAGGGGACATTCGCCCCAAAAATGGGCCTGATATCTGTTCCGGAACTGATGACTCCGCTGGTGGTCAATCCTCAGTTCCTGACCTCTAAGGGGGGAGACACTGTTCTGTCCCTGCCTAGCGCCTCAAACCTACCTATAAGAGATGTGGTCACACAATCGGGGGTGAAGCCCTTAAAGGGGTTGTCCCGCGGCAGCAAGTGGGGTTATACACTTCTGTATGGCCATAATAATGCACTTTGTAATATACATTGTGCATTAATTATGAGCCATACAGAAGTTATAAAAAGTTTTATACTTACCTGCTCCGTTGCTGGCGTCCTCGTTCCCATGGAGCCGACTAATTTTCGCCCTCCGATGGCCAAATTAGCCGCGCTTGCGCAGTCCGGGTCTTCTGCAGTCTTCTATGGGGCCGCTCGTGTAGAATGCCGGCTCCGTGTAGCTCCGCCCCGTCACGTGCCGATTCCAGCCAATCAGGAGGCTGGAATCGGCAATGGACCGCACAGAAGCCCTGCGGTCCACGGAGACAGAGGATCCCGGCGGCCATCTTCAGCAGGTAAGTATGAAGACGCCGGACCGCCGGGATTCAGGTAAGCGCTGTGCGGGTTGTTTTTTTAACCCCTGCATCGGGGTTGTCTCGCGCCGAACGGGGGGGGGGGGGGGGGGGTTAAAAAAAAAAAACCCGTTTCGGCGCGAGACAACCCCTTTAAGAGATTTCTTTGAGGACTCTAGACCTCCCCCGGGGGCTTGGCTGAACTATTTTCAGGTGAGGGGTTATGTGGAGTCTCTGACGCCCAGAGGATGCTGCACTATGACACACTTTGAAGCTTACTATATGATGTCGTCCCCTGTCAAGCACAAGATCTCGTTAATTTAGAAATTGTTGATAACCCGCGGGATAGAGGACAATCTACTCGGCTACTCGGGACATTGGGAGCGAGAACTGGGGGCAACATGTTCCAGTTCAGATTGGAAGAGCACCAAATTCAGTAGAATTCAAGAACAGAACTTTAAAATCATATCGCGCTGGTATAGGACACCATCGAGGTTGCATCAAATGGACACCCAGATTTCCCCTGTGTGCTGAAGATGTCAGGGTAGTTCCGGAACAATGCTGCACATATGGTGGGATTGTCCCCCAGTTAAAGATCTGTGGAAAAACGTGGAACTTCTCTATAACAATATGACCAGATCGACAGTGTCCATAATAGCTAAAATGGCCCTCCTACTTATGATACCAGGATCTATGGCAAAGATTAAGTCAGAGTTATTAAGATTGGTTGTCCTGGAGGTTAGGATGTCTGTACCTGGTTTGTGGTGCTCCACATCCCCCCCACAAGGATTACATGGACAGAGAAACTCAACACGCTTATGAGATACGATGTAGAAGGGTCAGTGGAGGAGGAGGAGCAGGCCACCTGAGAACCTCAGCTGCCTTTGAGAACTAGTTGAACACAGTCACCTAGGACCCATAGGGGTCCGCGGAACCGAGAGAGCAAGGTCTTCCCCTTTCCTTCCTTCCCCTTGACTCATACCCCCCCCCCCTCAGTTGGATTTTTTAATGGAATTTCAGTGTATTCTGCTACAGCCATAATAATATTTTGCAGAGATGCAATGTTGTCACGTTCTGACTAAAAAATACTGGCAGATTAATATTGTGCAGTGCTGCTGTGTACTAATCGAAAATGTTTAATAAAAATTGATTGAAACAATAATTACTCCCTTTTCATCCAAGTACTTGCATACATGCTGTTTAATAATTTGTTCAAAGATCTTTCGCAGCCTGTAGTTTTCTGGATCTACCTTCCTCCCCTTTTTTGAAGACAGGGACAGCATTTTCCAATCTTCTGGGATTTCTCCTGTTCTCCAGGAATTTTCAAAGATTAAGGCAAGTGGTTCAACAATTACCTCTGCTGCTTCCTTTAGTATCCTAGAATGTAATTCATCTGGACCTTGAGATTTGAATTCATTTAAGTTAGCTATGTGCTCCCACATCATCTTTCTGCTTATAGATAGCCTGTATTCTCTTATTCCCCTAATAGCACAGAGAAGATCATTTGATGTTCCATCTACTTTCTGAGAGAAAACAGATACAAAATAGAAATTTAAAAGTTCCACCTTCTCAACATCATTCTTAACCAATTCACCATTTTCATCTTATAAGCATCCAATAGCATCCTTGACTTCTCTTTTGCTTTTGACATACTCAAAACTCCTTTTTTTATTGCTTTTGGCCTCTGTTGCAAGCATCAATTTATTATTAGCTTTAGCTTTTCTGACACTTGCCCTACAGTTTCTGCAGACTGCATGATATTCTTCTTTAGATATTCCCCCCTCTTTCCTTTTGATAAACATATTTTTTTTCCTTTTAACATGTGTGTAAGTTCTGTATTCATCCATCCTGGTCTCTTTAAAGGCTTCCCATTCTTCCTTCTTTTAGGGATCGTTAACAATTGTGCTTTGAGAATCTCATTTTGCAGTATTTACCAACCTTTTTGGACATTTCTGTCCTTAAGAACATCCAGCCATTGCGTTCTTCTTATCCTCTTTCTGAGTTAATTAAAATCTGCCTTTCTGAAATCCAACCTTGAGGTCTGAGTCTCTCAGGTCTTCCTCCACTTTTTATCCAAAATTCAAGGGTAGTGTGATCACTGCCTCCCAAGGTCCCAGCCACTCTTAATTCCTCAATCATTTCCTACCTAATGGTAAGAATTAGGTCCAAGATAGCAGATCCCCTTGTTTTCTCTTCTGCCTTTTGAAAGATAAAGTTGTCAGCAAGAGCAGATAAGAATTTGCGGGATCCATTAATTTTACATGAGAGAGAATCCCAACAAATGTCTGGATAGTTAAAATCTCCCATGATCACTATGTCATGCTTTTTTGAGAGCTTGGCCATCTGATATAGAAAGAGTTCATCCATATCTTCTGCTTGTCCAGGTGGCCTATAGTAAATGCCTACAATGGTGTCCTTTTTGCTGTTCTTTCCTTGTATTCTTACCCAAACAGTTTCTACAAAACTACCATACTCTAAAGCGTGAATCTCTGTGGACATTAATGTTTTCCTAACATACAACGCATTACCTCCTCCCCTTTTTTTTGGTCTGTTTCTTATAAATAAGCTGTATCCTTCAAGCCTTGTATTCCAATCCTGTGTATCATCCCACCAGGTTTCTGTGATGACATAATATTTCTCTTCCTGTGTTAGAAGCTCCAATTCTCCTTGTTTGTTTCCCATGCTCTTTGCATTTGTGTAAAACAGTTTAGTTTGTGATCGGTGTCTCTTGCTCCTCTACTTTCCTTCTGAATTTTAACAGCGAGGTTCTCAAATGTATTAATTAGCTGTGTATTTTTACCTGGCCTTTCACTTCCCCTCCCATATTGTTCTAGTTTAAAGCTCTCCTGATGAGTGAAGCACAGCAAGTGAAGCATGACCTGGTAGAAGGATTGTACAGTAAAATATCAATATTTGCAAATACAGAACTATGTAAAGAAATTAACACAAGAGAGGACACAAAGCAATTGCAAGAGGATCTGGATAATTTGGGGGCAGATAAGTTGCAAATGAGGTTTAACACTGATAAATGTAAAGTTATGGGCAGAAGAAATATATTACACCATTACACACTAAAAGGGAAACCACTAGGTAACACTGACATGGAAATGGACTTTCAGGTAGTCAGCTCAAGGTCAGCCTTCCATCCTGCTGGGGGGTAAAAAGATGACTGGGGAAGGCAATGGCAAACCACTCTGCAAAAACAGTTTGCCAAGAAAATGTCAGAATATGACCTCACCCTAGGAGTCAGTCATGACTCAGTGTTTGCACCAGGGGATTTTACCAACCTAAGCTAACTGGAGAAACCAGTGTCAGGCAGCTGCTGCCAAGGCAAATAGGATCATGAGGTGCATCAAAAGAGGTATAGCGCATGACAAGAACATTGTTCTTCCTCTTTACAAGTCACTGGTCAGACCACACATGGAATACTGTGTACAGTTTTGGGCACCGACATTTAAGAAGGACATATCAGAGCTTGAGCGGGTATAAACGTGGGCGACTAAAGTAATAAATGTAATGGATGACTACAATACCCAGGGATTATTACGTTTAGAAAAAAGATGACTGAGGAGCAACCTAAAAACTATGTATAAATATATCAGGGGACAATTCTCACGTCTGTGTCTTCAGACATGTGGTTCTACAGGTGCTCTGGGGTTCTCCTGCTCAGGTGTGGGGGATTGTGCTGGCTGGGCGTGTATGTGTCTCCAGTCGGCCAATCACTCTATGTCAGTACACATAAAAGCTGTCTTCCCAGGTGTGAGTGTGCTCAGCTTTCTCATTCTCTCTCTCTGTGTGGTGTGTGCAGGTTCTATGTGTGGTGGCTGCAAGAAAGGTTTGTGTTTTCAGTTTTGTTTGGTTATGTCTCTGGACTCCTGCTTAGTGTAAGGACTAGCGGTATTGCTGGGAGACATGATGTGGCCTGCTAGCTTCCATATTTTGGACAAAATGTCAACAAATACCTGGCATTTATAGCGTTAACATCTGCTACTAGTGTTTGCGTATTGGCTGCTGTATGGTGTGATTATGGATCGGAGTGTCATCTTATCTTGTCCAGTTGTCCCTGTCATTGGTGGCATGTGTGCGTGTCCTAGCCTGGGTGCATTGGTTCCTAGGGGCAGCAAGGGCCCAGATCCAAAGACCGCTGGGCTGCCCCCTATTAGGGCAATGTCCCAGCTCAGGTAGGTCCTTGGTTATCTTCCTTTGTAGAAGATAGGGAGAGATGTTAATTGGTGGTTGTTTCCCTATCTTTGGTAACATTCGTGTGGGCTCAGTGCTCACTTGCCCACATTAACGCAACAACAATACAGAGACCTCTCCCATCATCTATTTATACCCAGGACTGTGACAGTAACAAGGGGGTGCTCTCTATGTCTAGAAAAAAAGGTTTCTACACCAATGTAAAAGGGGGTTCTTTACTGTAAGAGCAGTGAGACCATGGAACGCTCTGCTTGAGGATGTGGTCATGGCAAATTCTATAAAAGAGTTTAAGAGGAGTCTTTGTCATGCTTGAGGATGTGGTCATGGCAAATTCTATAAAAGAGTTTAAGAGGAGTCTTTGTCATGCTTGACAAAGACCTCTTCAAGGTCGAAGCATCGCAGTTCTCTCATGGAGGAATAAAGTTCTGTTTTATCTACTAAAGACAAGTCCTGGAGTGCTGATTTCACCACAACAGAGTGACTGGTAACTATACTGATATGGGTCATTAACTCTGGACCTATTGAAATCTTGCACCACCTTAGTACAGTACAAGCTCTCCCACCTTGTGGCATTGTGTTTGGGTTGTGCTGCTGCCTACCTCATTTGAATTTTAAGAGGAGTCTTGACACCTTTCTTGAGCGATACAATATTACTTGTTGTGGTCACTGATTACTTCAGAAGGGTCGATGATCCAGGGATTATTCTGATTGTCATATTTGGGTCAGGAAGGATTTTTTCCCCCTAAATAAGGAAAATTGGCTTCTACCTCATTGTTTTGTTTTTTTTTTGCCTTCTTCAGGATCGATATTGGGGGGGTAATAGCCTGTACTGGACATATGTCTTTTTTAGACATTACATATTAGGTCACCTTTTTGTAATTTTTTTGGCTATGATAAAGACTGCTAATTTTCACACAGAAAATATGTTGCAAATTTGCCTTGTGCGAACATACCCTATAGCCGTGATGGTGAACCTATGACACGAGTGTCAGCACTGACACGCGTAGCCATAGTCGCTGACACGCGGCCGCTCACACAGTTAATGAATACCGGCAGGGGCCGAGACTCCCCTGCTGGTATTCATTAACCAGCGCTGATCCCGGAGCACACTGTGAAGTCAGTGTGTAGCCAGGATCCTCCTTCCCCCGTCCCCCGACATCTCTTACCTGTTGGTTCCGCGGGAGCGTCCGGGGGAAGAGACATCCTGCAACACACTGACGTCACAGTGTGCGCCGGAGTCCATCGCCGCTGGAGGGCGCCGGGAACAGGAGGAGCGGAGCTTCCATAAGGTAAGTACATAGGTCCCGGGGGAGGGGGCGGGACACGACAGTCAGCGCTGGGGGTCCGCTGTGTGGGGGGCAGTCAGCGCTGGGGGTCCGCTGTGTGGGGGAAAGTCACCGCTGGGGGACCCCTATGTGGGGGGCAGTCACCGCTGCGGGGCCTCTGTGGGGGGGCAGTCACCGCTGGGGGGCCTCTGTGTGGGGGGCAGTCACCGCTGGGGGGCCTCTTTGTGGGGGGCAGGTAATGCTGGGGGCCGCTGTGGGTGGTGCTGTCGCTGTTGGGGGGCCGCTGTGGGGTGCGCTGTCGCAGCTGGGGGGCCGCTGTGGGGTGCGCTGTCGCAGCTGGGGGCCGCTGTGGGGTGCACTGTCGCAGCTGGGGGCCGCTGTGGGGTGCGCTGTCGCAGCTGGGAGCTGCTGTGGGGTGCGCTGTCGCAGCTGGGGGCCGCTGTGGGGTGCGCTGTCGCTGCTGGGGGCCGCTGAGGGGTGCGCTGTCGCTGCTGGGGGCCTGTGCTATGGGTGTTTTGGGTATATTAAATACAGTTATACATTACAATTATACATTTTTGTTATTTAAACTATAAATATCGCAAATTTATGGATTTTTTCTCGAAGTGACACACCACCTGAGTTATGCTCGGTTTTTTGGCGAATTTTGACACACCGAGCTCAAAAGGTTGCCCATCACTGCCCTATAGCAAATACAATAATATCTCCAAATTGGCTTCTTAGGTAATATAAGCATTAGCTGTGGTTCCTACACCCACATCAGTTTATGTATTCCAAAATACGAACAAGTTTTCCTAATATAATGTTCTACATGGTATTACAGATATATTCACCCATTGATTTCAAAGGGTTCCTTCATATAAGCGTATTTAGCGCACAGTTAGTTTGCGCAAAAAATATTCAGCATGCTCTATTTTCCTGCAGGATAGGGGGCTGGAGACTGACAAGCTGGGGCACCGGGAAAACAGTACTCTTCAGGGTCAACAGATCGTCGTCATCATCATCAGCCTAAGAGCTGATGAAGAGCTGATCTTCTAACTGGCTACAGCTTCAACCAGTCAGAGAAGCATTTGCCTAGTTGTCCTCCCTCTCAGGCCTCTCGTCCACTCGGCACCCGGCGCCCTCTTCATCTCTGTAAGGTTGTGTGCCCTGTGCAGTCGCAGAGGTCGCACACCCCTAAAGCCGACCTTGGTCTTACCCCAAGAGGTAGTAATGGCAGAGACAATGAAAGCATTTAAAAAAGGACGGCATGCTCATCTAATAGCCGGTAGCATTGAAGGTTATAATTAATCTCACAAATAATGATACATAATGGATGAAGAAAGGTTGAACTTGATGGACCTGTGACTTTTTCCAACCTATTTAAGTATGCGATGACTGCATTATCTTCATTCAGAAGATTAAAATGATGAAGTTCCGAAGGGTTAAATGACTAATTTAGCTCTGTTACTTCAGTAATTGCCACTTCAAATGAAAATGGTTTAATGAAAATACAGCTATTAGACCCATGGCTCAGATTCGTCTTCAGAACAAAAGATGTCTGTTCTCACGTAATAGATGTTATTTGGTGATCTACATAGCGAGCGTGTGTCCGAGAGCGATCAATGAGAAATGACTGTTACGGACCACTGTGCTATAAAAATAGCATTACCATTATTAGGTCTCTTCCTATAGGGGCAGAAACACTACTTGCAAGGATTTTAGGGGAGGGGGGGCTTAAAATATAAGCCCTACCCCCAAAATAAGTCATAGCAGCAGGAAAAAATAATTTAAAAAAAGAATACATCACCTAGAAGCGCTGACTGGCTCTGCTGCAGCTTCTTCCTGTTCCCTGACACTGTTCTTCATGATCTCTTCTGGCCGAGGATTGAAAAATCCCCGCCTCCTGGAAGCGCTGTCTCTGATTAGCTGAGTGTTGTGACGCTTAGCCAATCAGAGCCAGCACTCGATGAACCAATCACAGCCATTCCTTGAGCGCTGGCTCTGATTGGTAAGCATCACAGTGCTCAGCCAATCAGAGGCAGCACTTCCAGGAGGCAGGCTTTTTCAATCCCCATCCAGAAGAGATGATGAAGAATATTGTTGGGGACTTGGGAGAAGATGCAACGGAGCCGGACAGTGCTTCAAAGGTGATGTATTCTATTTTCCTGAAGCTAGGGCTTAGTTTAGGGCTTTGACAGTAGAATTTCCTACTGTCAAAGTTGCATCACACCGCACGAAAATTGCGATCTGTTGCATTGTCACATCGCGAGAAAATTGTGCGACTTTGTCGCCCGAATAAACAAAGCTTTAAGCAGACTCAATGCACACACTGAATGCAGAGATGAGTCTGCTCACTACACCAAGTGGCAACTTCCCCGACTGAAAGCGAAGCAATAGTGAGCCAGATAAGTAAAAAAAAAACAAAACACACACACATGAATCTGTGCCCCCTGTCCTACAAACTTCATTCTATAATGCCCTTAGGACATGATAGGTTCCATTTAAAGGGGTTGTCCTATTTCGAGTTATTTTGCTGCAGGAAGAAGACAGCTCTGTACATTGTGTAGTGGCCTGGGTTGGTACTGCAGGCTGAGTCCTGTTGAGGACTCAGTCACACAGTGTTTTAATGTGCGTTTTTCTGCACGTCCAAAAATTTGCACTAGATAGGACCAATGCTTTTCAATGGCAGCGGTCACATGTGCAAATTTTACAAGAAGAGAAATGCCTGCGGCGAAAATTATAGGGCACCAGTTCGCAGAATGCATGTAACTGCGGCAAACCGGTGTTCTGTGTTTGTGAAACCCTTGGATGCTGTCCAGGGGTTTCACCTTGCGCCTAATGGGGCCGGCGTTGCTGCCGCCGGCCCCATTGAGAATATATACTGAAGATCACGATCCTCTGCCGCAGCTGTGCCACAGCTGTCACAGCTGTGGCAGAGGAGAGCGATGTTCTCCCATTGAATTCAATGGAGCCGGCAATACACCTGTCATTAAATAGCTGAAAGCTGGCTCTGATTGGTCACAGTGCTCAGCCAATCAGAGGCAGCCCATTCAGTAGGCGGGGATTTTAAATCCCTGCCTGCTGAATACTCCTCGGAGCAGTGCAGGAGAAGAGCCGGCTGGACGCGGCTGAGCCCTGGCAGCTGCAGAGAGGTGAGTATAGATTCTTTTTTACACATTATTGGATTGATTTCCAGGAAGGGCTTATATTTAAAGCCCTTACCCGAAAATCACTGCAGCTCTTGCCAGCAGCCGATTGCTTTCAATGAAGCCGGCTGTATTGCCAGCTTTATTGAATTCAATGGGAGAACATCGCTCTCCTCTGCCACAGCTGTGGCACAGAATCGCGATCTTCAGTATATGTTCTCAATGGGGCCGGCGCTGCTGCCGCCAGCCTCGTTGACCACAGGCGAAACCCCCTGGATGTGACAGTATCCAGGGGTTTTATATCTAAGGAATCCCCTGCTGCAGCTGTCACAGCCGCAGCAGGGGATAGCGGGCAGTGCTCGTTTTGAGCGGCAAAATGCCCATGTGACTGAGCCCTTTTGAGCGAATAAACGCTGCTAGAAGCGTTTTTTCCGCTGTGACACTCGCTTAGGTCACGCGAATTTGTGAATGCATCAGTTATGCTTTCAAAAATTCGTGTGTCACACTGCCTGTGTGACTGAGCCCTGACGTTAATGGGACTTGGCCTGCAGTAGCAACCTAGGCAATTGTGCAATGTATGGAGCTGTCTGCTTCCTACAGCAAAAGAACTAGACGTAAGACAACCCCATAATTGTCAGTTTCTAATGACTGTCCCTATTATGACAGCAAGACCTCCATCCACTTTTTTGTTGCATTTAACTTAGTTTATTAGTCAGAGTCCGGGTCTTGAGACTGTTCGAATAAATGTGAAAATGTAACTGTGTAAAATAAAGTCTACCATTAACAAGACTAGCTGATGGCTGCAGGTAATATGCCGGCCGCCATACGGTAAATGTCATTTTACACAGCACTCATTGAAGTTGATGGATAACTACATTTTACATGGTTGCACCAAACGACTTTCCTCTCTATCTCACAGATTTGTGCTCCCTCCAGCCCTGCTGTGCTAACAGCTTTTATTGGTAGGGCCTAAACTGGACTGTAGCTGAAACAGATTCACCACTTAAGGACGTGGCCTATTTTGGACCCAATGATGCAAAAATTTTGTCTATCTTCCAAAAGCCATATATTTTTTTATTTTTCTGTCGACATAGCCATATGAGGGCTTGTTCTTTGTGTAGTGAACTATAGTTTTTATTGGTACCATTTTGGAGTATAAATAATGTATTGTATAACTTTTGTTAATTTTGAAGGGGGGGGGGGGGTGGCAGGGTGAAAAAACACATCGATTCTGTTTTATTTTGTTTTATGGAGATCAGTATGTGGTGTAAATAATCAACACTGATTGCTGCCTGTAAAGGGTTAACAGCAGAGATCGGTATTCTCGAGGATCTTCACTGTTGTAGTGGAAAGTGAGCTGTCAGTTACAGCCCTCTCCTGCTGTGGATGGGGCTGACTCAGCTCTTCAGTCCACGCCATCTTTATGCTTTAACCCCTTCCCGCTCCATGACGCACCGGTACGTCATGGAGCGGCGGGGTATGTATGAAGAGAGGTTTCATGGCAACCTCTCTTCATACAGTGCGGGCGTCAGCTGTTATAAACCCGCGGTCAGTAGCCGCGATCGCCGCACAGCCGATCGCGGCTATTAACCATTTAAATGCTGCTGTCAATTCTGACAGCGGCATTTAAATCCCCCGAACGATGTTCGGGGATCCAACACGGTCCCCCCGCGGTGAGATCGGGGGAGCCGTGCAGGTGTCATGGATGCCTATCCAGCCATCTCCGTGGGGTGGCTTGATAGACTGCCTGTCAAAAAGCAGTATGACGTAATGCTATAGCATTACGTCATACTGCAGGAGCGATCAAAGCATCGCATGTTAAAGTCCCCCAGGGGGACTTCAAAGTAGAGTAAAAAAAAAATCAATAAAGTTTTTTTTTAATTGTAAAAAAAAAAAGTTGTAAAAGTTTAAATCACCCCCCTTTTGCCATATCGATTATTAAAAAATCTAAATCATACAATAAAAATATGTATTTGGTATCGCCGTGTCTGTAAAAGTCTGAAATATCAAAGTAGTGCATTATTTTTCCCGCACGGTGAACGTCGTCCGAAAAATAAAATAAAGAACGCCAGAAATGCACTTTTTTAGTTACACTGTCTCCCAGAAAAAACGCAATAAAAAGCGATCAAAAAGTCGTATGTATTCCAAATTGGTACTATCAGAAACTACAGAACATCCCGCAAAAAATGAGCCCTTGCTCAACTACGTCGAAAAATGAAAAAGTTATTGCGCGCACAAAATGACCGCAGAAAATAATTGAAAAAAATTAAATGTCTTTGAAAAAAAAAAAGAGGAGTATAGTAAAAAGAAAACAATACAAGTTTGGTATCGTAGTAATCATCCTGACTAGAGATGAGCGAGCGTACTCGGAAAAGCACTACTCGCTCGAGTAATTTGCTTTATCCGAGTATCGCTGTGCTCGTCCCTGAAGATTCGGGTGCTGGCACGGAGCGGGGAGCTGCAGGGGAGAGCGGGGAGGAACGGAGGTAAGATCTTTCTCTCCCTCTCTCCCGCCCGCTCTCCCCTGCAGCTCCCCGCTCCGTGCCAGCACCCGAATCTTCAGGGACGAGCACAGCGATACTCGGATAAAGCAAATTACTCGAGTGAGTAGTGCTTTTCCGAGTACGCTCGCTCATCTCTAATCCTGACCCATAGAATAAAGTTATCATGTCATTTTTGTTGCTGTTTGTGCGCTGTAGAAACAAGACGCACTAAAAGATGGCGAAATGTCGTTTTTTTTTTCATTTTACTCCACTTAGAATTTTTAAAAAGTTTTTCAGTACATTATATGGTACTTTAAATAACACCATTGAAAAATACAACTCGTCCCGCAAAAAACAAGCCCTCATACAGCGTCATCGATGGATAAATAAAGGAGTTACGATTTTTTTGAAGGGGGGAGGAAAAGACGAAAATGGAAAAAGAAAAAAAGGGGCCGTGTCATTTAGTGGTTAAATATACAGCATTTTGTATGACTTCTTCCCAGCCATGACTTACAGGTACTTCATGGGGCTGGATGGGACTTATGACCCTTTACATGGCCCTTCTTCTGAACATTTGTTTTCCTGATTTTAGGGCCATGTACAAAGGACAAACGATTAGCTGACAAATGATCAAACACTTGTATGTTAGCTAATTGTACTTTTTATGCAAACATAGAAATGCTCACTGATCGACTACACATCTCCCTGTATAAATGTGGAGATGTGCAGCTGACTAATGACAGTTCTGTGGGGACGTACAATCACATTAACAATTATTTGTCCCCTAAGAGAGTCTGAATCTACCTGTTTAATAACTACATAGACAAGCAACATAGCCGTTGATCGGTGATCATCCGGTAGAGCAAATTGCCTTGTCTAAAAAGGCTCTCAGGCCCCTTTTGATCTACTCAATATGAACCTACACTTTACTATATGCCAACCTTTCAACATTTGAATCTCCAGTTGCAGGACAATTTGAAGCTATGCTGATCCACTCAGGAACATCCACAAAAGATGCTAGAAATGCCAATTTTGGACTTATTTGCATAAACCACAACCCCCTTTTTTTCCTTTCACAGAAAAATCCCCCAAAAATGGGATTGTTAAGTAGTATGAGTATGTGATGGATATTGAAAAAGGAAGAGGCTATATTTCTGTTTAACACCAACCTTCAGTTAGCTGATCCAGAGAAATGATCTTCTTGATTCCATCCACTGTGTAGATTGTTCTCACTCCCTGGGGTAGATTCACATTATCAGATAGAGTTCTGGTCAAATCAGCCAGGAGAGCTTCAAAAGATCGGAATCGGTCAGGGGAAATGGCATAGACAATCCCTTTAAAATATCGGTCACCGTTGCGATAGAATCGGACTTTCTTAGCCTTCTTTTCAGAACTCAGGGCCTGCAGAGTACGGGTTCGGTAGAAACTGCAGTGGGCACTATGAGTTGGACTTGGTAGCCCATTGGCTCGAGAACTTCTGCTGTACCTTTGCGCTTTATCACGCTCATCAAAATGTTCAAGCTCCATGTCTCTCCCCAAGGACATTGTAGAGAGTCTGTAAGGGAAAAAGAAATGTTACTGCCTGGAGAATTCGAAACTTTTCTGCATGTATAAATAGCGATGATTGTCATATAAGTGTTCCGTAACACACCTTGTGTGGGCCGCGAGAAATATGTGCCTCTCATTAACACTGCTACTATTTCAGTAGCATTGTACGGCAAAGCCGGCTTTTGTTACATAAATATATATTTGTTCGGGAAGCATTAAGGGCTCGGTTTCCCATTTAGAAATAATGAGATTGAACATTAGCGCTTACTTCATTACTAGCTATTAATAATAAGACATACACTATAAAAGCAGTTACAAAAACATCAACCGCTACTGTTACATACAATGCCTGACATCCCAGCAATTACATGTAGATGTATTGGAACAATAGGCGGCTAATGAATTGTGTAAGTTTATTACCAACAAGCCTCAATGTTCTACACCGCCAAATGTTCTATACATCTTGTTCCACAGGATTGGGGAAAACCTTAAATCACGGTACAGCCCCCTCCCATACAGCGCGGGTGTCCTGGTCCCTAATCCTGTTAGGAGCTCTGGTGGTCACATGCAGTTCATTGTGCAGTGGCCACTCAGCTAATCTGAGGCTTCAGCAACCATGTGCTGTGTCAAAGCAAAATCACTCCAAGGTGGTGGTGCTCAATAGGGGCTACTTAAAGAGGTGTTTGGAAGAAGGCAGCCATGTTTTTCTAACCCTGAACAACCCTCTTAACAACTCAAGGGCCGCCCCTTTTTCTTCATTTTCATTTTTCCACTCCACTTTCAATAATCCCTAACGGTTTTATTTATCCATTGATGTAGCTGTCTGAGGTTTTTTTTTTTTATTGGACGAGTTGTATTTTTCAATGGTACTATTTCATATACCATATAATGTTCCGAAAAATTTTAAAAAAATTTTTAAGTGGAGTGAAATGGAAAAAAAAAACAATTCCCCAATCTTTGGGGGCTCGGGGTCTTGTTTTTATGGTGTACATACTACAGTACAAATCGTATGATAACTTTATTCTACGGGTTAGTACAATCACGACAATACCAAATATATTCTTTTTTTTTTTTGCTGTACTACTTTAAAAAAAAAAAGCCTATCTTTGGAAAAAGATTTTGTGATTTTCTGCTGTCATCTTCTCACAGCCATAAAGTTTTTATTTTTCTGTTGACTTAGTTGTGTGAGGACTATTTTTTTGTGTGGTGTCCTGTAGTTTCTACTAGAACCATTTTAGAGCACATAGGACTTTTTGTTTGCTTTTCATTAAATTTTTCCTTGGTGATGTGGGTGACCAAAAAACGCAATCCTAGTTTGGACTTTCACAGATGCCGTGATACCAAATGTGTTTGTTTTTTATTGTTTAGGTTTTTTTAATGTAAATATAGACAAAAGAGGATGGGGTTAAACTTTTACTTCCTTTTACTTTTTCTAACAATTAATAAAATATTTATTCACTCCTTTAAAAAAAAAAAAAAGTCCCCACAGTGGACTCATTTCATCGCTCATGCAGTATAATGCCACATATATCACATATAATACCACACATACCACATGTAATACCTCATGATATAATACCAGAGTATTATATAAAACTGCAGACATGGCTTGATAGGCAATCAGCCTTGGCAGCTCTGGGGACCTTCAGAAGGCCCCCGGCTGCCATGGTAACTTACAACTTGTGAATTACAATCAGGGAATTTAAGTGCCACTGTCAGAACTGCCAGTGGGTGTCAGCTGTAAGAAACAGCTGGCACCGGCATTGTATGAATGGGACCGGTAACTGGTGTATGGGGGTTGACATTTCTTGAAGAAAAAAAATAGTACCAGATGTTACTACCAGGAAAATATTTGGCGCTGTTCAAGTGTAAAATATAAAAGAATATCACAATTAATGGTTAAGAAACCATCCAATGTGGTCTCAGACAGGATTGTGCTTACTGTACGATGGCTTAGTAATTTGTCACGGTGGAAAAACCTAAAAACATAGTACAAAGTGTGATCCTTGTACATGTCCCTATAGATATGGTACAATGTGGACTCCTTGTACATGTTCCCATAGATATGGTACAATGTGTTCTCCTTGTACATGTTCTTATAGATATGGTACAATGTGTTCTCCTTGTACATGTTCCCATAGATATGGTACAATGTGGGCTCCTTGTACATGTTCCTATAGATATGGTACAATGTGCGCTTCTTGTACATGTTCCCATAGATATGGTACAATGTGGGCTCCCTGTACATGTTCCTATAGATATGGTACAATGTGCTCTCCTTGTACATGTTGCTATAGATATGGTACAATCTGTTCTCCTTGTACATGTTCCTATAGATATGATACAATGCACACTCCTTGCCATTGTTGGGACTCGAACCCGAGCCCTCCTGAGCTCTGGGTGACAGCTGTCCTCAATAAGCTATCCAGCCAGTTGGACAACTCCCCTGCTGGACCCTGTCTCTGTTCTTTGTTCCTGCTACTGTCTTTCTGATTAGCTCTACCATGCTTTCTGATTACAAACCCTATATTACCTGGCCTAGCACCTCCCATTCTTATGGGATTATTGAGCTCCCAGCCTATAGTCAAGCTCCATTCTTCCTGCTCCTCCTTCTACAAATAGCTACTTCTGTGTACTGACTTCTGGTTCACCCCCGACTCCGCTATCTGCCTGCTCCTTTGTAGTGTAACCGAGATCTCCGTTGATGCTCTAGTACCTAATCAGTGGCTGGCAAAAAGTTAACTTCACCTGCGAGTTGTATTCCAAGGGCTAGATCTGCGGAGAGGAGGAGCGGGTCCTGGAGCTGCAGGAGGCCAGAGATTGTGAAGAGATTTTCCAATGCTGAGCCTGAGGTTGATGTCATCGGCTGCTGAAGAGGAGTCTGCTGCTGCTAAGGGCTGATAATTATATTCTGTGTGTGTAAGTATCTGTGTGTAAGTGTCTGTGTGTAAGTGCCCGTCAGTAAATGTCTGTGTGTAAGTGCCCATCAGTAAATGTCTGTGTGTGAGTGCCCATCAGTAAATGTCTCTGTGTGAGTGCCCGTAAGTAAGTGCCTGTGTGTGAGTGCCTGTGGGTGAGGTGTAAGTGAAGCTGAATTAGGTGACTGAGTGAGAGCAAGCAGTAAGTGTGTGAGTGTTTAAAAAAAAAAGTGTCAGCGGTTGCTAATGGGCAGAAGCGCTTTTGGAGTGTGATCTACTCTATCTTCACAACTTCCAGAAGTAAATTGTAGATCCCCATTAGGATGAGCTGCATGCCTGACAATGCCATCCAGTGTGCTACTTGTGCAATGTATGCGGTCCTTAGAATGGGTAAGGGGAAGAAAACCAGGAAGGCTAGTCCTTAAATGGCATACCCCAACAAGTTTGCAAAGTTGGCAGATGAGAGGGATGCCATTACAGAGCCAGCACCGCTGCAGCACGACATGCCCTCTGAACGCCAGGGAGATGACTGCTCCAATGAGAAGGGAACGGGGGATGCAGGGCAGGCTAAACTGGTCCTAGTGGTGGGAACTCAATTATATGGGGGATAGATACGGCGATCTGCCACAAAGACTGGGATCGTTGAACGGTGTGTTGTCTTCCTGGTGCTTGAGTTTGACACATCATGGATCGGGCTGACAGATTACTGTGAGGGGCTGGTGAGGATCCAGTGGTCATGGTGCACATTGGCACCAATAAACAAATTAGAGATCAATGGAGGGCTCTCAAAAACGATTTCAGGGATCTAGGATCCAAGCTCAGGGCGAGGACCTCCAAGGTAGTTTTTGGACATACTACCTGCACCACAAGCCACACTAAAAAGGCAGCAAGATCTTAAGGAGGTAAACAAGTGGCTACAGAGTTGGTGTAAGAAGAAGGGGTTTGGGTTCCTTTAGAACTGGGCTGACTCTGCTGTTGGCTACAGGCTCTACCATAGGGATGGGCTGCATGTTAATGGGGAGGGTGCAGCTGTGCTGGGGTAGCAGATTGCTACAAGGCTGGAGGAGTATTTAAACTAGGGACTATGGGGAGGGCAAAAAAAACAGGGGGGTAGACAGTGTAGATAACAACCTGGGACCAAGTAATGGGAATGGGGGTCAGGCAGGGGTGGGGTTAGCACAGTTAGAACTGACAGAACAGCTAATAGTACAATTAGTAGCACAATGAATATAAAGATTAACAACAACCGTATAAATTGTATGGCAACAAATGCAAGAAGTCTGATTGGTAAAGTGGGTAAGCTTACAGCGAGAATGACTGATGAAAATTACGACATAGTGGAAATAACGGAAACGTGGCTGGATGATAAGTGTGATTGGGTGGTGAATTTACAGGGTTACAATCTCTTCAGACGAGACCATGGGGAACAGAACGGGGGAGAGATGTGTCTGTACGTTAAATCGTAAATAATGCTGAGGCTACGAGAAGATATAAGTTCAGGAGAAAAAAGCGTGGAATCTCTGTTTGCAGAGTGAACCACTGTTGGTCTTCATTCTGTGTAGTTGGCACAGTGTTTTTGGCTTTAAGATAAGCGGTTTTGGCACTGAAATCTGGTAGTTCTATTTCTTCCCATTGATCACTGTCAACATCTGTTTAGTCTCTAGCATAAGGCAAGCAGGATAATGCATTTACATTGGTGTTGCTCTTTCTAACTCAGAACATGATAGTGAAGTTGAAGTTTGCAAGATGGGAAACCCACCATTAGTAACATAGTAACATAGTATGTAAGGCCGAATGAAGACATTGTCCATCTAGTCCAGCCTGTCTATCCTACTGTGTTGATCCAGAGGAAGGCAAAAAACCCCAAGGCCAGAAGCCAATTAGCCCTTTTGGGGGAAAAATTCCTTCCGACTCCCTAATGGCAATCAGACTGTTCCCTGGATCAACCCCTAATAGTTCCTACCTGCCTGTATACCAGGATTGACACTTAACCTAATATTTATATCCTGTAATATACTTCTTCTCCAGAAAGACATCAAGTCCCCTTTTAAACTCCTCTATCAATTTTGCCATCACCACTTCCTCCGGTAGAGAGTTCCACAGTCTAACTGCTCTTACAGTAAAGAACCCCTTTCTGTGTTGGTGATGAAACCTACTTTCCTCTAATCGTAGCGGATGTCCTCTTGTTACCTTTGTGGTCCTGGGTGTAAACAGATCACGGGAGAGATCCATGTGTTGTCCCCTCATGTACTTATACATGGTTATTTGGTCGCCTCTTAACCTTCTTTTTTCTAGAGTAAATAGTCCCAATTTTGATAGCCTCTCTGGGTATTCCAGTCCCGTCATTCCATGTATTAGTTAAGTTGCCCTTCTTTGAACCCCTTCAAGCACTGTGACATCTTTCCTGAGCACCGGTGTCCAGAATTGTACGCAGTATTCCATGTGAGGCCTGACAAGTGCCTTATATAGTGGAAGGATAATGTTCTCGTCCTTCGCCCCTATACCTCTTTTAATGCACCCCAAGACTTTATTTGCCTTTGCAGCAGCTGACTGGCATTGGTTACTCCAGTTTAGTCTATTATCCACTAATACCCCTAGATCCTTTTCCATATCACTTTTCCCCAGCGGTACCCCATTAAGTGAATATTGGTGACATCCGTTCCTCCTGCCCATGTGCATAGTCTTACATTTTTCAACATTGAACTTCATTTGCCATTTTTCTGCCCAAGCCCCCATCTTATCCAGGTTCGTTTGTAGCCGCACATTGTCTTCCGTTGCATTAATTATATTGTATAATTTTGTGTCATCTGCAAATATTGATATTTTGCTGTGCAGCCCCTCTATCAGGTCATTAATAAATATGTTGAACAGAGTGGGGCCTAATACTGAACCCTGTGGCACCCCGCTAGCGACTGTGGTCCAATCAGAGTACGAACCATTTATTACCACCCTCTGCTTTCTTTCGTTGAGCCAATTTTTTACCCACTTACACAAGTTTTCGCCCAGTCCGAGCTGCCTCATTTTGTATATTAGCCTATTATGTGGCACGGTGTCAAAGGCTTTAGAGAAGTCCAGATATACAAGATCAATAGATTCTCCCTGGTCCAGCTTAGAGCTTACTTCATCGTAGAAACTGATCAGATTTGTCTGACATGAGCGACCCTTCATGAATCCATGCTGGTGAGGAGTTATTCCCTTAATCTCCTTGAGGTACTCATCGATGGCGTCTCTCAGAATCCCCTCGAAAATTTTTCCCGTTACTGAAGTGAGACTTACTGGCCTGTAGTTACCAGGCTCACTTTTGCTCCCTTTTTTGTAAATTGGAACCACGTTGGCAATGCGCCAGTCCAATGGTACTACTCCGGTCTTGATAGTGTCTAGAAATATTAGGTATAGCGGCCTAGCTATCTCGTCACTTAGTTCCTTTAGTATCCTTGGGTGTAATCCATCTGGGCCCGGTGATTTATCAATTTTAGTTTTCTTTAGACACTTCCGCACCTCCTCCTGCGTTAGGTATGAGATATTTTGTGAGGGGTTCGTTTTATTCCCCTGCATCTCGTCTGGCATTTCCTTTTCTTTGGTGAACACACTTGAGAAGAAGCTGTTTAGTAGATTTGCTTTCCCTTCGTCATCATCAATGATTTCTCCTGCATTGTTTTTTAAAGGGCCAGCGCTCTCCCTGCAAATCCTTTTGCTGTCTATGTAGTTGAAAAATAGCTTCGGGTTGTTTCTGCTCTCTTTTGCGATCCGTCTTTCTGCTTCCTCCTTGGCAGTTTTGATCGTATCTTTGCATATTTTGTTTTTTTCCCTGTATGATTTTAGTGCTTCTTCGCTGCCTTGTTGCTTTAGTAGTTTGAACGCTTTCTTCTTTTCGTTTATTGCCCCTCTTACCGTCTTGTCGAGCCACATTGGTTTCCTTTTAGCTGAGTTTCTTTTATTTTTAAAGGGAATGAACTGCTCACATGAGGTGATTAGGATCCTTTTGAACTTTTCCCATTTTTCCTCCGTACTGATATTTTTGAGGATGTTGTCCCAATTAATGTTACCGATAGTAGTTCTAAGCTCATCAAATTTTGCTTTACTAAAGTTTAGTTTCTTTGTCTCTCCCTGATAAGGCTTCCTATTGATTGACAGCTGGAAGTTGATTATATTGTGGTCGCTGTTCCCCAAGTGCCCCTCAACCTGCACCCCCCTTATACGTTCCGGTTTGTTAGTTAGTACTAGGTCCAGAATGACTCTCCCTCTTGTTGGTTCCTGCACAAGTTGGTTCAGGTAATTGTCTTTAACTACTCTCAAGAACTTATCACCCCTGTGAGATTTGCAGGTTTCGTTCTCCCATGTTATATCTGGGTAATTAAAGTCCCCCATGATAATTACTTCGTTTCGTTTTGACACCTCATCTATCTGCCTTAGTAGTAAGTCTTCAGTTTCTTCTGTTGCTTTTGGTGGTCGATAGAAGACCCCTATCAGGATTTTGTTATTTTTTCCTCCCTGTATTTCTACCCACAGAGATTCCACCTGTTCGTCTCCTACCCCTATATCCTCCCGTAGCCTCGGCTTCAAGTTCGATTTGATGTACAGACATACCCCTCCCCCTTTCTGGTTCCTTCGTTCTCTTCTGAAGAGATTGTACCCCTGCAAATTCACCGCCCAATCGCACTTATCATCAAGCCATGTTTCAGTAATTCCGACTATATCATAACTTTCATCAGTCATTCTTGCTTCAAGCTCGCCCACTTTAGCGATCAGACCGTGCATTCGTGATCATACAATTTATATCATTTTTTTTGTTTTTTAAATTTGTTTTGTTGCTATTCGTACTTATGGCTGATCTATCAGTTCTAACTGTACTAACCCCACCCCCTGCTCGTCCCCCATTCCCTTTGCTTGGACCCAGATCGCTAATTACACTGGCTACCCCACTATTCCTCTTTTTGCCCTCCCCCCCAGTCCCTAGTTTAAACACTCCTCCAGCCTTCTAGCCATCTTTTCCCCCAGCACAGCTGCACCCTCCCCATTTAGATGCAGCCCGTCCCTACGGTAGAGCCTGTAGCCGACCGCAAAGTCAGCCCAGTTCTCCAGGAACCCAAATCCCTCCTTCCTACACCAACTCCGGAGCCACTTGTTTACCTCCCTAAGGTCCTGCTGCCTTTCTAGTGTGGCTTTAGGTACAGGTAGTATTTCCGAAAAAACTACCCTGGAGGTCCTCGCCCTGAGCTTGGACCCTAAGTCCCTGAAATCATTTTTGAGGGCCCTCCATTGACCTCTAACTTGTTCATTGGTGCCAACGTGCACCATGACTGCTGGATCCTCACCAGCCCCTCCCAGTAATCTGTCAATCCGATCCGCGATGTGTCGAACTCGAGCGCCAGGAAGACAACACACCGTTCGACGATCCCGGTCTTTATGGCAGATTGCCCTCTCTGTCCCCCTAATAATTGAGTCCCCCACCACTAGAACCTGTCTAGCCTGCCCTGCGCTCCCCGTCCCCATCTCACTGGAGCAGTCATCCCCCTGGCGTTCAGAGGGCGTGTCGTGCTGCAGCGGTGCTGGCTCTGTAATGGCATCCCCCTCATCTGCCAATCTTGCAAATTTGTTGGGTTGTGCCAGTTCAGGACTAGCCTCCCTGGTTCTCTTCCCTCTATCCCTCCTTCTTTCTGTCACCCAGCTGACTGCCTGCTCCCCCTGCTCTTCCGTACTACCGTCCGCCTCTGCCTCTACCCCAGCGAGTGCCTGCTCAGTGAGCACCAAACTCCTTTCCATGATGTCAATGGCTCTCAGTGTTGCCAGTTGCCCATTTAGATCCAGAATTTGGGCTTCTAAATGTGCGACGTGCATGCATCTTGCGCAACAGTATGCACCCTCGATCGGCTGATCAAGGACCGCATACATTGCACAAGTAGCACACTGGATGACATTGCCAGGCATGGAGCTCATCCTAATGGGGATCTACAATTTACTTGTGGAAGTAGTGAAGATAGACTTGTTCACACTCCGCTCACGCGCTGCTGCGACCGCTCAACCGCTGACCCGCTGCTGCAACCGCTGACCCGCTGCTGCAACCGCTCACACCCTGCTATAACCGCTCACCCGCTGCTTCAACCGCTGTTGCAACCGCTGACCCGCTGCTGCAACCGCTGACCCGCTGACCCGCTGCTGCAACCGCTGACCGGCTGCTGCAACCGCTGACCCGCTGCTGCAACTGCTCACCCGCTGCTGCAACCGCTCACCCGCTGCTGCGACCCCTCACCCGCTGCAACCCCATTGCTCTAAGGCATCCAATTTGGATGTGTTCATACGAGCTATGGGGTTGTTGTCAGTGAAGGCCACAAAGGTAGATGAAGTGAGATAGTCTTTAAATCTCTCGGTGATGGCCCAAACCAGCGCCAGGAATTCCAGCTCAAATAAATCTAATTTTGGTCCTTTCTTTCAGTACTTCTGAGGGACCGACTGGCGAAGGCGATGACTCTTTTCTGCCCGTCTTGCACTTGGTCGAGTTACTGCTCCTAAACCCTGGAGACTACCATTAGTTCACCTCATTGCAAACATCCTCCACCTCCTTCTGCCTCGCTTTTTACTGACTCTACCAACTCCACACCTTCATAATTCTTTAGTGTGACACAAGTCATAGGAACCAGAGATTCCTCAACCCCCCTCCTTCTCAGGGCACTAGCTTTGCTCTGCAGCAGTTATCTCTGCCCGTCATTCAGTCAATCAGGGAGCTTTTTTCCTCTGCTGGGTCGGGTGATCTATGACATCATGCCAGGTCCATTTTCCAGGTCCAAAAACAATTGCTTTACAGTGAAATGACTAAGTTACATTAATTATTTAGTTCCCTATCCTGACTCCCTCTCCTTATTAAACAAAATTCAGCATCACTACCCTCTGTTAAAGGAGCTGTCGTGAGGACAGTTGTTCTTAACTTGCAGTTAAAGGGGTTTTCCAGGAAGAATACTATTGGTTGGTCATCAATAGTTGATCGGCTGGGGTCTATCGCTTGGGACCCTGACTAATCAGCTAATTGGGCGCATGCTGTCAGAGCTGCAAAAACACAGAGGTCGGAGCGGAAGCAGTGAAAATCTCTGCACCGACCTCTGTGTAGTGTACATGTTCCTATAGATATGATACAATGTGTGCTCCTTGTACATGTCCCTATAGATATGGTACAATGTGGGATCATTGTACATGTTCCTATAGATATGATACAATGTGTTCTCCTTGGACATGTTCCTATAGATATGATACAATGTGCTCTCCTTGTACATGTTTTTACAGATATGGTACAATGTGCGCTCTTTGTACATTTTCCTATAGTAATGGTACAATGTGTTCTCCTTGTACATGTTCCTATAGATATGGTACAATGTGCGCTCCTTGTACATGTTCCTATAGATATGGTACAATGTGTTCTCCTTGTACATGTTCCTATAGATATGGTACAATGTGCTCTCCTTGTACATGTTCCTATAGATATGGTACAATGTGGGCTCCTTGCACATGTTGCTCCTTGTACGGTGTGGCCTTACCTTTCGGCCCGTCAGCTTATGTATCTTGGCCAAAATGCTAAACTAACACCCGCATTTATTAGTGTGTATCAATATTTCCTTTATGCAGTTTGCTATAGACGTCTGGGGGAGCCCAAGATGTCAGCCAGTGCGGCTCACTGTTGAGATACAGGGCAACCCACTGCCATGTCAGTATGAGTTGTAATCCTGTATTGTGGGACGCACCCATCTATTGGCTGGCTTCTGTGGTATCGTTCCCATTGCAGATTTAGTTGCATGCAGTCGCTCCTCCCCCATCCGGGCTGGGTTGAGTGGGTGGCTGCATATAGGTCTGCAGTGGACAGTTAAGCTCCTCTGGTTTATAGGCTGGCTTGCTGCATAGTGTTAGGTTCTACGGCAATTTTGCTGACCCCACAGCCATTGTGCCGACTCCACAGCCATTGTGCCGACCCCACAGCCATTGTGCCGACCCCACAGCCATTGTGCCGACCCATGGCCATTGTGCCTGCTTAGCGGTGATCGTACCTGCTCTGCACCTTATCAGGTATTGCATTTTTGTTTTTTTTCCAGTGAAATATGTTTTGCTATAGATATGGTACAATGCGCGCTCCTTGTACATGTTCGTATAGATATGGTACAATGTGGGCTCCTTGTACATGTTCCTATAGATATGGTACAATGTGTTCTCCTTGTACATGTTCCTATAGATATGGTACAATCTGTTCTCCTTGTACATGTTCCTATACATATTGTACAATGTGTTCTCCTTGTACATGTTCCTATAGATATGGTACAATGTGTTCTCCTTGTACATGTCCCTATAGATATGGTACAATGTGCTCTCCTTGTACATGTTCCTATACATATTGTACAATATGTTCTCCTTGTTGATGTTCCTATAGATATGGTACAATGTGTTCTCCTTGTACATGTCCCTATAGATATGGTACAATGTGATCTCCTTGTACATGTTCCTATAGATATGGTACAATGTGATCTCCTTGTACATGTTCCTATAAATATGGTACAATGTGGTCCTTGTACATGTTTCTATAGATATGGTACAATGTGCGCTCCTTGTACATGTTCCTATAGATATGGTACAATGTGGGCTCCTTGTACATGTTCCTATATATATAGTACAATGTGTTCTCCTTGTACATGTTCCTATATATATAGTACAATGTGCTCTCCTTGTACATGTTCCTATAGATATGGTACAATGCGCGCTCCTTGTACATGTTCGTATAGATATGGTACAATGTGGGCTCCTTGTACATGTTCCTATAGATATGGTACAATGTGTTCTCCTTGTACATGTTCCTATAGATATGGTACAATGTGCTCCTTGTACATGTTCCTATATATATAGTACAATGTGTTCTCCTTGTACATGTTCCTAAAGGCATGACACAATGTGCTCTCCTTGTACATGTTCCTATAGATATGGTACAAAGTGGGCTCCTTGTACATGTTCCTATAGGTTTTTGACAATGTGAGCTCCTTGTACACGTTCCTATAGATATGACAGAACTTGTGTGTCAGAACTCTGCTACCTCATATGCTCCAGTGGATTCTTCTGCTGACTGACCTATTCAGCATGCTGGATAGTGCGCCTGATTCTTAGTACCTTGTTCTTCATCCCTTGTTCCCTGTTCCATGTTCCTGGCTCTGTGTTTCCTTGTCTAGGTTCACTCTGCGTCTTGTACCTTCCCCAATTAGGTCTCTATATAAACCTGTCCCTGTCCCTTCATTCATTGCATGTTTATTGTGCCTACCAGCCTTTAAACAAGCTCTTCCTCTTTGTTGCCTGCAATAAAAAGATAGACCTCCATCTATTAACCTCTGGCTTGTCTCCTGACCACATCTCTGCTTAAAACTCTGTGCTGCATCAACATCTCCATGTACTGACCCCTGGCTTGTCTCCTTAACCCTCTGTGCTGCATTGATATTTCCATGTACCAACCCCAGCTTGAGTGACCTTCTTGCCCGCCCTTGTTGGCTGCGCCCAAGACTCTAGCCTATAGATATCGTATAATGTGTACTTGTTACCACCTTGCTGATAATAAAGTTTAACCAACAAGGCACGTCCAGGAAGTGTGACAATCATAGCACTAGCGTCGTATAGTACTGATCTTAATAATAGTAGGACTGAATACCTTCACAAACTACATGATATATATCATTCCATTGGCATACAGCGCCATATATTCCCTTACTGGCAACAATTGGTACTTTTTTTTCCTTCGAGAAATATAAATCCCATACCCCACTGAGTATACACACCACTTTTTATTGGGTTCTGCCGCCATCGTTTTTTTTTTGCTAGAGACCCCTGAAAACCTCTAGTTTTATTACAATCACAAGTAAAGAACAAGTTTATGGTCACTTTTTATTGTACACTGTTCTTTTGTGCAGAGTGTATATAAACAGAAAAGACAAATTTATGAGGAACCTTGTAGGCTCGTTTTGTACTTTGCCTGAACCCACCAGAGGCCAGTCCAACCATTTGTAACCCCTTCTTCGGCTCTGCACCAGACATCACATAATGATTCAGTTCTAGTTGGATTGTTCTCTATAGCACCACTTTTCAGAAAAAAATCAATGACTCATCAACATAAGTATCATAGGGACTGTGAAGCAAAGTTGGTTCCTGCAGGCTACAAAACATGAGTATTCTGATAAGAACTGCTTGTTATAAATTAAGGTCTGGATTTTTGATAAGGTGATATAGAACCACATTAAGGCTGTCAAATGTAAAGATGACATTCATTCTTGTATGTGGTATTTTAATAATATATCCTTTTATGCCATTTACATACATTTATCATCTACAGATAAGAGGAGCTCAACATATATATCTGGGCATGCCAAGCAGGACAAATTTCTTATCAGTGGTACTATATAGAATTAAGCTGTAAATTTGGTGCTCTCCATTCTCCCAAAGTTTTTACTCTTCAGAAGAACACATCTCCATGGCTGTCATGTTGAATAAAAGTTTTGTATTGTCACCGGTGCAGATGATCATTGTCTGTGACTAAACCTGTTGTCCGCCCTGCACTCAGCGTAATACAAACCCTGTTCTCAACCAACAGCCCATTCTTTGGTGCATGTTTAACACAAAAGAACCATATGGTTGTAAGAAGAAGCTCTGGACTTGGGATAAATGATGAATGCCGTAGGTTCGTGGGGGAATTTAATGAAGACTAGTAGATCCTAAATACAGAAATTCGTACATCTTTTCTTCTCGCAAATCATGTCTGATAAATAGTTAACTTTAAATGTATCATGTTCTGTGTCCTGTGACCTTGTGATATATATGTGTTGGCAAGGTGCAGTGCAAAGATTGCTTGGAATGCTTGCAAAGAGTAGGACATACCAGTTTGAGTTGGTCTTGCAAGAGTCAGTGAGTGAACCCCACAGAGATTGATTGTGTGGAAGATGGAGGAAGCTGAGCGATTCCCTTCTGCTTTGCCTGGGCCTACCCTACCCAGGATGTGCCGGTGCTACCACTAAGCACTGAGTGAGAGAGAAAGAAGGACCGCTGCTAGAAAGAGGAAAACACCAGAAGCGTGAGTGTTGACTGGTAGAGTGTTGGAGGGAGAGATAGAGTCGCCGGGAGCGGGATCACGCACATAACCGGGACTGTGGATTGTCCGGATTACCCTGTGGAGTCCTCCCTGTTACACCAGCTTCTAGAAGTGTTATTTGTGCCAAACTACTGTTATGTGTTGAAACTTTCTGAAGTTACAGTAAACGGACATTACCGACCGTTCCCGCTTTGTCCAGAAAGTATACCTGTGTGTGGACTAAGTTATTTACCTTACTAAGATTCACCGCAGAGGATGGAACAGTGGTGTCACGAGTGACAAGAAGATTGCAGGTAACCTCTGGTTACATTTTCCCTGTGACCTTCCCCAGCAGTAACTTGGATGGGTCCCGAGCTACCCCCAGGGGAGCAGATCTACCTTATCTACCCCACCATCTCCTCGGCTGTGGGCCTGCTCCTCAGACGCTGCATATTTGCGCATACAAAGCAGTGAATCAAACCCATTGATTTCAATGGGTAAGTTCACATTAGCATATTTTATTCGCACACTGCATTCGCGCAAAAAAAAATATGCAACATGCTCTATTTTCCTAGCACATAATGAACTAATTGACTTCATTTCCATAGAAGCATGGTTGTATGATTATTTGGTACGCGCAAATGCACAATGTCCATTCTACAAATACACACGTAAATGCGCTTATGCCCGTATGACATTGGCTTTAGGTGTGGATTTGGTGGTTTTCCAGCGTATTTGTTGCATGTTTTCCATGAGGAAACCCCACAACAAATCTGCAAAGTGTGAAGCCGTGCTTAAGGTTTATTCACACTTAGTGGCCATGTTGTGGTTTAGCTGCAAAAACTGTAAGGCCACTCACACACGCAGCATCGGCCCCAGCAGACACCGAAGTCCCATTGAAATCAATGGGAGCGTTCTACTGCGATTACAGCGGTGTTCAAAACGCAGCAGTAATCGCGGTAAAAAGCGCATGTGTGAGAGGGCCTAACATGAAAGCGACATGTTCATAAACCTTAGCGGCCCTTTCACATAGCCTGATGATCAGGCAAGAATGTTTACCTGAACATTGGTTTACTTGGTCATTGCGCCATGTAAATATGCCCAAAAACGAGCAAATGTTCATTTGTCAGCTGATTATGTCTTTTATGCTTACTCATCAGCTGCATGGACCAATGATAGCTGAATGAGGACAATGACTATTAATTATTGTCATTGACAAACCCACAAGATTTTATCCATAACTGCGACTGTAACAAGGGGGCATCCTCTATATTTAGAGGAAAGAAGGTTTCTACGCCAACATACAAGGGAGTTCTTTATTGTAAGAGCAGTGAGACTATGAAACGCTCTGCCTGAGGACGTGGTGATGGTGAACTCATTAAAAGGGGGGTCTGGATGGCTTTCTTGAGCGATACAATATTACATGTTATATCACTGATTACTTCAGGAGGGGAATATTCTGATTGCCAGATTGGAGTCAGGAAGGAATTTTTCCCCTTAAATGAGGAAAATTGGCTTCTATCTCATTGGGTTATTTGCCTTACATACTATGTTACTACTATGTTAAGGTTGGCAGTGAAATACTGGCCTCGGCTAGTCTAGTACCAATGACCAAGCTTATTAGAAATCGCCCAGATCTCACGTTTTCCCCATTCTAATGTGGATTCACAATGAAACTGATCCATGGAAAACTTGTCACATGATGTTATGCTGCACTCCGGGGTCATGGGGATAATCTCCATACAGGGAAGCTTCAATCATGAAAGGACCGGTGTCTCTAATAAAGTGTCCATTCAAAGCATATGATGGCATTATCTGAGATTCCCACACACTAGTGATCTAACGGATGTAAACAATTTTGCACATAATGAGATCCGATATACTCCGCAGATTAATTCAAACTCCATCTACAAATTACATCTAGAAAAAGGCCTATTTTCAGGCTCGTCTTTGAATCTCTGACAAGTGTGTGGGCAGACACTCATGCTTGAATTATAGACGTTTGGATGTTATTTGGAAGCGATAGAGAATAAAACCTGTATACGGGCCTCACAGCTGCCTATATACAGCCGAGAAATGTTTTGCCTATTGTACAATGTACAATGGGGGTATAAGGTGCGGATCAGCCCATAGAGTGCAGGGGACAAAATGAAATCACTCAGACTTGGCCTTTAGGCTCCTTCACTCAAGCATATTTGCGTACTAATTTGCACGCAGAGAATAGAACCCATTAATATCAGTGCGTTTGTACACACTTCCCGATTTTTTTGCACGCACAAAAAAATAGGACCTGCTACATTTTGTGCACATTTGCGTACCAAAGGTCCCTATAGAAGTCTATGGGACATGTACTGATACGCAATATGCTACGCAATTCCGTGAGCAAAGAACACATCTGGAACTCATTAGGCTAACTAGCCATTTAAATCAGGGCGTGTTTGTCTGCTGTGAAGTGCACCGATACACACTCAAAAGAGCTTCATTCATAGCGCAATACTGCTAATGAGCTCTTAGCAGTGATAACTAAAGGCCCATTTACACACACAGACATCTTTCAAAAGATTGAAAGATCAGATATCGTTTTGCATAAAGTACTAATAGGCACTAATTGCTATTAGTACTTTATTAGCTTCATTTGCATGCAAATGAGCTTCTGGGAGCTGCTGCAGAACTAAAGGTCCATTTACATGAGACGAATGTCGGGCGAACGATGATCAACACTCGTCCCTGTGTTTCCTCGCTCCCATGCTCCTGTCTCGCTCACGAAGCGGCCAGCAGCGGGGCGGGGCAGTACAGGAGATTTCTCTCCTCTCGCTCCCTCGCCCCTGTCCATTGAGATAACATAGCAGCCGTTCACTACTGAACGGACACTGTTTAAACTGAACGATGAGCTCATCGCTGATCTTCAGTGTAACTAGCGGTCATTCAGTAGTGAACGGCCGCTGTGTTATCTCAATGGAGAGGGGTGGGGGAGCGAGAGTGTAGAGAAATCGCTGGCTGCTCTGTTAGAAAGACAGCTCTGCTAGCTCCCGTGCAGGAGCATGGGAGTGAGGAAACACAGGGATGAGTGTCGGGCATCGTTTGCCCGACATTCGTCCCGTGTAAATGGACCATAATAAGCAGGAGGTCTGAACTATGTAATTAGCTCCATTGTCCAGCTACGGGTTCCCCATGGAGAATTCAGAACCATAGACAGCAGACACAGCATGTGCTCCTGCTTATCAGCGGTTCTGCTGAGCAACGGTTTTCAAGCAGAACTGAAAACCATCGTTCAACCGAACAGTGAATGATTGGCGCATTTATACACAATGATTATCGCTCAAAAGACGGCTTTTGAGCGATAATCGTTGTGTCTAAATGGGTCTTAAATCTGTGGCAAATCGCGCCATCATACTGGTGAGAGTGCTAGGAGTCATTATGTCAGAAGGGGTATTGTCTCTCCTTGAGGAGAGCACCTAGAAGGTGTGTAAGGAGACTTATAAGACTTATATCTGTGGCGTATATACACCGCACCCAGCCATGTGAATGGGTGAGAAAACACAAGTTTTAGCTGTGACTTGATCGCAGCTATTTCTCATTCATTCGTTTTTTGGCAGCAATGTAGCTGGCTGAGAAGAGACAGTAAAATCACGTGTCAATGAACTCTACACTACAGGCTGTCTTAAAGGGAATGTGCCATCTATATTTTTTACTAATTATAACCAGATAGCGAAACATTTAATTTTTCTAGTCTATCTCTTTTTATTTTCTGATTGAAGATTTTCACATGATTATAGGGATCGCCATCGTGCCTAAGCTGCAGTTAACAGCATTTAGATACAAAATGGACAGGAGCTGATCCATTGACTACTATGAGAGAGTGTTGTGGGCATGCTCTGCGACCTGTGCAGAGGTCATTGTGCAGAGAGGGGAAAAGGGTGAGCTGTGACCATCTCTTAGTGTGAATGGTGGATCATGTATTATTTTTATACAGCTGTTACCTTTCAGTGTAAACCTGTCTGTGAGGATAAGGAGATGACTGGCGAAAGGTTTTATCTACAGAAAAGGAAGTGTGAGCGTATTATTAGGCTTTGTGCATAGTGTAAAAACTGTAGGATTTTAGGATTTTTTTTAAATACAGGTTGTGACATCAAAAAAAAAATCACCAATATAAAAGGGGATTCTTTACTGTAAGAGCAGTGAGACTAATTCCCTACTGGAGAATGTGGTGATGGCAAATTCGATAAAACAGTTCAAGAGGGGCCTGGACTTCTTTTTGATAGTTACAATATTACATGTTATAGTCACTCGTTACTTCAGAAGGGTTGTTCATCCGGGGATTATTCCGATTGACAGATTGAAATAAGGAAGAAATTTGTTTCCCTTACAATGAAGAATATTGGCTTCTACCTCATTGAGTTTTTTTGCCTTCCTCTGGATCAACATTGTGGAGGGAGGGGTAATAGGCTTAAGTATACAGAAACTTTACCTAGCGCGCATAGAGTTGTCACATGCCATGTACTCCATGCTGCAAAACTCATGATTACCAGAAAATAGAAGTGTCCACTAATTCCCTAGATTGAGGAATTGGAAGACATCATAGCATTGAATTTCTTATATGAGGAACTAACCGCGTTTCAACAAGATAAATTAAAACAGTTTAGGAAAAATTGGGCACCCTGGACTAGTCTTGTACAGAGAAAACAAACAGGACAACCAAGATAATGAAGGATTATGGGTTTTTACTTCCACCAAGCCCCTGATCCCTAGGCCTTGCTGAGGTTACAGGAAAATAGTGGCAGTGCATGATAGCGCACCTCTCCCGCTAAACTAAAAGTTGGTTCTCTGCCTCATAATGAGGGGCCTTGCGCCACTCCCGGCCGCACCTCCCTTCCCCAATCCTGGTCTTCCCCCTTCCTTTTACTCCTATCCACCCTGTGTTCCCCTTCCCTTACCCCTTTTTCTCTGCAATACTATACCTGCATTTGTTGATTAATAATATGTAAATGTTGTTAAGATTTGAAAATGAATGAAAATCTTTGTTTAAAAAAAACAATAAAAGCAGTTCTCATGTTAGTTCCCCTGGCAATGCAGTACTGCAGCTCTCATGGTCCTTGTAGTCTTTGTTTATAAACAGCTACCACCTGACCGCTGTAGCCAATCAGAGACTGTAGAGGTCATGTGCTGTTCTCCTGGCATCAAGGCTCCTGACATCTGAGCAGGAGAATGGCACATGACCCCTACAACTATCAGGTTGTAGCCATTCATAGCTGCAGCTCTGGATTGTTGGAGGAACGAACACGTGAGTAGTACCGTACTTCTTTTACTCTTTTAACATATTTGTAGCCATTTAAAAAAAAGCTTGAACAACCCCTTTAAGGTATGCAGCTTTACATAATGCCTTATCATGATTGTTTAATTACAGTTATTGATAACTAAAATGATTCGATTGCAGTTTATTTGAGAACTGTGTATCCTGACATTTGAAAAATCTATTGGAAGCCCCGGTTATTGTTCTTCTAGTTGGCTGTACAGATTCTGCTTTGCATACAAGGCGCCCATTCATTATAAAATGTGACAATGTGTTGCGTCTTTGCTTAAATTGACTTGGGGAAAGACTTTCTTCAACGGTCAAGAGACTTGTGCCGTGTCCATATGACCTTTGAGCCATCTGTTAGAAAACAATGCCCTATTCCCCTGGAGTCTTCCCTCTGAATGGTTGTTGTCTTTATTGGGGCAAACATCTGTGCTCGCTGCATATGCGCCATTGACTAGTTTTATGGCTCTGCTGTTTATCGCTCTCTTATGGACAGCAGTCTTTAGTGATATCTCTTCATTTAATATCTGCCAAGAAGTTTTTGCTTATCTAAGCCCTAGTCGGTTTATGTGGTTTTTATGCTTTTTTTATATATATGTAACCACGTTATGATCAGAACTCTAATAATGTGCAATAATGTATCTATTAGGTATCTATTGATACACATATATGGGGATATTTTACAGTATAGTCATGATGTAAAACAAGAGCATGATGTCCATGTAGTGTACAGAAGTTAATGTGTGGAAGCTTCTGGATGTTTCTGGATGGTCTATGTAGTCTTGTGCTTATGTGTAATGTCATTGTGTTGCATGTGAGTGAATTTGATGTGTATTGCATAGCTGCAGCACTGAATGGATTACAGTCTGGGTCATGTCTGAAAAATGTATCTATTTGCTTGTCATGTGACCTTGTTATATATATATATATATATATATATATATATATATATATGGATGCAAGGTGCATGAGTGAGAGTTGTTTGGGCTTTTTGGACGCTGAGAGAGGAAGGCAAAGGACTGTCTTCAACCTGCACAAAGACACCTTTGATCTGAGTGTAGAGGGGATGGAGGAGGCTGAGCGGATAGACTCTTGGTGCCGTGAACCCCCTTCTTCTTCACCGTGTGGAGCGTGCAAAGCGTGACAAGCCGCAAGTTGTGCGAGTTTCCCACCGAGCAGTGTGGAGCGCAAGTCTACAATTCCGTGAGGGTGGACCAGTAGAGAGTCGTCAAGGTTGGTCGTGAGAAAGTGTCTGGGACTAGAGAACCACAGATAACTTGGCCTGTAAGTCACTCTCTTCTCCCGTGTTTTCCCCCCTGTCACATCATTTGTTCTTCTGCACTAACTGTCCTGACGGTGGATGTAAAAGTGAACTGCATTTGGAGTTGTTACAAGTTATTCTCAGTAAACAGTTTCAGCGATCGTTCCCGTTTTGGCCGTTAAACTCCCCCCTCCCCCCTCCCCGTGTGTGTGTGGACTCTTATTTCTATCACTGAAAGATCACGGCAAAGGAAGGAAGGATGGCATCACACATGACAAAAGAGGACTAAAGTAAACCCGTTTCCTGGTTACCCTTCATCTTAAAGGAGATGTCCCGCGCCGAAACGGGTTTTTTTTTTTTTTAAACCCCCCCCCCCGTTCGGCGCGAGACAACCCCGATGCAGGGGTTAAAAAAACAAACAGCACAGCGCTTACCTGAATCCCGGCGGTCCGGCGTCTTCATACTCACCTGCTGAAGATGGCCGCCGGGATCCTCTGTCTTCGTGGACCGCAGCTCTTCTGTGCGGTCCACTGCCGATTCCAGCCTCCTGATTGGCTGGAATCGGCACGTGACGGGGCGGAGCTACACGGAGCCGCTCTCTGGCACGAGCGGCTCCATAGAAGACTGCTGAAGACCCGGACTGCGCAAGCGCGGCTAATTTGGCCATCGGAGGCCAAAAATTAGTCGGCACCATGGAGACGAGGACGCTAGCAACGGAGCAGGTAAGTAAAAAACTTTTTATAACTTCTGTATGGCTCATAATTAATGCACAATGTACATTACAAAGTGCATTATTATGGCCATACAGAAGTGTATAGACCCACTTGCTGCCTCGGGACATCTCCTTTAATAGCCTGCCGTTAGCCTGCTGGGCGTCCCCTTGGCTACTCTCCGGGTGGAAGACGGTAGAGCCACCGTAATAAGGCCTACATCAATCCCCGATGTCTCCTAGGCTGGTGCCTGCTCTTCGGATGCTACATCCACTTTACCAACTGCTATAGGGCCCTTCTTTACCATTAGGCCAGGTTCATTGTAGTATAGCACACAGTTGGACAATTACCCAGGGACATAGCTATAGTAAAGTTGGTGTAGAAGTAGCAGTAATACCTGGGCTCTGGTGCCTGAGAGACCCTGAAGGCCGTCTGCCACGTAAGTAGACTCCAATATTATAAGTGGCATATAGTAAATGGGGGGCCTATTACAGATTTTATATTGGGGCCCAGGAGCTTTAAGTTACAACTCTGGTGATAAATGCTGATTCTGTGGATACCCCTTAAGGATGCAGTCATATGTTCTGGAAATGCTTCGTTTTTTCCGCTGCCAAGACGCTACGGAAAAACCATAGCAAAAATGTTTACTATTGAAGTGAATGGGACTTTAAGCAAAGTCTAATCTGCAGTTTTGCTACATTTCTGCTGCTGAAATTCTACAGTTGAATGACGTAGTTTACGCAACGTGTAAACGTACCTTTAAGGGGCTTATCACATCTAGACAACCCCTTTCCATATGGCCTTTTAGAACATATAGATATCATAGAAGGGGGTCTCATTTGAAACTGCTCTCAATTAGATGGAGAGTAGAACTACTGCAAACAGTCCAACCCAACCCCTGCTTGTTATACATTCATGTGATTAGAAGGCTTGTAATACTACAACTCCTCTGCTACCGCCACTGTATGTATGACCAGCTGAACCTTCTCTGGCAATAACAGCTGATCCTCAAGGATATGTTGTTGGTGTAGGGTATTCTGGTTCCTTCAAGTTCAACTCGCTTATTCCATGCAGACTAAGCAGTTTTAGATGAATCAATTATGGATGCGCCTGTATTATGGACGAGTGTCCCAACCTGACGGGGGTCTACTGAACCAAAATCCCCCAAACTACTGAGGCAGAATCTGAGATGCTATGGTATAAGTTTAGGTCAGAAGTCCCACGTTAGGGCAAGGAAAGCCATCCTTATTATGAGGTCATAAATCTCATCCAAAACTAGACGAAGGGTGCATTCTCATGCCATAACAAAATCTTCATTAACTGAGCATTGCAACACAACAGCACATTTACATATGGGGATTTATTCCACTACCACGTACCTTGTTCAGGTGACATGAAGAGTTAATTCAAGTTTTGAACAAACCCTACAGCAGTGATGGCAAACCTTTTATAGACTGAGTGCCCAAACTGCAACCCAAAGCCCATTTATTTATTGCAAAGGGCCAACATGTCAGCGGGCAGGGCTTATCATGACGTATGATTTTACCTCCGTCCTTATAAAAAGGACAGGGCAGTTTCAAAATGGACAGTGTGCAAATTTTGACTGCTTTTTGGATGCGGAAATGCTGTGGAATTTGCCACGGAAATGTCCATTGAGGTCATTCTGCAGCATTTCCACCACGTATAAACATACCCCAGCAGTAATACTGACCCCCACAGTGGCCTCAGTAGTAATAGTGACCCCCTACAGTGGCCTCAGCAGTAATAGTGACCCCCACAGTGGCCTCAGCAGTAATAGTGACCCCCACAGTGTTCCCCATAGTGGCTTCAGCAGTAATAGTGACCCCCACAGTGGCCTCAGTAGTAATAGTGACCCTCACAGTGGCCTCAGTAGTAAAAGTGACCCCCACAGTGGCCTCAGCAGTAATAGTGACCTGCACAGTGGTCTCAGCAGTAATAGTGTTCCCCATAGTGGCCTCAGTAGTAATAGTGACCCCTACAGTGGCCTCAGCAGTAATAGTGATCCTCACTGTGGCCTCAGAAGTAATAGTGTCCCCCATAGTAGCGCCAGTAGTAAAAGTGTACCCAACAGTGGCCCCAGTAATATTATTGTTTCCCACAGTAGCCCCAGCAGTAATAGTGACCCCCACAGTGGCCTCAGCAGTAATAGTGACACCCATAGTGATCCCAGAAGTAATACTGACCCCCACAGCAACCCCAGCAGTAATAGTGACCCCCACAGTAGCCCCAGTAGTAATGCTATTATTACTAATAGTATCCCCTATATCAACCCCAGTAGTAATAGCTCGCCCCTGAGACCCATATACTTACCCCTCCTCCTTGTCGAAGTGCCGCTGCTCCTCTGTTCGGCGCTGCTGCAAACGTCAGTGTGTGCATCCAGACACATCCTCCCCTCTGCTCTTGCAGAACCAAGGAGGAGACGTCAGGGAAGGAGGACCCTGGGTGCACACAGACGTCACAGTGTGCGCCTGGGATCACTGCAGCTAGCAGTGCCGCTAAATGAATACCGGCCGGGAAGCTGTGGTATTCACTACCTTGGTGAGCGGCCGCCGGCACGCGAGCCAGCAGGGAGGGTTCTTCGTGCCGCCTCTGGCACACGTGCCATAGGTTCTCAACCACTGCCCTATAAGAAGGATCCTAGATGGACAGGTGGCTGCTCCTCTCCCCAAAGTTTAGTATATTCCCTTGTAGTGTTGGATTTGGGTAAGGTCTTTTCTTGCCCTTATATTTATGCAGGTAATTTTCTCTTGTACACACTGCGCAGACATCTCAGCTGTGTGGTGTCCAGCTCTTACTCCTTGCCTTACAGACTACAGTTTTCTATGGCTGGATGCTACAGGTAGCAATTGTGTGTGCCATCATTGGCTCAGCTTCTGCATTTTGCAGCAACTGAGAAGTAGTTACTAAACCGTAAGTAGGTTTTATCTATTTGTTCTAAGCCTGTTACAGCCCATTGCTACATATAAAATAAAAGTGATGACTTTGACATTATGCTTGGGTGTTTACTTCTAATGTAAAGAGGTTTTCCAGGCAACACCGGTTGTAGGTGCCGGGCTACACTTGGTCGAAGCTGTGCTTGTAATTGCAGGCTTGTGTCCCATTGATTTCAATGAGAGTGCGCCTGCAATTACGAGTGCCGGACGCTAGACGAGTCGGAGCAGCAGCTTCTGCTCATACACTGGTATATTCTGGGACTGACAGCCTGGAAAACTCCTTATTAGTTAGATGCAAACACATTGAATGCTTGCAGCTACTATGCCACTTTTCTACGCCACTCATAACAGTCTGTCGTAAACAGTGCGGAGTTTTCCAAAAATTGCCTAATTATATTGTAACCTTGTTATAGCTCATTGCTATATCTTCATATGCAAAACAGCTGCTGATTTTGATTAAACATTCAATTGGAAAGCTTTGCCATCTTTCTACACCACATATAGCAGTCTTGCATGCACAGCGCTCTGTTTTTAAAACCTACCATATGAGATCGCCATCTTAATCTTTTATCAAAATAAGCTGGCATTTAGCCTCATACCTGAGGCCAGATAAACCAGGCCCTCTAACATATGCTTGTGGGCATCTGAAACGGTGCTTTGAGTTTGAGATTAAGATCTGACACTATTAGTGTCCCTCTTTTGCTTCCCTCTCTCTAGAGGGAGTATCTCACCCCTGCTAACAGCTTTCGGGAACATTGACTGGTTCAAGATTGAGAAAGGTGTCCGACAAGGTGGCATTCTATCACCGGCCCTGTTAAATCTGTACGCCGAAACAATCATGAGACGATGCAACCTGGAAGAATCAACAATTAGAGTGAAAATCGGTGGGAGAAACATCAACAACCTTCAGTATGCCGATGATACAACGTTGACAGCGTAACGTGAAAAGGAACTGTTATATTGGATCCGTAGAGTTAAAGAAGAAAGTGAAGTTCATGGGGCTGTACTTCAAATTAAAGAAACCAAAGGTAATGCTGACAACAAGTAATGGTACAGTCTACGTAAAAATCGACAATGAGAAAATTGAAGCAGCTAAAGATTTCCTCTTCCTCGGATCCAACATTGACAGCAATAGAGAATCAGAACCAGAGATCGAACACAGAATTGCAATGCAAGGAATGGCAAGGATATGGAAGAGCAAATATATTAGCATTGCTACAAAGAACCGAATGATAAATGCAATCGTGTTTCTGATCTCAGATAGAAGGAAAATTGATGCTTTCGAGCTATGGTGCTTAAAAAGGCCGCAGCGTAACTGTACATCCGTCCCCGTACATGCTCCTGGTAAACATGTACAGTGATACTGCTGCCTCTGATTGGCTGCAGATGACACCTGACTTCCGCCAGGCCGTCTACCTGGAAGTCGCCACCGATACTGGCGGCAGCTCTCGGCTGCTTCCTGGGGCTACGGGACAGGCGAGTATGCCCTATTTTTTTACTTTAGGGCTCATGTCCACGGGGAAAATATGATTTAGGATCCGCAGCGGATCTCCCGCATGCGGATCCGCATCCCATAGGGATGCATTGACCACCCGCGGGTACATAAATACCCGCGGATCGTCAATAAAAGTGATTTTAAAAAAAATGGAGCATGAAAAAATCTGGACCATGCTCCATTTTCATGCGGGTCTCCCGCGGGGACGGCTCCCGCGGGCTTCTATTGAAGCCTATGGAAGCCGTCCGGATCCGCGGGAGACCTAAAATAGGAATTTAAAGCATTTACTCACCCGCAGCGGGCCGCGAAGCTCTGCTCTTCCTCACGGCCGCATCTCCCTTGCTTCGGCTCGGCGGATGTGCCCGGCGCATGCGCGCGGCACGTCGGCGACGTGCCGGCGACATGCCGCCGGCGTCAGGAATTCATCCGCCGGCCGAAAATGAAGATCCGGCCGTGAGGAACAGCTGACCTTCTCCGCCCGCTACGGATAGGTAAATGCTTTTAAATTTCTATTTTCAGCGCTCATGTCCGCGGGGCAGGAGGGACCCGCTGCAGATTCTACATGGAGAATCTGCAGCGGATCTGATTTTCCCCGTGGACATGAGGCCTTAGGCTAGGCGAATGGGGTTTCGCTGTAATGACAAAACCCATTTAATAGCAGTCATACCAATCTGGCTAAAGGAAATGTGATTTTCCCATTGGTCCTTTCCATTGCAAAGGTTGAAAACTACACCAATTCCGTGTTAAATCTAAAACATGAAGAATTTGTGGCAGATTTGTCAGTGAAGTAAAATTTACACCACTTATGAATCCATCCTAACCAAGGCCTTTTCAAACTGCGGGTCAGGAAGGGTATCATCTCTCCTTAAGGAGAGCACCTAGAAGGTGAGTGAGGAGACTTATAAGGCCATACAAGCTCTTCTGGGTAATATGAAAATAAAGGAGATGGAACAATACCTCTGCAGCGCCACCTATTGGATGCCAGTATTCCTGCAAATCAATGTCCAACCCTTTATACAGGTCTTTGTAACAATGATTGGGAATTGAAAACCAAAAGCCAGAATCCCATACACAGACAGCTGTTTCAGGGTGTTTGCCCTTCATCAGTGTGCAGTGGGTTTCTGGCTTGACTAGTGAGAGGTTTGTGACATGGGTCAGGAAGGGTACCATCTCTCATTAAGGTGAGTTAAGAGGAGATGAGTGAGGAGGCCATACAGAGGTGTTACATCTTCCTCGTTTTCAAACTGTGAGACGGCCTTAGATTGCTGTCAAACATGTAACTTTTGCTCAGGGTTTTTTTCTGCAGTTTTGAGAATAAAACCAGGAGTGGATTCAAAAAGAGAAGTAGTATTTAACCCTTATACTTCCTCTCCCTTTATGATATGCACATGGGCAATTTAAATGTAACTTTCATTGGAGAGCATTCGGACATCCTGTCCATGTGCTGTCTGATGTGCTGAACACCACACATTGACATGTGCCATCCTCTCCTGAATTGGACAAGAATAGGACCTGCTGCAATTTGATGTAAGATGCTTCCCTGGGACAATTTCTCAGTTGTGACATCCTACAGAATCAGAGATAACCTGCATCCAATTATCATTACAGCCAATTGTGCTGATTTACAAGATAATGGTTTCTCTAGCAGACTAAAATCAGAAGTTGCTCTGCATGTAAATGTGAGACCCCCATATAGACACATATGTGGTATGTGCCACGCATACAGTACGAGGCTGGCGCTGGGCATAGATGGCTTCATACAATCAGCAAGCTGTATATAAATCCCTGCTTTCTCGCTACCTGGGTGTTCATTGAGATAAATGTTTGGTGCAGTAATCACTCCACTGCAAGGCTCTGCAGTATGTTCCTAGAAGAGTTGTTGCATGGCTGTTAGGCCTCCAGCACATTAGTGTTTCTTTAAAATACGAATACATACGGACCCATATTCTATGGTGCACCACAAACTACCGCGTTCATTGCATGCACTATTCCCATTTGATTAACAGATGAGACTTACCTATTCAAGTCAATGGGGAAACAAAAAAAACAGAAAGCACTCAAATGACACCCGTGTGCTGTCCGTTTTTTTTGTTTGTTTGTTTTTTTTAAAGGATGCAAAAAAAAAAAGGATTTTTTTAGGTTTTTTTTGCAGACATGAAAAACAGATGGCACATGGAAATAAAAAATAGACACATGGACTGAATAGGGACCAAATATGGAAGCCACATGGAGCTGCATACAGATGGCAAAATGTCCGTTTTTTCAAGATGTAGCACAGATTGTTTTTGTTTTAACACAAATTTGTACTTAGCATAAAAAAAGATTTTTTTCCTCAAGTTTATATGGTATAAGGAACATATATGGTGCAGTAAACTTAACTGGAGCAACCAGTGTCAGGCAGCGGCTGCCAAGGCAAACAGGATCATGAGGGGCATCCAAAGAGGTCTAGGGGCACATGACAAGAACCTTGTTCTTCCTCTTTACAAGTCACTGGTCAGACCACACATGGAATACTGTGGACAGCTCTAGGCGCCGGTACTCAAGAAGGACATATCAGAGGTACGAAGGCGGGCAACTAAAGTACGAGAACATTTACAAAACGCTGTACGCACAATTTTGCTCAAGCACTGCACTAAAATTTTGCGACAATTCTTCCTTCTGTGCCAGCCCTGCTAACATAGAAGGGAGTTCTTTACTGTAAGAGCTGTGAAACCGTGGAACTCTCTGCCTGAGGATGTGGTGATGGTGAACTCAATAAAAGAGCTCAAGAAGGGCCTGGATGTCTTTCTTCAGTGTAACAATATTACATGTTATAGTCACTGATTAGTTTTGAAGGGTCGGTGATCCGGGGATGTTTCTGTCAGATTTGTAATGGAGAACAAATTATTGGCTTCTACCTCATGAAGTTCTTCTACCTTTCTCTGGATCAACACTTCTGGATGGTAGGCTAAACTCAATAAGGATATGTTTTTTCTGTCTTTACAGAATTCATGGAGCACCTATCAGAGTCAGTGACAGCGTCCCTGTTACAGAGCCAGCCCATGAATAACCCTCAGTCCGATACTACTCTTAGGACATTGTGGCTGGTGCTGAGGTCACCATGATTGGCTTTCTTGTGGAAGCACTTTGGCGGTGGTAATTCTTGGCACTGACAATGCCAATAGAAATATTGATATTGGTAGGACTGGTAGAAGACTGCCATAGTAGTTGCTTTTCTATTCTTTATATATTTTAGGAGTATCCTAACATTTTAAAACTCCCCTTTTAATAGATCTCTTGCCAAGACATCTTGTAAGATGAGCACCACTTGGGATACATTTTGGAGGGAGTTATCCTTTAATTATACAAATAGTATTTTAGTTCTGTTTTGTAACAGGGATGGGGCTGTGACAATCTCCTGCCTGTGATAAAACAGACATATGGTTGTCACTATGAATAGATCAAATAGCTAGGCTTGTGTTGGATGTCACTTCAAATGAATGCCGGGGATGAACCAGGAATATACGGCGCTCCCTCAAGTTTAATTTGTTTCGAGGCGACCACTGCAACTTACCAATGCTGTGAAAACTGGTAACTGGTTCTAAAGCCCCAAGAATAAAGGCCCTTTTGGTCAGAACGATTGTCATTCAAAAAATCGTTTAAATGAGCGAAAGTGATGGATAATTGTTTAGTCTAAAACTGCGCCAACAACCAAACGATAATTGTTCACTTCTTGTTTGCCATTCATTGTCCGCAGGCATAAAAATCACCGTCGGCTCGTTCACTTATCATTCAGTTTAAACAGCGCTCATTCAGTCCTTCTCATTCGATTGTACAGCGAATGTGAATGACTGAGTGATTTCTCGTTTGAACAAGCCAACAATGCATCTGCTAGTCTAAACAGGCTGCCCGAGTGAACTTGTTGAAACGACAAATCAACAGGTCTAAATGGACCCTAAGAAAAAGTAGCAAACTAAAATAAGCAGATAAGTGCTAGTTCAGATTAGAATTAGGGATCCGGTTTCCTGTTCTGTTCGTGGAGCATGAAAACAGCACTCCCTGGCCGAATGGTTCTAGTGTGTGATGGACCCCTGTTGACTATAATAGGGTCTGTACGATTTACGGCCAGCAGTCTGGTATTTCGTCGGAACTTGCAGGACAAAATAGTGCTTCTTCTGTGCTATTTCATACTGTTTTCTACCAGTAATCAGCAATTGAGATTCCAAATGGTGATCAATGCAGGATAGAAGCCATGTAAAGGCCAGAAAGAGTGTTATTTCTTATGTATGCACACATAGCAGCCTATTGTCAAAGTTATCTAAAAAGTGAAGGACCCTTTAAATATTCTTGCAATGGTGGTACAACCCCTTCACCTATTATCATTATTTAGGCACTGTATGGCCGGGCTCACACAAGCGTGGGGAAGACCTGCAAATGATTGCTGAAACGAATTGTGTATAGCCATGCATGAGTGAGGTTTTCTGCGTGGATGTACAAGTATAGACAGCGTATTGTCCGCGCCGAAGAAAGATCGCAAGCAGGGAATGACATCAGAAAGTAGCCTGACCCCCTGGAAACACCCTTCTATCACCCAGGTGACATTCTCTTGTTCAGTCGTGGTGAGTGCTGTTCTAAGAGTCTTCAGAACGGGATACTTTTCTCTTGGCTTGGCTGGTTTTTATACTACTTTTTTTGGAAGTCATATGAACCACTTTATAAAAAAACAGAAAAACAAACCCTTCTTCCTAGAAGAGCCCAGAAGAATAAGCAGAGGTTGCAGACAGCAGTCTGAATGGTGTGTTCCCCCCCAGATTCCATCCTGCATTGTCTGCCCACTGCTTTCTTTATACCATTTGTTATCTGGTCTCCTAGCAACTTGCGTTCGTTCCGCGTTCATACACAATGTAATTGCATATTCACTGCGGATCAAACGCATCCATAGAGATCAATGGACCCCATATGTGTGGCATCAAAATAGATCATGCTGCGATTGAACTCCCGATCGCGGAATTCGCAATTCCTACATGCAAGTGTGAGCGAATCGGCGAAAGTTAATGCATTTCAATGCCCAAGTATTACCGCCTATCGTACTGATTGGGGTATTATTTGGGCATTGTAAGGTGGTATTATTTGAGCACTTACTGATAGTATTGTGCAGGCATTTCACGGAAGCATTATTTGGTATTATGTAGCAGTATTGGGGTATAAACGTTAAAACGTAACTGCCAACTAAAGCGTGCTTACATCCGACAATGCAAAGGCATATTTACTGTGCTTTTTATTTACGCTTTGGCAGAAAGCCTCTTTCAAATCACTTGGGGGAAGAAAGTAAAAACCACCAGTGTGCATTCTCCTCGCGCCTGTGTACTGTGAATTCATATTATAACTCAATATTCAGTGATGTGAGAAATGTACTGAACATTTACATCTAAGCCAAGGCTTTAAATGCTATTGCCTAAGGAAAGTCAGCAAGGATCAGGTGTAATTAGAATGGTGCCATATGGACAGTTCCCGCATTTAGAAGGACATTCCGTAAAAAATACAGTAGTTACTGAGCAAAATATTTACAGATTTACGGACAATGGCGTACAATTCTGCATGTAGGGATGTATCAACTCTAGTTAAACACTGCAGGTGATCCTTTAATCTTGAAATGGAACCAATTTCCTACTTATTAGGCCATTTTTTAAAAGCCTTCAAGGTGGATTTTGTGCCAGATGGCAAGTGTGCCAGTGATTTCATACTACACTAGACGACCTTACTATTAAGGAGGGTAATGTTCCATTTAACATATAAGCAATGTGTAATTTAAAGTGTTAAAAGCTTTACCTAATGAGATGCCAACCTGAAGTGTTGCAATAAAAAATCTGCAATTCAGCGCCCAAGAAGTATAAGCTAAGTCCCTGTGGCATTACAGTAGATACGCTCTATGGCCGCAGCAAACAGCATTCAGTGTCCTTTAAGTGTGACAGGAACCTAGCACAAAAGGCTACCTCTGTGACCATTTTCTATTGGCCAAATGAATCTAAAATATAGAAGAAACAACTTAGCAATAGGTCTTCATTAAAAATGTCCTATCGTTATGCTTCTACAGCACCAATGCAGACCTAGGCTTCCCCATGGAGAAACATAAGTCTGCATAGTAGCTGTAGGGACAAAGTAATAAGGAATTGTTAATAAAAGCCTATTGTATCTTTTTAACTTTAGATGCGATGGGACTATTCAGAGTGTTGGTTGGGAAGGTGAAGGTAACCTTTAATTCAGTTATATCAGAGATGTAAGTACCGGACTCAAACACAATCAGCAAATTGTTCAGTATCAAATGCAATTTCCACAAAAGTCCAAGCGCTAAAATAGGAAGTTACAAGAGGAAGCAAGTAAGCTGAGAGCATTCATCCAATACTTCCCAAAAACCAACTGCAAGTGTATATTTAACAGTTCGTTACATGGGTAATAATTTACAGTCATGTCAGTGCCCCATAGAGGTGCCAACCAGCTTCCCACAGATCTAAGGCCTCCCTCACACGGGCGATTTTGTACAGCGTTTAGCGCTACCTTTTCAGCGCTGCGCTAAAGGCTGTACTAGGCTTCTATTCATTTCAATGGGGCTGCTCACACAAGCATCAAAACGTAGCATCTGCAACGCGGCGCTTTGACAGCGATGCATATTCTATCTCTGGACGTTTTCAGCCCTGCATCGCCTATTGAAAAGAATGGGCAGCATTTTCAGCTCTACCTAAAAAAAAAGGAATTCGTTCAGCTGGCGCCGTTGGGGTCCCCACCACTGTTCTCCGGAGCTCCAGGCAGGCTTCCAGGCACGTCTCATCAGCGACAGAGGATCTTTTGCTAGTGACAGGGATTGAAATCCACACCTCCCAGCGAGAGATTGCTTTGATTGGTTTAGGCGCGCCAGCTCTGCTAATCAAAGCCAGTACTCGATGCACCAATCACAGCTATTCAATGAATGGCTGTGGTTGGTGCATCCAGTACTGGCTGTGATTGGCTGAGCCTGCTGACACTCAGCAGGCTCAGCTAATCAGAACAATCTCTTGCTGGAGGTGGGGTCTTCAAAACCCATCACTAGCAAAAGATCCTCTGTCAGCGATGACAGGTGCCAGGAACTTCAGAGAACAGCCACAGGGAACGGGATAGTGCCAGCTAGGTGAGTATTCATTTTTTTTAAAGCATCCTTGGCTACGTTTTCATCTGTGCTGACAATGCTGCTGAAACCACAATAAACGCAGCGTTGAAAAACGCCTGTGTGAGGGAGGACTTAATCAACGTCCACTTTCCTACTAGTCCAGAGAGATGTTTTGGAACTTTGGAGTCAGCTCCTTCTTCTGGGCTTTGGATAGCAATCTGCCTCACTCCAGAGGTGTTTATTTGGGAGTGCTACTGCTTCTCCTAATCTCCACTTTCCTGCTAGTGTCTGTATAGGTGTCTGTAAAAGGGCTTAATGCTCCGACCTCTTCTCTGTGCAGCAGAAGGTAACATTTGGCAGCTGTGGGTAAAAATGGTGACTTGAGTGATTTTGATAATGGGCAGATTATTGATCCTAACTGGTGTGGTGCCAGTATTTCTGAAAGTCATGTTTGCTGACTGTTGCCGAACCATGGTATCAAAAGTGTACCAAGACCAGTGGAACCATGAACATATATCTGACAGATCAGACAGGCCACGTGTGGTTCATCCTAGAGGCGAGCATCAGGTGGCAAGTCTGGTAGGTCAATAACGATGTGCCACAGTGGACCAACTGACCCAGCAGTACAAAGGCGGGAGAGTTAGATAAATTTACACAGTAACCATACAGTGTAGCTTGCATCAACTGGGATTCAATAGCCGAAGAACAACAAGAGTGCTTCTGATGACCCCATGGTCATGGTTTGGGGAGCATTTTCCTGGCATGGTCTAGGACTGTTGGTCATCATACCACATTACCTAATGGTGAAAGCTAATGAGAATGCAAATCCTACTTATCTGCAAAATGTTCGCAACCTTGTGGAATCTGTTCCCCAAAATCCAAAAGCCGTAATCACCCAATTATTGAGTAAGTATTCCCAATGCAGTGAACATTCAGTGTATATTCAAATGAAGCTCTCCTGGCCATGTGATCAATGTGCGATCAGCTCCTCAAACCCATGGCAAATAACTGATATCATAGCAGAAAGTTGCAGCAAGTTATATATTTTGCCGGCAGCAGTTACAGAGCAAATATAGTATTGCATGCCAAATTCATATGAACGGCTAAGCATGTAATACAAGAACATGACCTGGGGGGGCCAGAATGCCCCTCAACTGTAGCCACCCCACCCAATAAAGACAGGCAACTTCTCTTTGGATAAAGTGGCCACAGCAGCCAATTTTTTTTAACAAACTGCACATAAACATCATTAACAAAGATACGAGGGGGAGTCCTTGGAGCCACAAAATCTGGTGCAACACATCAAAAAACACGAACACTGCCCTGCCAGACTGACAGGCTCAGGGGCACTACAAGGGTGGCTACTACTACCGTACCTTGTGGCTGGAGGAGAGTCTACTGCACCCCTCCACCACCACCAGCCAAGTCACTGCACCAGACACCATACCAATTAACACAAAGGAGGGAGTTTTAACAGGTGGGACTGAGCCCACCCAACCCCCCCCCCCCCCACGCAATTTCCAAGGACCCCCCCCCCCACACACGCTACAGCTGCCATGACAACAACACATCTCACTTCCCAAACCCACCAATCAGGAGGGTGGGTCTCTCTGCACTTCTTCACCAAAGATGGCGCTTCCCGCCACCCCTTTCCTTAAATAACCCCCGCATCCTTTCTCCACCAATCCCTATGCTACCCCTCCTTTCTTCCAGCACCTTCTCCATTTTACCTTCCAAAATTAACCCCTTCCTAACTCACCCCGGTTCTCTGATCCCCCGTGTCATGCTGGGCTCTCTATTAAGGGGGCCCCGCTGTCCCCTCGCTCCAGCCCTAACCTTGACTAATAGAGAGGTCCCAAGTTGGATGACAACCCCCCCTCTGGGCTATCTGTATGACCTAATTTTCAAACAACTATTTAATTAAAAATTGAAAAAAAACTTTGATTATATAATTTCTACATACATGACTATCGTCTATTGGGCCTCGGAATTCTTTAGCATTTCCCTGGACCACCAGAGACATATTGACTTTGCCTGTGGCTAGCTGCATAGTGAGTCCGGATTCCAACTGTAGTCTGGTACAGTTTTGAGGTGTTTCTTGGCTCGCACTGTGTAAAGTAAAACTACCAGATTTTGCTGGTAAGGTCTACTTCAGGGAAGTCTATCAGCTTGAACATGCTGTCCAAGCTGCAGGCATCAAGTTGTGGAGCAGGAGGAGCTGAGCAGACAGATATATAGTTTTATGGGGAAACATTCAGTATAAGGGTGACTACCCACTAGCATTTTTTTTACTGCGAAATTCGCAGCGTTTTTTTTTTCCTGCAGGGGTCTATGGGCTATGGGACTTGTAAAGCTAAAATCGCGATTTTGCACGATCGTGATTTTAACATTACAAGTCCCATAGACCCCTGCAGAAAAAAAAAACGCTGCGAATTTCGCAGTGAAAAAAAACGCTAGTGGGTAGTCACCTAACTTGTATTTTATTCATTTAAACTTCTGCACATTCTGAGCTGAAGAGTCCAACGGGCGGTCCTATCAGTGATTGGTAGCTATCTGTGTATGACTGTACATACAGGGGTATCTGCCAATCACTGATAGCTCCGCCCACTGGACTCCAGTTTAGAATGAGCAGAGATATAAATGACTAAAATACAAGTTATACTGAATCTTTCCCCATAAAACTATATATCAAACTGCTCAGCTCCTCCTGCTCTATAATATGATGCCCGCCAGAGGCATAACTTGAAGCTCCTGGGCCCCAATGCAAAACCTGTAACAGGGCCCCCAAACTATAATGCTTTATTCATAGTACTGGGCTCCCTATATGGAGAAGAGAGGCCTTATGGGCTCCCTAAGGCTCCTGGGCCCGAGTGCGACCGCATTCCCTGCATCCTCTATAGTTATGCTCCTGATGCCGGCAGTTTGGAGGGCATGTTCCAGCTGACAGATTCCCTTTTAGACAAACCTAGCAGATGATTTCAGCTGTTCCATCCAACGGCAGAATATGATAGAGGGAAAGAAGCTGAGCTCTGTGATATGTAGTTTTATATCATTTAGAGCAGAATTCGTGATTTAAAAAGCATACTGTGTTTCCCCGAAAATAAGACAGTGTCTTATATTAATTTTTGTTCAAAAAGGTTTAACTTTTTTACACGTATAGCTGCCTGGACACTATTCAAATTGACTTTTTTAATTAAATGTTAGCCATGCTTAATTTTGGAGTAGAGCTTATATTTCAAGCATCGTCAAAAAGCCTGAAAAATCATTTTGCATCCTCAAAAATTCTGGAAAATCATGCTATGTCTTATTTTCAGGGTATGTCTTATTTTCAGGGAAACAGTAGTAGATCCTGACAGGACTCCTAGGAGAGACAGTGAGAGTCCTGATTACCCCACCCTCACAGAGTGATTGACAGCCTTCTGCACACACACTGACAGCGGGACAGCTGTCAGTCACTCACTGTGGGTGGGACAGTCAGGATTCTGTCTCATAGGAGTCCTGCCAGGATTTGCTTTGCCTTTCCCTCACAATTCCAGCTCCAAAGCACATTGGAGATGCTTACTTCGAACAGTGTTTGACATGCCGGTCTAATTAAAGAAAGTGCAGCAAATGTACTAAATGCCACTAAGTGCCAGTCTGAAATATATGCCAGCTGCGAGCTGACAGATTTCAGATATAATTTTTGTCAGTTTTTGGCATAATTTATAATAAATCTGTTGCCTGCCGGTGGTCACACCCCCTCCAGCTAAGCCACACCCATATTTTACCCCCAAACCTTTTTATGCCACAATTGTTGTGCATGGATCGTCATAAATTCCCCCATATATAGAGCTTTGTTTCTCTCCCTCTATCCTATTCTGCCCTCAGATGGGCACGTAAATCATCTAACAGGTTCACTTTCACAGTCACTGGACATGCGTTATACAGTATATAACTTCGCTATACCTGACACGTGTTATTTAAAGGGGTTGTCCCGAGGCAGCAAGTGGGTCTGTACACTTCTGCATGGCCATAATAATGCACTTTGTAATGTACATTGTGCATTAATTATGAGCCATGCAGAAGTTATAAAAAGTTTTATACTTACCTGTTCCGTTGCTGGCGTCCTCGTCTCCATGGTGCCGACTAATTTTCGCCCTCCGATGGCCAAATTAGCCGCGCTTGCGCAATCCGGGTCTTCTGCAGTCTTCTATGGGGCTCCGTGTAGCTCCGTGTAGCTCCGCCCCGTCACGTGCCGATTCCAGCCAATCAGGAGGCTGGAATCGGCAATGGACCGCACAGAAGAGCTGCGGTCCACGGAGGAAGAGGCCATCTTCAGCGGTGAGTAGAGAAGTCACCGGAGCGCGGGGATTCAGGTAAGCGCTCCGGTGAGCTTTCTTTACCTCCCTGCATCGGGGTTGTCTCGCGCCGAACGGGGGGGGGGTTGAAAAAAAAAAAAACCCGTTTCGGCGCGGGACAACCCCTTTAAGTAAACATCTAGTAGGTCTCTGTTGGTATTAGTTATCGGCAGTACGAAGAGGTTGATCCTAAGCAGAAGAGATGACACATACATATATATGCTGTGTGTATAAGGCTGGCTTCACACGGGACCGAAATTCCACGAAAATCTTGAGGAATGACCGCATTGGAAATTTCGCAAGATTTCCACTGGAAAAATGCAGCTTCAAAACCCACGGCCTTTTGCCGCCGGCTTTGGAGCAGCTTCACCGTAGGCATTCTCCTGCGACTGTGTCTCCCCATAGAGAGGCCACCGCGGAAAGAATTGACATGCCGCGGATTTTAATCCTGTGCTGCATGTCAATGTCAGCGCGGTTTGACCGCAGTGTGTGGACAAGATTTTTGATAAATCTCGTCCACTTTTCTGGCTAATCCCGGGATTAAAAATGCAGACGGAATTTTCATGCAGAAAGTCCGCACAGACATTCCATGGCAATTCCACCCTGCGTGAACCCAGCCTAAGTGTACATTTCTGGCATAATTTATCCAGTTTCTGGCATAAAATATACATAAATCTGTCAATCTGGGCAGCCAGAGCCCTTCTTCCGACAAGCCCCTTCCACCTTTTGGAAAGGCAATGGGACTGGCACAGAAGGAAGAAAAGTCGCAAAAGTTTTGTGCAAGTTTTGGTACCTGGGATACCATGGGGTATATTGATTGGTACCTGACATATATGAGGTTGAAGAAACAAAACTATGTCTGTGATAATATAAATTGTTGCAAAGATTTTCCTTCCTATTTTGTAAAAATGGCATTATAATAATTTTCTGTCATTTTAGAAAAAACGGGCAAAAACGTCTGCAAAAACATCACAAGCAAAGATCTCAGTCCTCATAGCAAGCTACATACAATCATGCAGGAAATCCCCATTTGTCCTGCTGCCATCTAAGGAATAACTTTTTTCCTCTTTTCAAGAACAATTCAGGCGTTTTCATACATGGCCAGATCCCCAGAGCGGAAAATGAGAGGAGAATTTTCCGAATCGCTATAAATATTCTGAAGAATCTGCCTGGACTTTGCCTGCTATTCCTATCTATAAATAATACCGTACAGTAGGTCGCAGTAATAAATGTGTCATCTTTGTTCTTTGGAATTTGGCTGCATGTATTTTCACGATGGAATACATATTTTATGAACTGCAGGCTTGATTTCCTGGTCTAGTTAGAAGTAAAAAACAATTTATAATAAAGACAAATGGAAGGTTTATACTGGAACAGAGTATAACTCAACATAAGACGTGCTAGTAGAAAGTCCGGCCCAGGACCTGCTCAGAAAACGTATTCATTGGAATTAGTAATAGTAGTTATAATGCAAAGGTGGTGGCTATTTGGGATACACAAAATACCCAGGGCAAAGCATCATGGAGGTCCCTTGTCTCATTCCCTTTATTTACGCAGCTCGGCCCTCCTCCTCGCTATTATATAATCAGGACATACCAGGATTTTACAGAACTGAAGTTTGGAATTTGTGAAATAAGGACTTTGCCACTGTCTTAAAAATATCGTTGTGGAACCTCAACAGGTGAGTGATGAAAAAGTGTACATTTTACAATGTAGGCTTTTGTATTTGGCTGAGAGAGGTAGCTTGGTGCTGCTTGTGTGGATGTAGGTGAGGTTTGTTGTAGATGCTATGGCGATGATGAGTGAGTGTAAGGGCGAGCACCCACTGGCGTTTTTTTACCTGCGTTTTGCGTTTTGCGTTTTTCCTGCACAGGCATAGAGATAACATGTGTTCCTGTCCACTGGCGTTTTTTTTGCGTTGCGTTTGCGTTTTTAACATAGGAACTGTCAGTTGCATATGTGTCCCTATTTTTCTCCTAATGCACCCATGAATGTCAATGGAAATTAATGGAAAACGCCGCGAAAACGCCGCGAAAAACGCGCGGAAAAAACGCGAGAAACGCGGCGAAAACGCTGCGTTTTTTTCCCGCGGAGAACGCAAACGCCAGTGGATGCTCGCCCTTAGGCCTGCTGTGTTGTGGTACATCCTATGTTTTACGCCGCTTTCACACGACTGAGAAAATCTCGCGAAAAGATTTGTGTGTTGCGAGAATATGAATTCTTTTGAAGGAGGTCATATACGTGAGCGATTTTTTTTTTATCGCATTGCATCAGGGTGTGGGAAAAAAATCACGTAATGTCCTATCTTTGGGCATTCCCTCAGAACGCACCTCCCATTGTGCTCAATGCGAGGTAAAAGCAAGTGCAATTCGATCTAAGGTTTCCCACCGAAAACTATGGAAAACACTTGACGATCCTCCGGCGCTGTGACAGCTGTGCCGGAGGATCTCTATTTCGCTGCAGGGGAAATCGCACGTTGGGGAGCGCGATATCAGGCTGAGTTTCACGAACCGATATTGCACTCGCCTGTGTGAAATTAGCCTAGAATTAGCAAAAAAACTCTGTCCTCACATGTATATATTATGTAACTGCACATATTGCCTCATATTCACTCATCATCACCACTGCATCTACACGATGGCCATGGAAAAGTAGCCCAGCATGACACTTTTATGAAAGCTGTCTAAAAAAATAATCTGTTTTGGTGCTAATAGCAGCCAATCACAGCACCGCTTTCATTTCTTTTACTGAGCTGAAATGAAAGCTGCGCTGTGATTGGCGAGGTCTCTATCCTATGAGACAGAGTTGTTTTGATAACAAACTGTACCCCATCAGGCTAAGAGGTATTTATAGTATAAAAATATTTCATGTATAGCCTATATCTATCTGCTAGATACAGCCACACATACCAATCCATAGCATTAGTACACATGCCACCATGGGACTGCTTGTCTTCTGCATACCCCGCTCGGAGCGCTCAGCTGTATAACAGCTGGGCGCTCCAAGTGGGGAGCAGCTGGATGCAGAAGACAAGCAGCCCCGCTTGTCTTCTGCTCGGAGGGCTCAGCTATATAAAAGCTGTGCATTCTGTGAACACAGCATGAGTATACAGAAGACAGCGCTCCAGCTGTCTTCTGCATACCCCGCTCGGAGCTCACTCAAAACTGTCAATCAAACTGCTGTTTGAGCGATCACCTTGCCCTGTAAATGCACACAACAATTATCACTCAAAAGATGTCTTTTAAGCGACTTTTGAGCGAGAGTCGTTGTATCTAAACCAGGCATTACGCATTGGTATCTGAAAAAAAAATCTTCTGTGGAAATAGACATGCAAGAAAGAATTGAAAGCATGTCAAGTATAGCACCGGATTTTCAATGCGGATTCTACCTCTTCAAATGAGGGGGTGAATTCCGCACCAAAATCTCAATTAATTACTATCATTTTAGACTGGGATTCTTTACTGTAAGAGCAAACTCTTGCAAGATGTTGTGATGGTGGATTCACTGAACAAACATACACAGAGGGCGTAACAGCACACTACAAGCCTGAATAAACATGCCAACGTCAAATACATGAATAATGAATTGCATTACTACTATATTTAGTATGAATATAAATTTGAGGTTCTTGGCGCACATTTTGATCAAATTGTGACAGCCCTACTGCTCCAACAAGGAGACCTTTTCAGATGTGACCCTATTCTAACAAATAATCCTCTTGTTGACCATAGACCTACAATTCGCTTAGCAATTTCAGGAGGTGCCTGGATGCCTTTCTGGAAAAATAGAATATTACAAGTTATGATTGCCAGATTTGGAGTCAGGAAGGAATTTTTTGTCCTTAATATTTGGGCAATTGACATCGGACCATTATGGATTTTTGAAATCCTGTGGATGGACACAGTAGGATTATAGACTAGACTTGATGGACCTGTGTCTTTTTACAACCTCATCACTAAATACATATCTATAAACCTCATGGTTATAAGCATGGGCTCCACAAGAGGTCTAAATACATCCTGCAAAACGTTACCAAAAGATCTTTTAAGAATTGCAACTTGTGAGGTGGAGTTCCATAGTTTTTTCAGCACATCCAAAAGGTGTTCAATTGAATTTAGATGCCAAGTTAACACCTTTAACACTTTGTCAGGTCCCGCAAACCATTACTTAATGCATTATCCTGCTGAAAGAGGCCACTGTCGTGAGGGAATACCACTGCCATGAAGAGGGTACTTGGGGTATTATTGGTCTGCAACAATGTTTAGATAGGTGGAATATGTCAAAGTAACATTCAAATGAATGCTAGGACCCAGCAGAACTTTTGCCCACTGCATCACAATGCCTCTGCCACTTGTCTTCCAACAGTGCATCACAATAACATCTCTTCTCCAGGTAAGTGGCACACATGCTCCCAGTCATCCACAGGATGTAAAAGAAAACATGACTCATCCAACAAAGTCATCTTCTTCCATTGTTTCATGTAGGTATTGTTTCAGCAATGGACAGGGGTCAGCATGGACATTTGTCCGGCTGTGGCTCCATGGCTCCATACGCAGGAAGTAATTTGTCATACAGTAACTTTTCTGTAGTGTTGGCCAAGTCGGGCTAACCTTGGATCCCCATATAGATCAATGAGCCTTGGACTCCCATGATCCTATTGCTAGTTCACCAGGAGTCATTTCTTGGAATATTTTTTGCTAGGTAGTAGCTAATGCATACTGGGAACATCCCACAAGACTGTTTTCCAGATGCTCTGACCCAGTCATCTAGCCATCAGAATTTGTTCATTGTCAGAGTTACTCAGATCTTACACTTGCCCATTTTCCCTACCTCCAACACATCAACTTCAAGAACTGACACCATTGTCATAATATATAATCAATGTTGTTCCCTTCACCTGTCAATGGTTTAAATGTTATTTCTAAGGCTGCGTTCACACATGCGCTGGATCTCTGTTCGGAGGTTCAGTCACAGATCCGGCACAAAATACCGGAAGAAATAGTGCTGCATGCAGTGCTTTGTCTTCCAGTAAAATGCCGGGAAGCTGAGCGGATCCTATTATAGTCAATGGGGTCCGTTCGCCGCTGTTTGGTTTCATCATAAAATGGATTCATTCGGCCCGGGGATCTCCCTTTTCTGCCCGCCGAATGGAGCAGGAAAATGGAACTCCCGAGTGTAAGTGTGAAAGCAGCCTGATTTGTGTATGATCAATAAGTTATTTGTGAGATAACTCAAGCCCCTCAATAAATATTCTGGTTAACCCTAGCAGCAGGGGGCGCACATCAGAGGAAGCTTGTCTTCTCTTGGACCTTGTCAGCCCTTGTTGTCACTGGAGCCTAGGGAATACCATAGCATGAAGCACGCACACACTTCTAAGGGCTCCTTCACATGGGCATATTTGCATTTGTGCAAGCCTCAACATTGCGTTTTTACGGAATGAACTATGCTTTTTTGGGCACTTAACGGTGTATTTTACTGTACTTTTACTGCCCACAGGGCTAGTTCATTTGTACGCGACAAACACGATGCACCACTTGAAATGCTAATGAGTTCGAGATGTGTTCTTTTTATAGCGGAATTATGAATCTTCTTGATTATTGCGCACGCATTTGCGCCCCCCCCCCCCCCATTGACTGCTATGGGGACCTTTGGTACGCAAATGAGCAGAAACGTAGAGCGTGCTCTACGGGTTCTATTCGCTACGTATTGCGCACACTAATGTGCCCGTGTGAAGGAACCCTAATACCGCCGCTTATTTTGTTGTATGACATTGCACATGTGTTAAATTTGGCCCGATGTGCAATCTTGGTGGGGGAACATAGCAGCCTGCATTTGAATATACTGCATACAATACACGTATAACTAAAGCCTGGAGCAAACAGATCATAATATGGAAATTAATAAAAATGTCTGCATGAATGTTCAAATAGATACTGACTACTTTTTTCACATAAGAGCTGGGGTTGTATTTCTCTGGAAGACCGCCAATATGAGTACATTGTCCTGCCTGAAGGAAAATCATATTCAAAGTTATACAAATGTTCAACTCTGAAAAGCAGAAGTTCCTAAAATAATCAGGCCCATTATACCGTAAATACATTGAATGGTTCTTCTCAAGAAGCTCACAATGAAGGAATATTAATGAGGTGAAAACATAATAGAATGACATACAGTAGAATGCTCGTTAATAGTGCGTGGTTTTGCCCTACGTACAAGGTGTCCTTTTATCATACATGAAGTCAACTTATATAGTATATGAGCTAATAGAAGTCTGCATCGAACAGACTGATATTACATAATGACTATACTTAGAGAGGTTGAAGGGGTTGCCCAGTTGAAAACTACTGATGACCTATCCTTAAGATAGACCAGCACTAGTAGATCAACAGTGGTAGGGGTCTACTGCTCACCGATGAGCAGTTCGCTGGGCTGGTGTGCTCATGTAGTATGCTGAATTCTGCAGCCGGCTCCATCCCTACTGCAGTGGCCAGGCTTGATATTAGAGGCACATTTCTCATTCACATCAATAGGAACTTTGCATTTAATACCAAGTCGGGGGACCACCGCTGATCTACTATTGATGGTGAATCCTAGGGATAGGCCATTAATAAACTGGTCAACCCCTTTAAAGGGATTGCCAGAATCCAACATCATGACTGCTGTCCATGCAGCCTTTGAGAAACCCATCTTAGGATGAGTTGAAGTCATCACTGGACTGGAGGGGGAAGGGAGCGGGACTTCTGGTGGGGGAAGAACATAAGGCCATGCTGTTTGTTTCGGTCACGTTTACCATTCAGCCTAACAGAACAAACTGTGTGACCTTAGGCTCAATCCTCGCCCCTTCCCCCTCCAATCTAGAGGTGCATTCACTCTATCTAGGATGGGTTTCTCACAGTCTGTACAGATGGTGGCAATGTTGCTGATTTCCAGGACAACCCCTTTAAAGTGGGTTTAGCACTACAAATATTCATCCCCTATCCACAGGATAGAAGTCTAATCACTGGGGTCTGATCACTGGCACCCCCAGCAGTCCTGACAATGGAATGGAGCTTAACCACCATTCTATTCACTTCTCTGGAGTTTAACACACTTGGCTTTCTCCCTCCATCTCATGAAGGTGAATGGCGCGACCGTTGAGCATGTGCACTGCACATGGAGCATTCGTGATGCTCTGTCTTTGGTATTAATGGATGACCCAGCTGTTCGACTCTCAGCAATCAGACATTGATTCCCTATCCTGTTGATGGGGAATAAAGGTTTTCGTGGTAAAACCCCTTTAACATGGAGCTTCTATGTTCCTCCCGTACACAAAAATATATTGATAGGATTAGCTGTGGTGTGTATATGCGTGTTCAACATGGGTAAATTGGATTGTCATCACTCAACAAGGTCTATGTACTGAGGTGCAGAATATGATGGCAGCATATAAGTCACAGCAACAGGAAATATGTTTAAAGGGTTTGTCTTTCACAAACAAGAGTATTTTATAAATGAAGGACAGCAATCGGCTATTGCAATGGGTCCTGCCACTCTAATCACTTTTAATCAGCTGTTATCACCAGTGAGGTTGCATCTGGCTATGCATTGTGGTGGCCAATTAAACTGAATGGCCCACTATGTAATACTTGGTTGTACCAGGTATGCCAGCCTAGGACTTTATGCAGTGGATCTCCATTCTGTGAGAAGACCCCTCCTATCTGATATCCTTTTAAGACGGCCCCTTTACTACTCTTTGAAAGTCGCCTTACTGGCCCTAAAGTCTTCTAAGGGAATAAGCCTGAAGGTACTTTCCAGAAGGTTATCAAAGGGCAACTGGGCTTTGGGACTCTCCAACTATTGAAGTGGTACTAGCTGGTTGCTTAGATTTGAAAGTTGTTTTCATGTGAATCCTACAGGAAACATAATCTCTAGTTATGCAGAAAGTGATGATTATATGGATTATTAAATTGGGAATTTACTCTCATTGACAATTAGTCAGAAAGCTAAATTTCAAAAGGCCAATTTCCAACAACCTCACCGTGCTCTACTTTGCTTTCCTTTGGCTCAATAGAACTAGAACTGTTGTGAGGTGACTTTAACTGACTTGCAAATTCCCTATCTAATACTATAGCATGACAACTACTCATTCATATGGAGTACAATGTTTTAAAGGGGTTGTACTAGAATATCAAGTTATCCTCTATCCACAGGATGGGGAATAACTTTCTGATCTGAGACCCTTGTCAATCTCCATGTCCCCTGTCCTCCTTACTGCTGGGGAGGTGCAATAACCCAACAGTGAGGAGGAGACTGAATAGAGTGCTGGTCTTGCAAGCGCACCAGCGCTCCATTCACTTTCATTGAGACTGCGGAGTACCTGAGTGGTGCACCCGCTCGGGTACTTCCATTGCTCCTATTGAAATGAATAAAGCGCCGAGTGCGCATGCTCAACTAGCGCTCCATTCAGAGTGATGTCACTGTCGGGGTGGAGACGTGCCCGCCATAGTGACAGAATGGGATACGTTCTCCAGATTGGTGAGGGTCTCTAGGGAATAACTTTGTATTCTGGTACAACCCCTTAAAAAGGGAACCTGTGCCCCCCTATAGCATCATAAACTAAGTTATGGTGCTATTAGGGGATTTGCCGGGAGCCTGGTGCTGTATTTTTTATACTCACAATCTCGTTGGTTCCCCCGGTGTCCCCCTTTGTAGATAGCACGGCGCATGAAAATCTGACTCTTTAGAGATTGCCGAATGCATGTACAGCATTCTGAAAAGAACCAGATTTCTGCATAATCTTCAGAGGAGGACACCATGGGAAAAAGGGAGCAGGTGAGTATAAAAAATACATCACTCGTCTTCCCACACCTCCACTAACAGCACTATAACTTGGACTATGCTATAGAGAGGTGGCAGTTTCCCTTTAAAGATCTTTCCTCAAGATTTACAGAAAGTCCTCCTGGATTTTAGGCACATTTCTTACCAATCATAAACTTATGTTACAATAAAGTACACTACCCTACCAAAAGTAATTGGACACGTGAACAGGAATCAAAAGTAGTGTTTATTTACTTATGTTAATACTTAGTGTGGCCTTCTTTGGTGCTAATGACATCAGATACTCTCCCTGGCATACTTTCCGCTAATATCGGATACATTTCAGCTGTTTTTTTCTTTCATTCATCCTACAAAAGTCTGACAAGTCTCTCAACATGGACATATCGGGGTGTGGAAGACACCTGGGGAATGTCTTTTGACTGAGTGTATTGTGCCCATAGTTAAGTATGGCGAAAAGTCCGCTATAGTCTGGGGATGTTTTACAGGTCATGTTCTTGGTATGTTGGTTGAGGTGGCAAGATCCATGACCACAGAGGTGTACCTTGACATTCTAGACAATAATGTGCTGCCAACAATGTGGCAATACTCTGGGAATGGTCAGCAATACTTCCAACAAGACAACATGCCTTGTCACAAATCCAACGCTGTTTTACATTGGCTTGAGGATATGGATATTCCACAATTGGACTGGCTGCACAGAGTCCCAACCTGAACCATACTGAACATCTTTGGGATGAACTGGAATGTTGTGTCAGGAAATATGGACAGTGTCCATCTTCTTTGAGACTAATTGCCATACAATTGCAGATGAATGAAAGAAAATATCAACTGAAGTGTATCAGACATTAGTAGAAATTATGCCATGGTGAGTATCCAATGTCAGGTCTTCACTTACTTTTGGTAGGATAGTGTATATATACCTTTCCACTTGGAATGTAGTTTCTGCTGTATGTTTCCAAATAGCCATGAACTGTTTATCCCAAGTCTTCTGATTCATGACTGTAATGCTAAAACTGTACAAATGCCAGAACTGCTATGGCCAGGTTCCTATATTGTATGTCCGGTCCTCTGGGTTTTTTCTCTCTGGTGTTGCAGTGAAATGCTCTAGGCAAGCTGATGCCAGAACAGTTACCACACTTTTCTATGGGATCCTTCATTGCATCTGGCACATCAGTTTTGATGCTGGATGCCTCCCTGCTCCAGAGGAAAAAAGCACTGCATGCTGAGTTCCTGCATGCATTGGACTGGTGCACAGAATGCACAAAAATGTATCTGGCTTTGGCATAAAGCAACTGGCCATACACACGTGATATATGGGAACCCAGTCTATGATAATTATAGAGGAAGAGGGGAAGCTGGGGAAGTACAAGTATGTAAAATGAACTAATATTCAACGTCTGTGGAAAGTGGAATACCCCCAATAATGAGGTAACTCAGTAACAGGAATATATACCTTTACCATATCATAGCTACATGTGATGAAGTGATCCCAATGATGTATAGATTCTTTATGTTATGATTATACCACCATCACCATTTTATGCACTGAACACAGGTGTATATGCCACAAACGGATCTGGATAAGTTAGCAGAAAAGTGACAAATAAGGTTTAACACTGGTAAATGTAAGGTTCTGCACATGGGCAGGGAAATACATGTCACCGTTACACACTAAATGGTAAATCACTGGGTAACACTGACATGGAAAAGGACTTGGGCGTTTTAGTCAACTGTAAACTTAACGGTGCCAGGCAGGTTCTACCAAGGCAAATAGGATCATGGGATTCATCAAAAGAGGTGTAGGGGTACATGACGAGAACATTGTTCTTCCTCTTTACAAGTCTCTGGTCAGACCACACATGGAATATTGTGGACAGTTTTGGACATGGGTACTCAAAAAGAACATATGAGTGGTACAAAGGTGGGCAACTAAAGTCATAAATGGAATGGGTGGACTACAACACCCAGAGAAGTTATCAAAATTGGGGTTATTTGGTCTAGAAAAAAGACGGCTGTGCGGCTATCAAATAACTGTGTATAAATATATCAAGGGACAATACAGACAATCCCTCCAATCATCTATTTATAACCAGGACCGTGACTGTAACAAAGGGGCATCCTCTGCGACTAGAGGAAAGAAGGTTTCTACACCAACACAGAAGAGGGTTCTTTACTGTAAAAACAGTGAGACTATGAAATTCTCTGCTGGAGAACATGGTGATGGCCAACTCAATAAGAGTTTAAAAGGGGCTTGGATGCCTTTCTTGAGTGTTACAATATTACGTTATAGTCACTGATTACTTCAGAAGGGTCTGTCATCCAAGGATTATTCTGATTTTCAGAATTAGAGTTTGGAAATACTTTTTTCTCGTTAAATGAGGAAAATTGGCATCTAGCTCGTTGCGGATTTTTTTTTGTCTTCCTCTAGATCAACATTGGGGGGTAATAGGATGAACTAGATGGACATATGTTTTTTTTTCCAGCCTAGCATGCTATGATACTATATACTAGGGGTGTAACTATAGCGGATGCAGGGGATGTGGTTGCACCCAGGCCCACGAGCCTTAGGGAGCCCATAAGGCCTCTGTTCTCTATATAGGGAGTCTAGTACTATAATTAAAGCATTATAGTTGGCGGCCCTGTTACAGATTTTGCATTGGGGCCCAGGAGCTTCAAGTTACGCCTCTGCTATATACCACTCATTTTACTGTTATGGAGCCCCATGAAAATCAGGATATCAGTACAGGCTAGGTTCTGTTCATATCTGCATCAGAGTCTCCTTTTGGAGCCTCCGATGCAGATCTGTCCCAAAATCCCAGTAGTCGATGAGTCTGTCCAGTGCCATTTGGCTCCATCAAAGGGCGGATTTCTTTCCCATAGCAATTCCATTTTCTTGATCTCATGACGAAACAGAAAAATCGGATCTGTGCATGTAACTGTAAACATAGCCTAAGCTCTAAACTAATCAATGGGCAACGCTGACTTGCACAGGTCATCTGTCTCTACATAGGCCCCACAGTAAAAAAAATATGGACAGTAAATAGGTCCAGTGATTATGGTGCAGTTCTCTCCTCCAAGGAAAAGGAGTCAATGATGTGAACATGCAGTCTGATAAAGCGATGGAGACCCTTAATCCCTTTTTTTGCGCACCTGATAAAATCTTATTTATACATTTGATACATACAAGTCTTCTGAATACTGCACAGACAGATCAACTTCAATCTTTGAGGTGGCCTAAATTATAAAGGAATATTAAATGACATCTATGTATAGTAATGAAATTAGATACATTATGATAACAGAAACACAGCCGTCTATATCCATAGGCCTGGGAGCCATGTAATGTCTGCTCACTGACTCCAAGGACCAGATGCCAGATCATTTTTCTAGTTCATTTAGTCAGACTAGACTGGATAGAAAGCACTGCAGACATGGAGAAAATTCCAGAAAACATCCCTCCTTCTGAATAAAAAAAAAAAAATTCACATACCACAAACTGTCCTCATGCCCTGCAGATCTACTGAGAAAGCCTTTCATAACAGATTTTCCATTTGGAACAATAATGATGACATGTATCTCACCCTTCTGATTGATTTACAATAGAGAACACATATATTGATAGACTCTACATTCTAATTAACTTTCAACTTGCATAAAGAGTAAAAGCAAAACTGAAAAGTCTGAAATAAAAGCAACAATGTTGCATAATACTCCATCCCTGAATATAAACAAATCATAGTCTATAAAGAGCTGAGAGAAGGCCCTTTATAATAATATTGTATCCACTGAGAGCAATACATGGTAACATATGTGTTGGAATATATTACAATGTATCCAGGGTGCAGCACCTGCCCTCTGCCTTCCTATTCTTCTTCCATACAAAGTGCTGACCATGCAGTATCTTAGGGGATGCTCCAGAACCTTAGCGACTACTTTATATATGAAATTCCCTTTAATCACACAATGCAGGGCTCCTAAGCCACATGCATTATTCCTGTCTACCTCTCCAAGTGCAGAAAAATGAATGAATGGACAACTCCCTTCTGCCCACCTTACTCCAAGTACCATGCATTTCCGCCCGCTACTTGATCCACTGCAATCCAGGGCATGGATATTTTAAGCCATGTGGCATTAAGATGCAGTGATATTTTATTAATCAATAAGGCTCATGCACAGGTCTCACATTTATATGTCAGATGCAGAGAAATAAGATGGTGAGCTCAGCCCTCTCCAGGCTGATGGTGATTGAATGCCACTTGAAGCATTTTTAGGATGCCTGGCAGAACTGTATTTCTTTGTCTAATCAGTATTCTGCTATTCACAATATTTAATGCAGCAAAGGACAATAATTAACCCCTATGTTTCTCAAGTCATGTTCATCTCCTCCTGGTTCCTTCTGGAATTTAAGCTCTTCTATTCCCAAAATGCTAATTTGTGCACATATTGGCAATGCGGACTATTGATGGAAGCAGTACAGATTTCCTACATAAGTTTTGCAGTATGAACAACTCCCCCCTTTAAAGGCTGGCAGTCAGTAGAACTATTGTCTGTCCTATCTATCCATGCACAATTACTAAAGCATCAGAGACAATTACCTCATGGGAAAAGAGGGGGGGTATAGGATGAACCTGCATTTTGTATGCATTGTCACTGTGCTGGGAGGTATATACAGTGCATCTGTCAGCATCAATTAAAGCACAATATCCAGGCCATGCCTATGGCGCTTAAGGATGGACATATTGATATATGCATTATAACACAGCTGCAAATCTATGCTAGGACAATTCTGTATAGTATGCATAGGAGCAACCTTCTGTGCATTGTCACTCTTTTGGAAGGTATAGACATTACATATGCAGAGGCCATCCTTGTGCTATAGACAGCCTATCAGACATATATAGTATGCGTCTCGTGCAATCCTGCATAGGATGCCTTGTATGAACCGGCATTTTTGATGCATTTTCACTATAAATCTATAGAAAGCATCCCTATGCAATAAACAGATAGGCAGATAATTAGAGGATAGAAAGACAGACATATTAGTGTTTTGCTTGTGCTAGGGGCTTGTACAATTCTATGCTGCAATAAACTGTCAGGCTTGCAAAAATGCAGTACAGCTCAGTGACTATAAATGTAATGAAACGTGATGAGATGAATCAGACCAGCTCTGTGCCCATCTCCCCTGCGCCCCTCTCACCAGCCTGCTGGAGGGCATAAGACATTGATAGCTCTTATAGCATTATATTACCTTATAGATGCCAGCAGCCTGCAATTTCCATAGTACAATGAATGGACAAGCATGATCGTGACAGTGGTAGGCACTTACCTTATCCGCTATATTGCCCCTTTGCTGCCGGGTAGATAAAAGGGCACTGCAGTGAGGGTCTCCTGGGTGAGTGGAGCAGGGTATTGTGCGGGCACAGACAAGCTGGGTGTCTTTGTTATGGATCTGTTGGCCCCTGACTGATCACTGACTGCTGATGTGCTGAGTCTGGGCTGCAGCTGCTTTCCTTCTGCTGCTATTGCAGTGATTTGCATTAGCCCGGCCCTCATTGAGATGCTGCTCTCCTCCTCACACCAGCACCATCCATCCACCCAGCCCACCCTGCCCCACCACATATGTGCTCCTGCTCTGCCTGTGCCCGCAGGGAATTGGCAGCAGTGGTCAGGGCACATACTGGGGGCTCAGCACCAAGAACTGCCCTATACATGAGTGAGAAGGAAGTTTGAGAGCAGCTAAAGGGAGAGTTTACTAAAGAAAAGTCATTGATCTGATCAGAAGCTCCTAGTAATATTCCTTTAATTCAGATAGAATAGCTTTATTAGCGCTAGAATTATTCTTATTTATTGTATAGGTAGGTAGGTAGATAGATAGATAGACAGACAGACAGATAGATAGATAGATAGATAGATAGATAGATAGATAGATATGAGATAGATAGATAGATATGAGATAGATAGATAGATAGATAGATAGATAGATATGAGGTACATAGATAGATAGATATGAGATAGATAGATAGATAGATAGATAGATAGATAGATAGATAGATAGATTAGATAGATTAGATAGATAGATAGATATGAGATAGATAGATAGATAGATAGATAGATAGATAGATAGATAGATAGATAGATAGATAGATAGATAGATAGATAGATATGAGGTACATAGATAGAATAGCTTAATTTTAATATAATATAAAGGCATGATTGCTTGATTGATAGAATAACTTTCTTATCTGTAAAGTTATTGTAATTTAACATATAGGTACCAAAGTCACATGAGATTGTGGACAGAGTGAAGAGCTTAATTAGCTATAGAGTTATTTTAATTTAAAACATATAGCCAATGTTATTAACAGCTATCTTCAGCGTAAAGAAGAACAAGGCATCCTGGAAGTGATAATATGACCCCCATAGAGTCCTTATTCCAACAAGTCTGTCTGGGATTACACGAAGAGACAGAAGGATTTGAGCAAGCCGACATCCACAGAAGATCTGCGGTTAGTTCTCCAAGATGTTTGGAACAACCTCCCTGCTGAGTTCCTTCAAAAACTGTGTGCAAGTGTACCTAAAAGAATGAATGCTGTTTTGAAGGCAAAGGATGGTCACACCAAATATTGATTTGATTTAGATACCTCTTCATTTAGTTACTTTACATTTTAATTGACAAAACAACTATTTACACTTTTCTACTTTTGAAAGTGATCCTACTTTTCAGAATTGTTTCCACACCTGCCTGAGACTTTTGCATAGTACTTCAGGTAACAGAATAACTTTCTAAGCTCTAACGTTATTGCAATTTAGTATATAGGTACGATAGACATATAATAGAATAACTTTCTTAGTTTTATAGTTATTTTAATTTAAAGGGTCACATAGGCAAAAACATTTTTCCATCCCTGCCCACCTCACTTGATTGCCTTTCACACTCTGAAAGTTTCCTCTGTATATTGCAGCCAATTCCCTGCAGTGTAGCTGCCTGTCTGATACTTATCAGTTACCATCTTGATGCAGAGATTTTTTAATTTTACTTTCACATCAGTCCCATGATGCATTAGCCAAGCATTAGCTAGAGGCTATACCATTTCTGGCTGCTGGGTGGACAATGTAATTACTGTGTTTCCCAGAAAATTAGACCTTGTCTTATATTAATTTTTGCCCCAAAAGTGGCACAGGGTCTTATTTTTTTGGGGTATCTTATACTCACTTAGCAGGCGCCGTTCAGGTCCCTCCTGCTTGAATACCCCGTTTCCAGCAAGCGATTGCTCTGATTGGTTCAGGAGCAACATCTCAGCCAATCAAAGCCAGCGCTTAATGAATCAATCGCAACCATTCAGTGATGTCATTCAATGAATGGCTGTGATTGGTTCAACGAGCGCCGGCTCTGATTGGCTCAGGCGGCGCTCCTGAACCTAGCAGAACAATTGCTTGCTGGAGGTGGGGTATTAAAGACCTGTCACCAGCAAGAGATGCTGTGTCGGCATTGAGGACTACACGAAAGCCTGCCAGAGCGCCACAGCCCAGCCAACAAGAGATGCTCTGTTATCATTGAGAACTGCATGGAAGCCTGCCAGAAGCCGCAGCCCAGCAGGAGGGACCTGAATGGCGCCTGCTAAGAGAGTATTGCTTTTTTCTTTTATTCATGTAGTGTAAATAGGGCTTATTATCGGGGAATCGCGGTAGCATTACTTTCTACATTCACCTAAATAAACTACAGACCACAAGTATACAGTCAGAAGGATGAGCTGTGATCTCCTCTATTATAACTGTGTAACAGGAACTGTGTGATCATCATCAGTAACTGTGAAAGGAATGCCTGTATCCTCCTCTAGGCAGTTTTTGTGGTAGGGCCCATGTAACATCATAAAACAAACTATGAAATTGACTAGTTTCAGACAGCATGACTCCTAGTAAGTCTGAGCGGGTCAGAATTGAGATCACATAACCACTTGAGGAGAAGGAAACCAGGAGGTTCAGATACAAAGGAGTTACTAAGGAGTTACTAACCAAGGTAACACAAGCTCACTTATATATAGTAGGGGTCTAGCTACATAAATATAATGAATGCAAAAAATGTAATACTGTACATAGGAAGAATAGACAGATAGTTAGAAAAGATAATACACAGATCTTAGCTCTAAAGTTATTGTAATTTAATATACAGGTATGTTAGGCAGATAAGATCACCCAGATAGATAAAATAATTTTCCTAGCCCTAGAGTTTTTTAATTTTTTTTTAAATTCGAGAATGTATTACTTTTTTAGAAATATACAGGATGAAGCAAGAACACAAATACACAAGGTAAAACGAGCCTCAGGGGAAATAAAAATGCATACAATCAAGGACCTGTGTTCGAGAGCCAGTAATTTATCAACCTCAGTTAACTGAATAAGAAAGGTCAAGCTAATATGAAGTTGAGACGAAGATAGCCGGTCTCAAACATAACTAGAAATAAATGAGTATTAAAGGGGTTGTCCCGCAACAGCAAGTGGGTCTATACACTTCTGTATGGCCATATTAATGCACTTTGTAATGTACATTGTGCATTAATTATGAGCCATACAGAAGTTATAAGAAGTTTTTCACTTACCTGTTCCGTTGCTGGCGTCCTCGTTTCCATGGAGCCGTCTAATTTTCGCCGTCTAATGGCCAAATTAGCCGCGCTTGCGCAGTCCGGGTCTTCTTCTTATCTCAATGGGGCTCCGTGTAGCTCCGCCCCGTCATGTGCCGATTCCAGCCAATCAGGAGGCTGGAATCGGCAATGGACCGCACAGAAGCCCTGCGGTCCACCGAGGGAGAAGATGCCGGCGGCCATCTTCAGCCGGTAAGTAAGAAGTCACCGGAGCGCGGGGATTCAGGTAAGCGCTGTGCGGATTTTTCTTTAGGTCCCTGCATCGGGGTTGTCTCGCGCCGAACGGGGGGGGGGGGGTTGAAAAAAAAAAAAAACCCGTTTCGGCGCGGGACAACCCCTTTAAGTCTTCCTTAAAGTGGGGGAATAGAGTGGAGTAGTAAACCGGAGAAATGAATGCCATTGAGAGGCTGGGCAGGGAGAGAACCCATCAGTACTAATTATGATGGAAGATGGCCACTATTAAAGTTGAAAGAGAAAAAAATGAATTAAGAAACTCTCCAGGAGTGGCTTAGGAAGATCAGAAAACCAGTACTCAATCCAAGAAAAGTGCAATAAGAAATAGAGGCATCCTAATGGAACCAAGTATTTTCAAAGTGTGTAGAGGCCTCAGGTGTATGGGCAATCAACTCCTCCATTTGTTCAGTCAAATCTATCTCTGCAAACCAGTTCTCCAGAGTTGGAGGATCTCTAGATTTCCATCTTTGAGTGATCACCCTCTAGTAGGTGACGTGTGAGAGATCGTTTATAAGTGGATAGGGGCATTGGGAACATGAATACTAGTGCAGCCTCAGGAGAGGGGGAAAGGGCAACTCTAGTCACTTCATGAATAATTTTCAGGACGACCGTCCAGAACAGCTGTAAGACGGGACAGTTCCACCATATGTGAGTCATGGTGCCACCGGGGTCACCATAGCACCAACAGTTATCTGGAGCTGATTGATACCATTTATGAAGGAATTCAGGGACACAATACCATCTAGATGACATTTTAAAGCTCTAGTAGCGATACCTGCCTTATGAGTAAGGTAACAGCATCAGGTCCATTGCTCTTCTGTAAATTCTTTACCCACTTCCCTCTCCCAAGCCCTGCAATATGATGGAAGTGACCGAGAATGCTGGGAAATCAATAATCAATAGATCATGTGGTGTGGAGGCAGTAGAAAGACACATCTGTTCGAAGGCCTTAAGCGAGCAATGAAGGTTGCAGCGTCGCTTAGTCACAATGTAAAAGAGTTAATGGTATTCAACAAGGAGATGGGTAGATAGTTTGATGCCAAAGGATCTCTTCAAGGAGGAGCTAAGAAGAGGTAGACAAAACAGTAAAGAAACACAAGTGATGGTAGGACTGTGATCCTATTAGCAAAAGTGACTATTGAGGACTGGGGAGAAGGCCTGGTAGTCTGTGACAGGGAGAAATGGGCCTTTAATGTCTATAAGAGAAGCCCTATGTTATAAAGAACGCAATATGAGAAACATATGATAGACACTAAATGTGACATCGAAAGTTGTCATCAGGAGGGTCCAGGTCCAAGGAAGTGATGACACAGTGTGAAGTGATGACACAGTAGTAAAGTGATGAGTGTGAAGGCACAGCGATTGGACAAGGCATACCCACAATTTGGAGTGATTGTTATAGCAAAAAGTCCATCAGAAATCAAGAAGGTAATCAGCAAATGATGAGTATGTGTATTCCACGCTACTTATAGTGATGCCCCGGATGTCCGGGTTATCCCAAATGAAGGCCAGCAGACGCTACATCGCAAGTAGATAAAGGAGGGGAGACAGGATAACCCATTCTTAATAGTGAAAGGAGCAGAGAGAGAACCATTTATTTTGAGTTAGCAGAGGGAGATTCATATACGGCTAGGATTTATGCTATAAATGTGGAGCCCAATCCAATTAGTCAAAGGTATCATGTAAGGCATCATAAGGTACCATTTCATAAGGATTTTATCACGCAAAACCAGAGATCAAATTGCTAACCTGCTGTGGATCATGGAGACGACGCGCGAATATCAGAATGACGTTTACATGCACTTCATAAGACTACAGCAAGGAGCAGTCAATGTATTGAACACAACAAGTTGTGGAAATGTATGAAGCAAATGGTCATCCCAGAGCATCTGGAAGAAATTATGCAACCACTTTATGAGAACAGAGAAGACACACTATGGACAGCTTTTGTTGACACTAAATGGTTCAAGATTGAGAAAGGCGTCCAAAAAGGCTGCATTCTATCATCAGCCCTGCTTGATCTGTATGCTGAAACTATCATGAGATGATGCAACCTGGGCGAATCAACAACTGGAGTGAAAATCGGTAGAAACATCAGCAACCTTTGATATGCCATTGATACAAAGTTGCTCAAGGAAAGTGAAAAGGATCTGGAATATCTGATCCAAGGAGTTAAGGAAGAAAGTGAGCGCATGGGGCTGAACCTCAACATAAAGAAAACAGAGGTAATGCTGACAACAAGTAATGGTACAGTCCATGTAAAAATCTAAAATGAGGAAATTGAAGCAGCTAAAGAGTTCATCTTCTTTGGATCCAAGATTGACAGCAATAGAGATTCAGAACCTGAAATCAAACAAAGAATTGCACTTGGCCACAGTTCGATGCAAGGATATGGAAGAGCAAAGATATTAGTATTGCTACAAAGATCCAAATGATAAATGCAATTGTGTTTTCGATCTCCATATACGCATGCGAAAGTTGGATGCTCAGGAAGGCAGATAGAAGGAAAATTGATTCTTTCGACCTATGGTGCTGGAGAAGAATGCTGCACATACCATGGGTGGCAATGGTCACCAACAAGATAGTCCTAGAGCGTATCAAACAAAAATATTGCTAGAGGGCAAAATCATCATACAGCAGCTCTCATACTTTGGACATACCATGCGAGCCAATTCTCTGGAAACAACATTGATGCTCAGTTAGTGGGTCACAAAGAAGATGACGCCGAAGAACATGCTGGCTGGATACAATTAATGAGGATACGGTACAAACATGCACATGAAAGGTCTGAAAGAAGCGATCAAGGATAGGAAAGCATGGAGAACGATGATCCATAAAGTGACCGCAAATTGCCTCGACTGAACAGATCATCATTGTAATCATGTAAGGCAGGCCAAGTGAACCTATCAAATGCCTTTTTTGCCTCTAGAGGTAAGATCATAAGGGGAATGTGGTGAAAATGTCCAAAATGAATAATATCAAGAGTCTTAATTGTATTATCGTGAGCCTCCCTACACGGAACAAAGCCACCTCATCAGAGTGAATTAAACCAGGCAGGAGAGGATTCAACCGATTAGCCAAGATTTTTGCGTTGATCTTTAATCCATATTTAAGAGGGAAATGGGTAACTTGACTATAGTTGAGGGTACTTACCTGGCTTAGGCAGAACTGTGCACTGTATCACAAGTGGAAGAGGTACCACTCCCTACAGTCATAATTAGCAGAGATTGCAGCAGCAGAGCTGTCCAATGGTCCTGTGGTGCTACTTGCAGTATCGGATGTCCAGGGGTAGCGTTCGGGCCGCTGTCAAGGAAGCTCTCAGACACAGTGTGGAGCAGAGTTGCAACAGGAAAGGCTGCTACTGAGATAGGAGAGGGTGCCGCTTGCCTGCCATAGGAGCCTGTGGTGTGTGGAGGCTGAGAGGCTGTTGGAACCCTAGTGATGAGGTGGGGAGGGAGCCATGTGGCCATCAGGCCTCAGAGGCGAGCAGAGTCTGGAGCTGGCGTTTGATGGTCAAAGTAAGAAGAAAGATGGTCTTGGAGTGTTATAATGTGACTCAGAGTGTTTGCCAGTAAAGAACGAGGGAATTGCAGGGAGTTCAAGAAGAAACATCCTCATTATAGCATAGCTGGCCACGCCCCCAAGTTATTTTAATGTTAATATACAGTTACGATAGATTAGCAAAATACAGTTTGCGTGGGTTTAATGTTGAGAAGCACTTCCATAGAAAAGATAAATTAATATGGATGCAATCAGCCTTTCTGCATAAAATAATTCACATAAATAGCAGCTAAACACCTAATCATGCTTCAGCTTGATGAGGAACAGCTTACTCCCAAATTAATGGCACTTTTTTAGACACTTCTGCAGCGTTACCTGGGGCAGGGAACCTGTGATGTGGTTAGGAAACTGCAGGTCAATAAACTTGATTTGTGCTGACTTAAAAGCAATTGAATGAAATAACCCACCGTATGCCTTGGGCAGACTGAGCAGTAGAGGGATACCAATGGGTGATACTCAAGGACTTGGAAGGACACTACCCTTTTCCCATATGTTTATGACCGTGCCCAATGGTGAATTTATAGTATGTCTGAAGCTGTCAGCAATGTGGATTACGCAACAATCTGGACATACTGTAGGTGTTTGCAATCGTTAGTGATAATTGTTATATGTCACACTATTATAGGGTGCTTTCAGACGAGTGTGTGCGTACATAGGTGCGCACAAAACCACATGTCTATTAGATCCATTGGTTACCTATGGTGTGTTCACATGTCCGTGTTTTACAGGACATGCGTGCACCAGAGGTCCGTGGTGCATGTCAATATTCCCCAGCGGGGAGTCCCCTTGTCACTGAACACTGTGACAGCACTGTCACAGTGTTCAGTGACAAGGGGACTCCCCACAGAGAGTAAAGAATCCCCTGCCACAGTGTCACACGGGGACTCAGCTCATCTATTACCAGATTCAGTAAAATGTGAGGATAGGTTTACAAATTTCAAGCATGGCTATTTACTATATGATGTCTTGTTATGACCAGCAGGAATTGTCCTTCTGCTTCTGAATCGTCATTCCCTGCTTTCCAACCTGTAGTCGGGGCTATGTGACTGTTCACACACCTGATTCACTGGAGTGAATGAGCTGACCTCATTCTTCAGCCAAATTTGTTTAGGGAAGACTTCCCATAGGCTAGTTTTGCTTTAAATAACCCTGGCGTCTGGAGTGTGGTTGCTGATGATGACAGCAATAATATGCATTTAACCTTGCTGTAGTCTAGTTTTTTCTTGTCAGTGTAGTCTCGTTCCTATAATTGTATAGTCCGTTTTTGCTTCCTAAACTCTCGTTTATGCCTGCTCATTCTTTGTTTATATCTACCTTGGTTCATTATTCAGCTTGTTTGTTTGGCTTTTTGTCTGCATTCTAAGGCCCTCTTGTTCTCAGGGATAGTAATTCAGATAGGGTCACCAGTCAGGAAATCTGAGGGTTTCCTAGGGATGGCAGTATCTGCTGTTAGAGTCAATGTAAAGAAGAGATTAGGGAAAGACATAGGGAGAGCTAGCATTTAGGAAAATATTTCTCTGGTTGTTATTCCTGTGCCACGCAATCTGCTCCAGTCTCTACTGACCATTTCATCCTTATCTTCATCCTGATTATCCATCACCTTCTGTCACATCATCTAGTGCTGAGTGCCTAGTATTTGTGTTTTCTATTGTGTTGATATGTTCGTCATATCTGTTATTCTTGCGATGGTCCAGTTGTTACACTATTTGGCTTTACTTTTTTGTCCTGGAGGTATTTGATTGCTGGGAGACAGTAATCAGGAAAGATGATTGCTAAAGGTGAAGTCAGGTTCTGCTGTATATTCTTCAGACGTCTTTGTTACATAACCTCAGTCTCTAAATAGTCATCCTCTTTCATAGTAAAGTGTTCTTCAATGATGACATTTCATTACTACTCACTAAATAGACATTTCACAGCATTTTTCAGACAGTAAGGTTATTAATAGTTAAACAGATTTAGAGTTATGATCACTATCTCCCTTATGATGTTTACCTGCAATGAACAGTACGGGCTACATTCTACTGATGACTATAGGACTTTCATTTCCCTGTAGCAGTCCCTATTACATATATTGTTTCTAATTATGTAAACCATGAAATAGATGTTGTACAATGCATATTAGAGCACAGACTAATATACAATTTTCTACCATATTAGTTGAAGGAGACCTCCAGGAAACCCCTTTTTTAAGGCTCATATTCTTCGGTATATGAGGACCCAGCATTGTGTATTTTGCTTTCTAGTAATGTTTTGTATATTTTAACCCCCTTGTGACCTGCCTTTAATTTCTTCACGACCCTGGCTTGGTGGGCTTTAATAACCAGGGCCGTAAAAGCACGTTCGCCCTGGAGATTAATGTTGCGGGGGCTGTGAGCGTGACAGCTCCCTGCTGTTGGCTGCTGGAGGTAGCCGACAACCTGGAGCTATCATGAGGGGCCGCAAAATGCGATCCCCGGTCACCTGATTGTCGTTATCCAATGGATCGCATAAAAGTAAATAAAAAGTCAAAGTTAAAGTTTCAGCTCCCCTCACCGATTGGGTCCATGAGGGGAGCTAAAACTACTCACCTCCCTTCTCTGTGATGTCCTGCGGCAATCTGGTCCTGAAAGGACCTGGTGCCGTCTTCCACACATGCTCGCCAAAGAAAAAATGGTGACGCATGCACAGAAGACAGAATCAGCCCAATATATTTGAAATCTTCTGGCTCCCAGCTACCTTCAGGCTGGAGATGTCACCGGTGACTGTCGTGAGCTATCCCCAGGCCCGTTTTCGCCATTATCCAATGGAAAAGTTAATAAAAAGTAAAATAAAGTTAAAGTCTCAGCTCCCCTCACAGATTGGATCCATGAGGGGAGCTGAAACTACTCACATCCATCCTCTGTGATGTCCCACGGCCATCTGTTACTGAAAGGACCCACCACCGTCTCTGCGCATACGCGCCAAAGGAAACATGGCGATGCATGTGCAGAAGACGGGATCAGTCGGGAGGCTAGAGATGTCACCGGGGACCATCGTGAGCAGTCTCCGGGCCTGTGATCGCCATTATCCAATGGATAATGGCAATCAATGAAAAGTTCAAAAAAAAGTTTCCAAAGTAAAATTTTCATCTCCCCTCATGGATACAATCCATGAAGGGAGATGAAAATACTTACCTAATGTCCCCCAAAGTGTCCTATAGTGCAGGGCACTTCCGCTATTCTGTGCATGGGCCGATAAATTGGCTTGGCCTTTGGCATAAAGTAACTAGCAGGGAGCAAAGTGATTGGTCCCTGCTAACATGGATGGCTGTGATATACCTATCACAGCGATCCATATCATTTGTTTAATTAATACGGCACAGGATTAGTCTGTGTATCTCTCCACTCACTGAGAGAGTTTTGTGAGAGGAGAGAGATAACAGCGTGTGGAAGGCGAGTGGAAAGGGTGGCGTTATATGCGCTGGCAAGTTACCTACTGCTTGCCGTAAAGTGTCACAATAAAAAGGATGTCTGTATGATATTGACCGTGCATGCAGACATCTCCCTTGTAGTAGAGGAGAGAAGGGGGGCTGCATTGGACAAAAGAAAACCTGTCTGCGTCATGGATAATAGTAAAATTTATAGGGGGTGTAGACCCCTTTGACCAGGCACTTCAGCTGCATCTGGCGAAGTGTAAGACCAGGGCCTGGTATAAAAAGGTAGCGATCTATCTGATTCAGAGCGGTAGCTATAGTGCTTACATCATTTATAAAACATCCCGGGGAGCGCTGAGCTTCTGGCAGTTCCAGAAGCAGCTTGTTGAATGCCTTCTGTTTGAGACCGCTGCACCTCAGCAAGCTTATGATTCCCTTTACTACAGGCCTAGCCATGTGTCCTGTAAGCAGATTGGAGCTACAATGGGTATGTTTCTGAACAGGTGACAAACAGGGTTATCCATTTTGGGGGGAAAGTCTTTATTTATATGTGTGCTGTACAAAAAAACTGTTTTTAAAATGACTCAATTGCCTAGATTCATTCAAAAACTGTGGGGTTAAAATATGTAGTACGCCACTAGATGAATTTGTTAAGGGGTTTAGTTTTCAAAATGAGGTCATTTGTGGGGGTTCTCTGTCGTTTGGTCGCTCAAGGGGTCTGCAAGTTGGTAATGGGACCTAAAACACCTTCAAGCAAAACGTCTGTTCTGAAAGCCTCCGGCTGCTGCTTTTGGTTTGGGCATCGTTGTGCATAGAGACATAAGACTAGGGCCACAATGGGTATGTTTTTAAGTGGGGTGAAATGGGAAAAAATTCAATTACGCCTTTTTTGGAGGTGTTTTAGTTTTTACAGTGTTCCCAGTGCAATAAAAATGGTGTGCAATCTCTTTTCTGTAGGTCAGTACAGCGATACTAAATTTACATAGTTTTTATGCAG